>NC_048218.1:208712544-208814352 GCF_002007445.2 Ailuropoda melanoleuca
GAAGAATCAGACACGCGTCCCACGCTCCCTGCTGTGGGGGTGCAGCCTGGAGAGCAGGAGCCCCCCTGCTGAGGAGCCTGGGGGCCACAAAGGGGATGACAGGGTTGAGAGGAAGAGAGGCAGCTGCTGGAGGATGGCATCCTCTCTGGAAGTGAGGAGTGTGGGGACTTGGGGAAGGGCCCCCGCACAACTTGGTCCCACCAACGCAGCAGCACCGTGCCTTGCCCCCATCAGTGAGCCCAGCCAGCTTCCCAGGGCCTTCTCACTCTTGGCAAGGGCTCAGCCTTCAGGGAATACTTGCTTCTGCTACCATTTACTGCTCACACATGAGCCTCCCAGCAGCCCTGTGAGGTTGCTCGGCCTGCCGCCGTTTTCTCCATTTGACGCACGAGGGCAGGGAGGCACAGAGGGAGCCTAAGATCCGAGAATTTGAGAAGTCCTGCAACAGCTGCCGTACATTTCCCATAATGTCCTTTGACTTGGTCCCCATGAGTCCCCACAGAGGGGTGACTGCTGGCCGCCAGGAGTGGGCTCTGTGTGCTGTGTGGCCCCAGAGCCCAGTGCTCCCCAGAGGGGTGACCTGGGGCAGAAGCCTGTCCAAGCTATTTGGAGCAGCATCTCAGACGCTTAGTCCTGCCCCTTTACTTCACTCCTGCTGGGTCAGATGCAATCAGGAGAGGCCCAGGGAGGCCTCCAGGGAGAACACAAAGTGCTTCCAGAAGCCCCTCCAACCTCTGTGTGTCTTCACATAACCATGGGAGGCCTTGGGAGGGAGAGCCCATGAGTCCTGAAAGCCACAGCTGTCCCCTATGTGATGGCAGGGCTGGGGACATACCATGTCCTCAGGGGCTACTGTCTCCTTCCTTCCAGTAGGCTGGAGAGAGGTGGGGGTGTGCAGCCCCATCGGCTCACCCAGGCTTTTTCAGAGGCAATTAAACTTTGCACATCTATGTCTAAAGTGCTGTGCACATTTGGATTCAGTTTTCCCCGCTGACCCAAGTTATGGACCGTAAACCTCTCCATTCTGTGTATCCCTGGCTGCATGAAAAACAAGCCCCATACATACTGTTTTAAATAGTTATTTTACTTTTTTGAAAATAATCAAAGCGGTGAGTGTATCAGGCAGGGCTTCTGTGGGCAGTCCTGCTGCACCTGCTGGCCTGCGGGACCCCCACGTGCCCTCACTCCCTCTCCGGTGCTTCCGCGGGGATGGCTGGAAGCCAGGCACACGTGGTGCCCGCAGCCCCGGGGCCAGGGGCTCGTGCATGGTGGCTCAGGGACCCCGAAGCCGTCTGCCTGTGGTCTCAGCCAGCAGCTGCAAGACTTCTGGTCCGGCCTGGAGGTCCAGCGGGGCTCGGGCTGCGTTCTGCTGGTCTAGCAAACAGTGAAGGCCAGCTCAGATTTCGGGGAGGGAAGTAGACCCCGCCGCTGCAGGGGAGGGATCGCAGAGCCCCCAGAGTTTCCCGCCAACTTTCTGACCACGCGGGTGGGATGAGAATGCACTTGAAGCACGGCCGTGAGCAGCAGGAGGACGCGGACACCGTGATCGTGAGAGTTCCACTTGTACCTTTTTTTTTAGTATGGAAACAAAAATAATAAATTATGATAACATGTGCCGCCAGACCTTTTCTCAGTAAGAGAATGTACTTTCTCTAGAAAATTAGTCTGAAAAGTGGCTTGAACATGGAAAGTAAGATGCCGAGGACCCAAGCAACACAGGGATGCTGGCGTCATGCTGTGTGGGAAGTGGGGGAGCATTTATGTCGCCTCTGAGATGGAAGGAGAGAGGACCGGGGGGGAGGGAAGAGCAAACAATGGTGAGCACATTGTGACCCTGTGGCGAGGAACAAAATCCCAGGGGCAGGGTGGGAGGGAAGGCCCTCCAGCATGGCCTAGCACATGACAGGACCACATGTAGCACGTTTCCTGCCCCGAGCCCTCCCTCCTCAAATGCGAAGCCAAGTCTTGTGCGGTACAGTTGCCTTGTGTGAGCGTTCTCTGTGCGTGGGGAGCGTAAGGTCGAGGAAGAGGCTGAGCGTCTCACCTGACCGTGGGCAAGGGGACGGGAGTGGAGGGAGGAGCCCGCCAGCAGAGCCGACAGCCACATCCTCCTGGAGTCGGGGACAGCTCAGCGAGGGTTTTGGACTTCAGCAGGCGGGACAGAGAGGCCGGAGCTTGTCTTCGCCAGACCTCACAGGGCAGGGCGATCCCAACCACCATCCGGTTTGCGTGTGGTTCGTGGTGTGGGCAGCTGTCTGCTTCTCAACTAGGGGCCCAGAGTCAGCCCAGCACCAGTTCCCTTACCCCCCCGGGGGAGGGGCCTCTTAAAGCCAGGGCACCAGATAGCGGTCCTGATAATGGCTCCACCCCGCGAGGCGCTAATCTCTGTTTCACTGACGGCTCAGGACTCCACGAGTGGACTTTAGAGATGGCAGGATGTCTGGTGTGGATTTTACCAGGCCTGCCTCTGAGGCAGCAAAGGAACCTTACTCCCGGCATCTTTGGAACCTTCATTCACAGAGCTCACGTGGAGCTGTGGCCCCAGCTGTGGCACTAGCTAGTTACGTGACCCAGCCCAGGAGGAGTGCTCCGTCCCGGAGCAGGTCTGGAGATGGCTCTGCACACACACGCACGCACATGCATGTATGCACATGTGCGGGCATGTGCACAAATGCTCATGCACGCACACATGCAGACACACGGGCACACACGTGCAGATACACGCTGCTCAAGTGCGTTTCACAAATCGTAATAAAAGAGTGTGTTGTCTCATAGTCTGCACCACAAAAGCTTACAGGACTTGCCCGTGTGGCTTAATACATTGGTACATTGGAAGCATTGCCTTTGTACTTTTTTTTTTTTTGGTTAAGCGGGCTGCACACCCAGAGTGGAGCCCCATGCAGGTCCTGAATTCATGACCCTGAGATCAAGACCTGAGCTGAGATCCAGACTGACTGAGCCACCCAGGTTCGCCGCCTTTGTATTTTTATTTTATTTTTTTATTTTTTAATTTTTTTTTAAAGATTTTATTTATTTATGCGACAGAGATAGAGACAGCCAGCGAGAGAGGGAACACAAGCAGGGGGAGTGGGAGAGGAAGAAGCAGGCTCATAGCGGAAGAGCCTGATGTGGGGCTCGATCCCAGAACGCCGGGATCACGCCCTGAGCCGAAGGCAGACGCTTAACCGCTGTGCCACCCAGGCGCTCCAGCCTTTGTATTTTTAAATAAGAAGTTGCGATATTTCGATGGCTTACACTCCTCCAACAGTATTGTAAATTGTTTTTCATTACTTAAAAAATGGAGAAAATGATTATAAAAGATTTGTCTGTCTCTGTGAAAAATACATCCAAACGGGCACCTGGGTGGCTCAGTCAGTTAAGCGTCCGACTTTTGGTTTTGGCCTAGGTCATGATCTCAGGGCCATGAGATCAAGCCCCATGTTGGGCTCTGTGCCAGGTGTGGCGTCTGCCCCAGATTCTCTCCCTGCCTCTCCCACCCTTCCCCCACTCTGTTTCTCCTGCCCCCACATTCTCTCTCTCTCTTTCTCAAAAAAAATAATACATCCAAGCAGTTATTAGAAGTAAGGACTGTCCAAACATTTTGCCTGTGCTGATTTTAGGTTGAGTTCTGCTGTTTTTAAAAGTTTCCTGTGACCTTTGACATTGTGATTGCTCTGGGGGCTTTGGCTGCATACAGTCACTCAAANCTGGTAATAGATTTCAGTCCCAAAAGGTAGAAAACCTCTGACCCTTTTTTTGACCGTGGAATGGAAGAGGGATGCCAAACCGCAAGGCCTGAGTTGCTCAAACCCTGAAGTGGGCTCCCAGCCCTTGGAACATTCTGTCCTGTAAGAGTGTTTCTCTTCCCTGAGGCCTTGGGCCACATGGTATCAGTTTGATCAGATAAGTTATCCTCACGGTGTGATTCATGGTGACAGCCTGAGTTTGCCCTGGGGAGTCTCAGTGCCTGAGGTTAGTTTTGCCTACATAACTGACACCCAATAAAAACCCTGGGCACCAAGGCTTGGGTGAGCTTCCTTGGTCAGCAGTCTGGTTTCTGGGAGAATTCAGTGTGTCCAGGAGACTTCACTAGCAAAGGACACCTGGAAGCTTACACCTGGTTTCTCCAGGACTCTGCCTCGTGTACCTTGTAAGTTTTCTGACTTGAATCGTATCATTTTGCTGCAATTATGAGTGTGTGGGCTTTTCTGAGTCCTGTGAATCCTAGTGAATCACCAGGCCTTAAGGTGGTCTCGGGAACCCCCCACCCCTAGATGCAGAGATGGGAACGGAGACCTGGCCAAATAATGGAGCTTGCCGGAACACATACACCAAACTACCCCTTTTCTGGGGAGGCAGTTGGAAGAAATGGCCCCAACTCCACATGAATTCAAATCAATATAAAATTTAAATCTGAGGCATAAAAAGAAAGTTTAACAGCTGCCTCCCTCCTTCCTCCACGTGGTTGTGGACAATTATATAGGTGAGGGTCAGCCAAACCTCTAAACTAGAACTGCTCTTGTCATTCCTTGTTTTGTTTGGGAAAGTAATACCAAGAGATTAGTAGTAACAGCTTTGAAATTTAATTATGATGAGGGAGTTCTAAAGGAAATTAAACATGACATGATCACTTTTAAAAAATAAGAATGCAATGCAGCGTGTTCACAAATAATCCTTCCCATCCTGCTAGCTCATTTCCCATCAGGAGGCAGAAAAGAATTTTTGAGACATATTAGCTAATAATAGTGCCTGAATTTTTATGACACTTCTGCCTTTTCTAAACGTTTTCATGTATCATTAACTTTCTTGATTCTTCCATGTTTTACGTGTCATCACCATCAGTTTCCAGTGATACCTGGTTTGAGAATTACGATACCCCCACACACACGGTGCATTCTGGGAGCCTGGGGTTTTCGTGGGGCTGAGGGGAAGTGAAGGAAGAGACCCCAGATGGCCATGATGGGCTCCCTCCCCCCTGCATGGACCAGAGTAGCCCAGATTTTCCGTTAAGAACAACGTGGGCATCCGCTGGTGTGCAAGGGGTCGTGGGGTAGACTTCCCGGGACGCTCCTGATCTCAAAGAATCCATCCTACTCCTAAAGGGCTTTGACTTTTCACCTTTTCGAGGCCAGCAGGGACCGTCTCTTCTGCAAGCCACGCTAAATCCCTTAGGTTTTGATCAGCCGACGTGGCCGTTACCGTAGGGTGATCGGAGGAGCCAGCGCCCCTGTAATCGCTCACCTGCTCTCTTCTTTCTCGACCATAAGACTTGCCCGCTCTGAGATTTCCTCCTTTAGATCTACATTCAACACATTTTACTTTTGAATCTCCATTAGTGTCTCTCTGTCCTACATTTTTATAGACCTGAGTCTAAATATTTGGTCTCACGGTCTCTTTTTATCCATTTTAGGCCTTTCATGTTTTTCTGGAACCCACTGAACCCTCTGTCCCCACACCGCCTTGTCACACCGCCTTACCACACCGCCTTATCACACCGCCTTACCACACCGCCTTACCACACCGCCTTATCACACCGCCTTATCACACCGCCTTATCACACCGCCTTACCACACCGCCTCACCACACCGCCTCATCACACCGCCTCACCACACCGCCTCACCACACCGCCTCACCACACCGCCTCACCACACCGCCTCACCACACCGCCTTATCACACCGCCTCACCACACCGCCTTATNGGCCTTTCATGTTTTTCTGGAACCCACTGAACCCTCTGTCCCCACACCGCCTCATCACACCGCCTTACCACACCGCCTTATCACACCGCCTCACCACACCGCCTTACCACACCGCCTTACCACACCGCCTCACCACACCGCCTCACCACACCGCCTCATCACACCGCCTTACCACACCGCCTTACCACACTGCCTCATCACACCGCCTTACCACACCACCTTACCACACCGCCTCGTCACACCGCCTCATCACACCGCCTCACCACACCGCCTCATCACACCGCCTCACCACACCGCCTCACCACACCGCCTCACCACACCGCCTCACCACACCGCCTCACCACACCGCCTCACCACACCGCCTCACCACACCGCCTCACCACACCGCCTCACCACACCGCCTCACCACACCGCCTCACCACACCGCCTCACCACACCGCCTCACCACACCGCCTCACCACACCGCCTCACCACACCGCCTCACCACACCGCCTCACCACACCGCCGTACCACACCGCCGTACCACACCGCCTTACCACACCGCCTTACCACACCGCCTTATCAGAGAGGCTCTACTTATGCGTGATTTCGTGCCCTTGTCATCTTTTCAGAGGACGAATGATTTTGTCCATATAATCTGCCCCCCTCCCAGCCATGTGCCTTTCAGTCAGAGGACAGATAACTTCCATGTTTCATTTATGAACCGCAAATGCCTCCTTGCTGACAATATTTTCCCCTCATGAGCGTTGGAATCTCGCTCCCTGACCTGGATACTCAGCACACTTCCTTTGTCCCGTCCCCCTCGCTTCTTCTCGTTTCCAGGTGAAGCCAGGTCTCTGCTTTGCTAGACTCCTTGTGCGATGCTCCTTGGCCCCCATGTCTCAGGTTGAGATGTGCTCTCATCTTGCACAGTATTGCTTGGTCCTTTGACGGCTGCTGGCAAGGCTGTCTGCCGTTCTCCGAGGCTCTGCCCTCCCCTCTCTGGGCTGCCAGCCCTCCTCTCCGGGCTTGCTCCCCTCGCTCCCAGTCCGGCTGCCAGCAGAGACCCCGAGTCTCTGGGGTCCCTGCTCTCTCTGGCTCTCTCTCCCCCGGCTCTTGCTCACCTGGGCGGATGGCTTTTCCCTTCTGTGTCTCCTCAAAGTGGTAAGTTCCTCTTCCTTGCCTCTCCTGCCAGCCTCCTCCTCACACAAAACTCTAGTAATTGGTCTGCACCCCTTGAACTCCCACGCAGCCCCCAAGTTTCTTTCCATGCTTCATCCTGGACTCCGGAGATGGGGACGGCTGTCTGCCTCATTTGTTCCCTTCTCTCAGCCTTGACTCTGTCAGATGGGACAGGGCTGTGCAGCTCACAGATGGGGGGCGGGTCCATGCCTCCTGACTCGGGGCTCCATGGGCGGGGCCAGCACCTAGGTGTGTCCCAGGCCCACCTCCCATGTGCACGGCTGCCTGGCTCGGCGGTGGCCCTTGTGTGGTTTTCATGTGCGGAGTGAGACCCTCATGGTCTGCTGTTAACCGGAATCCCCCAACACCTTCGCTGCCTCGGCAAGGTGCCCCCTGTTAGCTGGCTCACTCCTGAGCAGGCGGGCGTCTGTGGCAACCCCCCCCCGGGCTCCCAGCCGGGCCCCAGCACAGCTCCCAGCGCTCTGGCAGGAGGTGCTCCCTCTGCAGAGTGGGGCCCATGTGCGTCTGCGCTCCCGCTCTGTGCGATGCACCTGACAGCTCCCCAGGATGAGAGCACACATAGGCACGCGTGTGTGCATGCAGTTTCCGTGAACTCATCTCAGTAGGCTTAGCACTCGTGGTGTCCGACACATCGTCTCTTCTTTCTGGGACCGATCCTCAGGACAGACCTTCCCCTCTTCACAGAAGCCGCACTGCTGTTCTTTCTTCGTTCTGCATTTTGGCTTTTCTCTCGAGGAAGATGGTGATGAAGCAGATTCAGCTGCTTGTGAGGAGCTCCTCGTGCTCTGTCCGTCACTTCTGTCCCCACTGTCCCTTGCTGTCTCTACCTGCTCAACTCTCATGCCACTGGCATGACTGCCGAGGTCAGCTCACCCCAGCTGCCCACAGCCCTGGGCATGTTTCCTTCTGTAGGCTCTGAGGAGGGCTCCTGCCCGCACCACACTCGTGCACACGAGCATGCACGCACACACACCACATACACATCTGTGTGCGGATGCACACACCACATGTATGGATATGCATGCGTGCATGTGAGCGTGTATCACACACATCTATGCACCCCCCCCCACACACACACACCACCTCTGTTTCCAGTCCTGAGGCCTGGATCTGGGGAGAATTCATGAGGGTGCACATTGTATCCATACTGACTTAGGGGATGTCTCTCTGAAAAGCTTCCAAATAGCGATTTTCTAACTCAAATTTAAGTGAGTGACATGACTGTATTTATGTAACTCTAGGCCCATTTGTTCCTTGGGACAGTGCAGTGGAAGATTGGAAATGGTCTACATCAAAAAGTAAGTTTAATTTCTGGGCTGTTTCTCTGCCCCTGAGCCATGTTTTTCTGAAATGTCATTGACACCTTCCAAATGGAATCAACCCAGACATCAGAAATCCCTTGCTTCCTTTCCATCATCTACACAGTATCCCGGGAGATGTGGGCCGCATCCTTCTGATGCGGCCCCATAGTTTCCACCTCGCCGGCTCTGAAATAGTGCTGAGTATCTGAATGTCTCCAGGCCGTTTATACGCAAGCAGCTCGACTCAAGTCCCCTCCCTGGTTCCCCAGTGGTCTGAGGCTGTCTACTCGCCCCTCCCCACCAGCCTCCCCCACCTCAGGAGCCTGGCAGTGCTCCTGCTGGCTGTGACCGCCCCCTCCTGTCCTTTCTACCCCAGAGGGAATAAGACCCCTTTCCTGCTCACATCCCAGGATGCCACCAACACAATGACAAGGTGGGGACCAGGTCTCACCAACTAAAGTGTTTTTGTAAAAATTTGTTCTAGTTTTACTGAGATTTAGTTGGCATACGGCTCTCTGTAAGACATACAGCTTAATGATTTGACTTAGACACACTATGAAATGATTCTCATAGCGAGTTTAATTAACATCCATCTTTCACAGACACAGTAAGGAAAACGGAGGAGGGTTTTTTCCCCTGTGAAGAGAATTCTGAGGACCCTTCTCTTAACCCTTTGCCTACATAGCAGACGGCACCATTCACTATGATCACCATGTCCCAAGTCCTCATCTATCTTGTAACTAGACGTTTTCCCTTCTGACCCCCTTCATACATTCCCCCAACTTAAGCTTTGGAGAAACATAGGAAAGCCTTCATGTCGAGTACCAGGCGTCTCTGTTTCTGAAGTTCCTGGGTCTTCCTCATCGCAGGGAACCCTTCTCTTAGACCTTAGACCCAGACCTCTCCTTCTCATCTCACACCCTATGGCAAGACTTCTTAACGTGGGATTTTAGGGGATCTTGGATGAAAGAAAAAGCTTTTACCAGTGCCTAACTGAAACATAGCTTCCCTTCAGTATGTCTGTAGGAAAAACACAAAGTAGTTTTGTCAGTGCCTGTGACCAGTAGAAATCACAGATATTTTCATATCACAATGACAATTGAAGATGTCTCAAAATATAGGTTACTGTCACTGCTAACTCGGAACCGTGGTTGTCCTAGCGCTGGCCCTGCTGCAGAGGCTTTGGGACCGTCTGCACGTGCTCAAACGTGGCCAGAGCTGGTCAGTCTCAGGCAATTCTATTCCTTCCCCCCACCCATTCTAGCATGTTCTATTTCATCATCAGGGGATTAATCCCGATGAACAGTGTTAGATCAGTGAATCGCAGGCAATTCGACTACAAGTTGTGTGTTCTCCATTTGAGGTTAAGTCAAAACTGTTGGAGAATCTAGTGTTTCTGGAGAGCAGGATGTCTTTTCCTTATAAATATAGTGAGTTATGAAAATGTTCATTCTGCTTATAATTGTGTAACTTCTCAAAACAGGAGTTACATTCTTCCGTTGGTCAAAATGAGAAAGTGGAAATGGGATTTCTAGCTTGATGGGTGTGTTTGCTTGTTAAGAACCACCCCACCATGAGATATTATTAATTTAGCTCAGCCAGAAGAGAGAGTACACTAATATAACTTTAAAAACAACACTTAACTTTAACCTGTCTTTGCTTTTAATGTATTCTGTTGTGGATCATTAATTCACCAGTAAAATTTATTTTTGGTATACTTGCAACTTTATTTTATTTTTTTTTATTTTTTAAAAGATTTTTATTTATTTGTTCGACAGAGATAGAGACAGCCAGCGAGAGAGGGAACATAAGCGGGGGAGTGGGAGAGGAAGAAGCAGGCTCATAGCGGAAGAGCCTGATGTGGGGCTCGATCCTATAACACTGGGATCACACCCTGAGCCGAAGGCAGACGCTTAACCGCTGTGCCACCCAGGCGCCCCTGCAACTTTATTTTAAAAGAATGGATTTTCTTTGTAATCCAATGGGGTTTATTTTATATATTTAAATATAAGAATCTGACAAAAGCAACTGTCTTTACCAGATTGTTCTAGATGTTCAGTTTTTGTCTGGTTTGTTTCTAAGGAGATCTTTATTGCCACCCTTTCCTCATGTGGCAGCTTTGTTATGCGGGACAGTTTAGCTCTTTTTGCCTTCTGGGGTCAGCTCCTACCCCTGAGGCCATCCCAGCCAGTAATACTGCCAATCACAGCTAACCCCGTGGGCAACCTGTGTAGGGAGGGACTTCATTGCGCCATCTCACAAAGGCATTAAATCATTTGCCTGGAGCCCTAGGAGTGAGGGAGATAGAATCTGAATCCAGGGGTTCTGGCTCTAGGGCTCGAGGGTGTGTGCTTTTGAACTTCTGTATTATAGGCTGCAGGCTCACTAAATTACCCTTTGAAGTAAACACATTTCTCCCTGCCTTCCTTCTGCTGTGTCCCTAGAATGTGCACCTGTCTGCAGCTAAGAAAAAAAAAATGTGTGTTCTCCCGCTCTGTCTCTCTCTGTCGCTCTTCCTCTCTCTCTTTCTCGGTTGTTCTCTCTCTTCTGCCCCTCCCCGTGGGGATTAGACTCTGCAGAGAGCCCTCTCGCATTCCCAGCCTGTTCCCTTGTCTTCCCAAGAAGGAGGTCGGACGGAACCCTCTCCAAGGCCTCTTCCGGTGTCAGTGCTCCTGTTTAACTTCAACGTGTGCTAGGTCTCCAGCCTCGCCACCCGGGTGCAGAGAGATTGTTCCTTGTGTTGACACAGCCGCACGTCTCCTGCAGGCTCTAGATCTTCCCCACGAAGAGGTGACCTTGTACCTACAGTCTCTTTATCTCCTTGTGTCTTCGGTGCAGTCGTATTTGTCACCTTGAATGATTTTGTCAGCAAAACCTGTGGTTGCCCATATTTCTTGGTTGATGAATTTTCTAGAAAACAAAGAGTGCGTTCATGATCATGGTTCTTTTTGGAAACCAGCAGGATCTTAACGTGTATCCTACACACTGGCTCCAACTGCCTCTTTTGACTGGTGCCCATTCCTACGCGAGTAAGAACACGCGGTGTTTATTACACACGGTCTTCAGCTTATTCTAGTGTGACGCGGTTTCTAGAGCCTTTTGCCATTTGAATAAAGTTGAGAATTTGCGTTCATCATAGGCATCAAATAGTACATCTTTATGGGGACACGGTGGACTGTTTCTGCCGTGATGAGATGGTGGCGAGCTCACCGAGGCGATCGTGGTAAATGATGTGAGCCCCACAGTTTCAGGAGCAGTGTTTACAGCTGTATCGAGGGATGGCTTACCAAGTGTGGGGCCAGCTGTTTAGGCCACATTTTTCTACATAACTGTTGTCGAGCTAAGTTTGTTTCTTCCCAGAAACTGAGCAATCTTTATTTTTATCTGAAGACAGAGCTGTACCGGTTCAGATCCTTTCAGATAAGAAAGGGGTTTCTGCTGTCGGTAGCGCCTTCATAGAGCTCACAGCAAGAGGGAACCTCACATGTCTTGCTGTTCCAACCCTTTAGCTTTGTAGCAGGTTTGCAACAGTCGTCAATACACAACACGCCGTCTTCAGATGTCCAAGATCATGAAACCAGCACAGGGCAAGCGAGTCGTCCTTGCACATGACTGGGCATGCGCGAGCCTCCCTTCACCCCTCCTCCTGGCGCTGGACAGTCACTTCGCTTCCACTTTGTTTCCATTCTCCTTGCCCTTGTATCCTCCACTTACAGAAGGTTGCTTTTGTGTCATAAAGACTCAACCAATAGAAAATTGAGAAGATCAATCCATCAGTTTAATTGGTCAGTCCTAATCATTGATTGAATTCAGAATCCTATCCCCATCCAATCCAAATTGGGAGAACTGACCTTTTCTGAAGCTAAGACCAGATACCAGTGGCCAGTGCCCACAGTTTCAACCTGATCCCAGATCATAGTTTCCCACCCAATCCTGATGCCCCTGAATGCAGCAACCCCTGTGTCTCCTAAGATTTTCAACCCTAAGAGTTATTCCTGGCATCTTCATTTTGGGGGTCATGTGTTCACTGTGTTTTGTGGAGAAATCACTCACTGGATAATCATTACCTTCAGTGGAAGATGTGTTCTTATGGGCCATCTCTGAATGAGAGAGTGGAAAGATTCCATTAGGAAAGAATTATGGTCTGGTAAAGTGGATTCGCTTTGAGACTTGAAAATAAATAAGTACAATGACTAAGTTGCACTCCAGAATTCATCACCTCTCATCTATAGCAATGATACAATAATTACTGGGGCTCTCCACGTGAAATTATGTGAATCACTCCATTCATTACAGATAATGAACCAGTAACACAAGCCTGAGTGACGTCTCCCTGACACCACTCATTTACTTTATTTCCTTTCTGCCCCCCATGAGAGCAGAAAAATTCTTTCCTTTTTCTTTGCAGGAGTCACTTGTGATGATGGTACTAAAACTAGGAATTGAGGCATCCAGCTTTGGATGGACAAATTCTGTCTATAGGTACCAATCATCTGGCATGATGCTTTTGTCCAGAAAGCATTTATCAATTTAAACACACCTAGAAAGGCCATATGGAAGACATAAAAGCATCAAGCAGCTCAGAATTATAGAAAAGGCACAGAATGAATGTTTTTTAATATGTTCTCATCCATTGATACCTGCAAAGATGATTTCCATTGATCATGATGGTACCACTTGCCCTTTTCACACCTTCCATGCAATGTATTCCTTAGCCATCCTGAAACAAATAGCAGAACAACTCTCCTTGTTAGATTCCTTGGCAGACGTGAAGCGTTTGAGACGTGGATAGACGGTCATACCCATGTGAACCCCTGGCCGAAAGGACAGTGATGGTGCTGCACCGGAGGCTGATGACAAGCCGACGGATACTTGTTTGTGAGTGTGTGTGCCTGAAAACGAAGGTCATATAAATATTTTAAATGCTTTTAACAATCCTCTGGAATGAGTGTTAATCTCTAACATACTTGGAACTGAGCTTCAAATGTCTTGCCTACAGCAATGTTGAGGGCCTGAGCTAGGGTTTTCGTTCTGCCATTTGTAAAGTCATCCAGTTGTGGGGCTCCGTTATTCACGGGCGTGGGAGATGTAGAAAGAGCCCCAGCTTGGATCGCACACATGCAGATCATACCCTGGGCACCATTTATACCCTTCTGCGGGAAGTAGGACAAGAAACGGAGAGCAGATGGCTTCTCTGTGTTGCAAGTATTCTGCTCATTCAAGCAAGAGAGATTTTCCACTAGGAAATAGGATTTCTGAACAGAATTGCCACCTTCGTAGTCACATGCTGTATTTCAATGTCCGCGGAGGATCTGTCGTGTGCAGTGAGATGGCGTGGTGAGAGGAGTGTGCCCATCCCGATGTCTGCTCCATTTACCGTGCTGTATGCCCCCGTGCAAAGGGGACGTTCGTGGGCACCTAGAGACCCAACAGGTGCATAGTTGGTGTGCATGCCTGGTCATCGGCAGTGTCAGTACAAATTATATCCCACGACAGAAGGAAACCAAGACCTAATTTATTTGAGAATATTCCAGGCTACATAATGCTGTTATGTTGCATTGTCTTAACCTTCTCCAGTTCAAGGTTGAGTTAGACCCCCGAGTGAATGGAGACATTTGGAAATCCCCAGGCTCAGTGCAAAATCACGTCAGTTGCAAATGCAGTGTGTAAGCTGCTGCGGGAGCCGCTTTGAGTCGGTCGGAAGGTAGCCTTCCCAGGAACCAGCGAGGAGAGAGAGGTAACTGACCAGGACCAACTTGGACCCTTGACCCTGGCAGGTACCTTGGAGGAAAGATTTCAGCCTGTTTACATTCCCTGAGTTCGTTTTCCCCACTAGCATTCTCAAGTGTTCACTGGGACAGAATCATTGTTGAAGCTAACAGTGAAAGTCTCCCAGGGCCACATGGCAGGCTTATCCAGAGGCTCTGGCCTGGAGCCACATAGATTTTTCCGAGCTGCACAGGTGGCCCTTCAAGCAAATATTTACGGAGTTGTTTTTAAAGAATCACTGATGCTGTAATGAAAAAAAACAAGGCTTAGTTTTAAAAATGGCTTACTAGGTGAATAAATGAGTGACTAGCCAGTTGAACACCACTGGTATTGCTGCTTGCGTCCAGGATCCCGCAGACTGGGATGGACACTGCTTATAAGCAGAGAAGTAGACTGTCAGAAGCCATCCCTCCTTTCAAGGAGCTTGTGCGATGGGGAGAACGTCCAGGACGGCATCCAGCAGTGAGCCTGTCTGGGAAGAGCCCAGTGCGCATGCGGAAGGAAAACGCAGTGTGGCCGAGTTTTCAGAATTTTCTCTAATATCATACACCAGTTTCAGAAATAGCATGACCCACTGCTGGATTGTGCCCACAGTCTCTTGAAAACCCTGTTGTGCACAAAAGAGCATCTTCATCTCGCTGGTGTCCCAGTTGTCCCCCATCAGGGCTCCTCCCAGCAGACTCCAGCACCGTATCTTCCAGGCCATCACCTCTGTGAAGGCTGTTGGAGAGAAGCGTGGCGTAAATGAACTTCCCTGTACTTTGGACATCTACTCTGTCTGCCACAGGGTTCCTTGCCTGAACCTTAGTAAGATGTGTATCTCGTCACTAAGGAGCTTTTAATGGCAGAGATGAGACCTGACCCGCCATAGTAAATGGTCGGTAAGATGTGCTGCGTGAATCAATGAGTGAACCGCACAAGACAGAGGGTTGTGTGTTTTGTGAAGCAGGTACTTAGAGATGTTACGGGGATTCCACAGATTCATAGAAAATCATGGAAGGCCTCATGGAGGAAGTGGCTTTTGAGCAAGGCTTTGAAGTAAGGCTATGATTGTGCCATCTGGAAATTCAGCTTCACAACTTCCCAGGACGTGCTGTAAATGTGTGACTCATCAAAATGCCAGCAGTAAATGTACAGAGACAGTGTGTGTTTTCCCTTACAACGTAGCACTCAGTACTGCGTTGGAATCTCAGCTCTGTGATACCCACACCACAGACCTTCTAAAATTACTGAGATGCTGTCTGTAAAATATGTGATAATAAAGCCCACCCCCCATTGAATCTGTTCTTACTCATAACAAAACCCTTCATGGATCAAAGATAATTAAATTCAGAGCTCACGTGGCAATGTCTAATGGACCCGTGTATGTCCTCACTTTCCAGATCCATTGCCCGTTTATATAAACACGTGCATGTTTTAAAATATGACTGAAAATAAATTGTAAAGATGCTTTTTCCAAATTAGTGAATAACTTCACAAAGAACATGAAACTCTTGCTCCCCAAGAAGGCTTGTGCAGACATGGCCGTCGTGAGGCTACCGCCCAGTATCCCCAATTCATTTCGTTTCCTCAGAAAGGGTGTCTGCTGTCATAGCATAGCCTCTTCTCTCTGGGTTCCTTTTTATCCTGGAAGGAGGAGGGGTTGGGGAAGGGGAAGTGATAGGTAGAATAAGCCAATCTAGGCCAAACAAAGCTCGCTTACAGTCACGACCCCTCTCCCTTTCAGCAGCTCCCCTGCTGGTCCCCCTTTTCATCGAGGCCAGTTCAGTATCCCATTCATAGGGGTGCAGTGGACAGACAAGGCTAAAGCTGACCCAGGATCCCTTCTGAACCACAGAGTTCATGGCACAAAGCCATCCGTGGGATATGTCTGACCTCCATGATGAATGGACATTTGGCTCCTTATTGGCCCTCCCCCCGCCCCCAGGAATATCTGCATCTTCAATAAATGAGAAAGCAGAGTTATGGTTCATTTACTGACTTGACTTTAATATTTCTGAGAGCATTTAAAACATTTATAGAGCAGCGGTCTTCCTTTTCATAGGAAACAAAAGTCTCCTCAAGGGCTGCTCACTTCGGTGCCATCGTGGAGTGCAGAAATGGTGGGATCCCTGCCTTTCGCCGGCCAGGGCTGAGCAGACGTGCGGTTCGGAGCTCCCATAGCACCCTCAAGTGGCAATGTCAAGCTCTCGTGTGCTCAAAATTAGCGCCTTCACAGGACTCTTGGTTTTGTTTTGATTGGTCTTTTCTGTTGTTTGTTTTGCTTCTTTGGTTTTTGCAGGTCGTTGAGTTCATCAAATGGTTATCAAAATAAAAAGCTGTAAGCGAATAGGATTTGCCAAGTTGAGTTGAAACAATAGGGATGCTGTCCAAAGGGCGCCGTTGGTGTAGATGGGGCATGAGAAGCAACAAGAAGAGACGAGAATTAAAGACATCCGTGAGATTATGAGAAATGTATTAGCCTATTTTCCTCATGTTGTTTTCTTCCTCTGGATCAAAGCAAGGAGCAAAGCACACACAGGGTCCCAACAGTCAGCACAGTCGGCACAGTCGGCACAATCGGCACAGGCTGCACAGTCGGCACAGGCTGCACAGTCGGCACAGGCTGCACAGTCGGCACAGGCGGCACAGGCTGCAGGAGACAGGGACGTGCTTTATGAGCCTGCTTTTCTTGTGTTCTTTTCCCGATGCCAAGTTCTGGGTAGTATCATCTGAAATGTTGCTGGCCCTTGTCTCGATAAACAAAGCTGATAAGCATGGAGTCAAATACCCATTCATCCAATTTTTAGGGAGCACCCCCCACCCCGTGCAGGCTGGTTAAGACTCCAGAGCACAGGCCCTCCTGTGTGCAATTCCAATAAAAACATACACGTGTGCTGGAAATTAGTTTCTTCCCAGATACTCTGAGCGCAAAGTTCTGTGTGTCCCTCCGAGGTGGCCTGTGTGCACTTGTGTTGTCCCTCCTCACTCTGACTGCTAGTGCCGTGGGCACACCCACCTGCCTCCCGTGTGCACTTGCGGTCGTCCTCTTGGCACCTCCTGGCTGACAGAGGCTCTGGGAGGACGGATTCCAGACCGGCCCCTCTGACACCAGCTCAGGTTTGCTTCTCAGAAGACTGCTTTGGGCTGCGGGGTTGCAAATGTGAAAGTGCTTGGAGTGTAAAGTGCTGATGAACGTGAGGTTTAATGCTTCGATTTGATGAGGCCGTGTTCTCTCCTTCCTACCCTCCTGTTCGGGGCCCAGCTGCTTCTCTGCGCTTCAGCGACCCCGGATGGAACAGGTTTCTTACTCCACGTGGGAGAGGCCTCGGAGAGTTGGAACACATTTTCCTGCACACACACACTCGTTGAAGGAAAAGTGTCAAAGTCGATGAAAAGTCCAGTATTTTCCCTCAGAATCCTAGACGACAGCCAACTAGAGGGTCCAGGGGAACTGAATGATGTGTTTTGTAGGCTGTCAGCCGTAGGGAGCCATCATGTTTCCAAAGGCTGGCGAATGTAAGAAGGCTTGGTTTCCCCTGTCGGGAGCCCTGTGTGAGAAGCTGGTGCCTAGTGAATCCTCGCCCCGCAGAGGGCCTGGGACAGGACGAGCCAGGCGTGAGCCTGCATCGGTTAGGACACCTGGCAATGTCACAGTTTCTGACGATGGAAAGGGGCGAAGACAGGTTTCTGTCTGGGGGTCTGGTTCTGTTCAGCAACTGTGTGTTGTTACTGTCCTGGGTTTGCACCCCTGCAAGCCTTTATGCTTCCTGTCGTGGCCACGGAGAGGCCGTGGCAGCCGTGGGCACTCACGTCCTCACACCACCACGTTCAGAGGCAGAAGCCTGGAAGGCCCAGCGCCGGGACGAGGAGGAGGGCCCCTCTTCCAGCCAGTCTCCTTTGTTGTGAGGAAAACATCTCGCCAGTAGCCACCCCCAAAACTCTTTACATCTCTTTAGCCAAGCAGACACTTGTAACAGGAGGATAGAAATTCTCTACCGTTGGGCAAGGAGTGGGGAGGGACAGTGGCAGAGCTCTGGGGGACCAAGGAGGCTCGGTCCCACAGGTGGTTCTCCCTGAGTGAAGAATGCATGTAAGAATATGCTTACAGGAAAAATCCATGTAATTTCCTCTGGAAAAGGAAAAATGCTTTGGCTTTCTTCAAAGCACCAGTTCAATGAATAATATCCAGCTGTTTCACGGCATTTGATGCAGTACAAATCTGGGGTTGTTATTTTCTGAATTGACGTAGAGTTGACACACAGTGTTACATTACTTCGGGTGTGCGGCATAGCGACTCGACGAGTCCATACCGCATGTCGTGCTCACCACAAGCGCGGCTCCCATCCGTCCCCTCACGACACTGTCACAACACCACTGACCGCATTCCCTCTGCTCTGCCTTTTATCCCCCGACTCATGCATCCACAGCCCTTCACCCACTTTGCCCATCTCCCCACCCTCCTTCCTTCAGGCAGACATCAGTTTGTTCTCTGCATTTATGGGTCTGTTTCTGCTTTTTATTTGTTTTTGTTTTTTTTTAGATTCTCCATATGAGTGGGATCATATGGTATTTATCTTTGTCTGACTTATTTCACTGAGCATAGTACCCTCTGGAACCATCCATGTTGTCACAGATGACAAGATCTCATTCTTTTTATGGCTGAGTAATATTCCATCTCATATGTATGTGTATATATATATATATGTGTGTGTGTGTGTGTGTGCCACTGAATATTGCATTATATATGTATACACACACACACACACACACACACACACACACCACTTCTTTATCCGTTCATATACTTGGGTTGCTTCCATATTTTGGCTATTGTAAGTAAAGCTGCAATAAACATAGGGGTGCATGTATCTTTTTGAGTTAGTGCTTTCATTTTCTTTGGGTAAATACCCAGTGGCGTGATTACTGGACCACATGGTAGTTCTATTTTTAGCTTTTTGAGGAACCTCCACACTGTCTTCCGCAGGGGCTGCACCAGTTTGCATTCCCACCAGTGGTGCAAGAGGGTTTGTTCGCCTTTCTCTGCATCCTCACCAACACCCACTGTTTCTTATGTTTTTGATTTTAGCCATTCCCTAGGGTTATTTTCAGGTCACTGAACAATAAGGAGATACCTTTATAGAACTCCTTCATCATGCCTTGAGTAGTTGGATCTGACTAATGAGGCTTAGAGAAATACCAAGAAGGTAAAAGTCACAAAAGCTGGGAATACTTAGGGCTAGTGAACACGTGAGCTTCTCCAACATCCTTCCCTAGTTAAGACTTTTGGAAAAAAAAAAAAACAAACCCAGAATGCATTAATCTTAGCAATGATCCCCCCTCCCCCAAAGATCAGTGGGAGATGGGAGAGTCCGGGGATCACTTGCTTCGATTCTCTTCCTGCCGCCGTGTCAACTGATTTTAGGAGGGCACCATCATCGCACTTTAATCAGGAAGAGAAACCAAGGGCTGGGTGGGGCTTGACTCTTGAGATGCTCTGCACTTGCCAGATGCCATCATATCAAGTGGCTGTTTTTCATCCTGTGGACCAGTCTCAGCAGGCTGCCTTCCCGGGGATTCAGTAGCTGTCTGTTACTCCGGGGCCTGACGTTCACAGTTTTCGATGGGAAGACTTAATAAAATGCAGATGTAATCAGTGGATAAAATGCTAGACTAGTACTTCTTCCAAGTTTTCCATTAAAGTGCCCATCGTGGTGTAAGTAGAGCACTTGAGGGTCTGTGATGTAAGTGGGTAACTTGTTTGAAGCCTTACACTTTATCTTAGCCTACTCATGAATTTTGTATTCTATCCCATATTTGGATTTAATGACTCTATCATTTCTCTTTGAGTAAATTAAGTGCTGAAGAAAGGTATTTGGAGACTCAGAATTGATTTAGATCATAACCAGTCGTTTACATCTCGTTCTGAGTTAAAACTCGACATTGTGCATGCTATCAGAGCTCTGAGAGAGAGAAATCAAGGAATCCTGGAACACGGATGGAAATAGGGCCTTTACCGCTGCTGCTTTTACCGTAAGACGGCTCAGAAATCCTTCAGAGTCCTTTGAAAGCATTAATTTATCCCTCCTACCTCACAGCGATTGAAAAGGTTCTGTATAAATGATGCAATTTGGGTATTGTTGGGTTATAAGGGAATGAAGTGGTGGGGATTACGGGTACAGTGCAGAGGATTGAGGTAATAGGACCCATCAGGGACTCAGCACAATCTAAGGACCAACTGGGATCCACGTCATCCTATTGCACCAGAGAGTCAGTTTTATTTTTGCCGTGAGTGAGGAGAGAAAAAAAAACAAAACCTGTTCAAATTGCAGGCTTGTATGACTAATGGATTTATTTAGCCGACGGGCAATTTCTGTTTACCTGTCAAGCAAAATATAAATATAAGTAATTGTTGGGAGAATTACTTTTTCGAGTTTCAAATTACAAACATTTGAAATGCAATTAGTAGTATAGACAAACCTATTTCCCCCTTTATGAGAAGGACATTGTTCAGAAATGGGTAGAGTGCCGTTGCTAGACTTACAGCGCACAATGGAGTGAATTATCCACATGAAGCAAATGAGTGGCTTCGTCTTGGTCTTATTGCTCCTAATAGAATATGTTCTCATTATTGAGAACCCACTGCTTCTCAGTCTGACATACCCACCTCTACACGGGTGAATCAGGGTTTTGCAGTGATCTCTCTTGCATTTGCTCAAGACGGTGTGAAGAGACAGAGCACGGGCCTGGGGTTTACCCTCTTTTCCACGGTCAGCTGTCACACTTCAGATTTAGAATCCACGTGCGTGCTGATGGTTATCCACAAATGTTAAACTTGTACATGTGGTCCAAAGAATGAGTTAAAATTTAAGAGGAACCTTTGGGCTGCCTGAAGTACTGTTAACCCATTTTTAAATACAGGTTTGTATTCATAAGAATAGGGATACTCCATGGAATTCCGGAGAAAATCTTAAGTGACGGTGGGGAAAAAATGGAGTTTATAATGGACATTTTAATGTGCCTTAAGGGAGCAGATTCAGGAGAATCAAGTTCATAAAAGTCAGCTTTCAACTTAAATATGTTTATTAACTTCATTGATTTTTAATTCATGACAAAGTTTTTCCTTATTGCATTAAAAAAGCAATGAGTCTAAACCAGTGGCACCAAGGATTTTTTAATGAAATCAATTTTTGAAAGTAATGCTTTTTTTTTCCTCGCAATTCTGCAAAGTCTGTCTGCCAAATTGCATATATTCTGACAAGGTGGGAGAGGCTCTCTGCTAAGCTGCAAAATCAGAGTATCTCTGAGATAAGCCCCAGGAAGCATGGCATCTTAGCTTGGATTGTATCTTCGGTAGCTGCCATGTCAGTCCCCTTCTGGCCACTACCTTCTTCCTGAGATGAGCCCTCAACATCTCAATCCAGGGGTGAAACAGCATTCTGAAAATGTCTTGAAAAGGCCAACTGTACTTCATTCTATTTTGACTTCGAACTGCTCAGATAACCTCTATTTAAATGAGAGACAGGCCTTGTGCATTCTCAAAAACTCCTTACCCTCTGGAAAATCCTTGTTGAGTATTTTGAATTGGTAAGCCATTTCCCAGAAGAAAGCAAACATTCAGGGGAATCTCTGAGGCCACCCTGGTGCCGTTTAGAACAACGCTCAAGTACATTACTCTAGTCTGGTGTTTCCCAAACTTGAGCAGGCATCACTCAGAATGACTTGGTGGGCTAATAAAATTCAGGTGGTGGGCCCTAGCCCCAGGTCTTTGATTTAGTAGGTTTGGGATGGAGTCCCGATTTTTTATTTTTAACAAATTCCTAGATGATCCTTATACTGCTGGTCTAGAGATAGTTCTTTGAGTGGATTGAAAATGCCACTTAGCGCTCCTACAATAAATAACTGGGGCATTATTATGAACACATTAGTGATCTAGTGCTTTCTAAGAGTCTTTTTCTAATAAAACTAGCAGGGCTGTAAATGTACCGGAATGAGCAAGAAATTGAGAAAAATGCCTTTATTCACAAAAGGAAGTCATTTTCAATCTGGCCATGTAATTTATAACATTAGTCCTGATCCACTGTAAGGAGTATTAACTATCATCTGTAGGAAAGCAAAGACCGTGTTCGTTTTAGTCCATCATTTCATCCCTAGAACATAGCACGGTGACTGGCACCTAGTAGGCATTCAAATATTTACTGAATAAGCAGGTGAAATGCTTACAGTAAACACCGACATTAGTGATACCATTTCTCGTGCATGGATTTGGTTTTAGTTTTAGCGAGCTAATGAGACAAGCATACTATATGTAGCAAGTCGTTCAGTTTGATGGCTTATACAACAAATATTTATTCCAAGATCCACATTTCTGCTGGTCAGCTGTGATTTAGCTGATCTGAGCTGGGCTCAGCGAGGTGGCTCTGGCTCCCTGATTACTGGATTTGACTCCGAACTGTGGGCCGGGTTCAGGTCTCTCCAAGGGGACTTGCAGTGGAGGCCAAGCCAACATGGCAGCAGCCACCCAGGACATGTTCTTATGTGGTGGATCACCTGAGTGCAAGAGGTGGGGCAGGCTGGGCAGATGCCTCGAAACCTCTGTTGTGTCATGTCCATTCACATTCTGATGGCCAAGGCCAGTCACTCAGGAAGTCAGTGTGGCAGTTTAGGATAGCTCGTTGGAAGGGCTGGGGATGAAAAAGGATTTGCTGAACAACATTACAATCTGTCACAGTTTTGAATATGGAAATAATGACTTTTTTAAAAGATGTATTTATTTATTTGAGAGAGAAAGTGCGCTTGTGGGTGAGTGGGGGGAGGGCAGAGGGAGAGGGAGAGACTCTCAACCAGATTCTGGGCTGAGAGCAGAGCCTGACACGGGGCTTGATCCCACAACCCCGAGATCATGACCTGAGCTGAAAGCAAGAGTCAGACGCTTACCCGACTGAGCCACCCAGGAGTCCCTGGAAATAATGACTTCTTATCTCAGAGATGAATCCTTGGGCCCTGGAAACTTGTAGCTTGGACACGTAGTCATGCTCTTAGAAGAGACAGCTCGTCCGCGGACTGCCGCATCACATGCTTGAAGGACTGGCTGGTCTTCTTGGTGCTGGTGCTGTGCTCCTGGCCACGGCTGACCCTTGATTTTCTTTTCACTCAGGCCCTGTTTGTTTGTGGATGACTTTTGACTGAGGCTTTTCCGGACAGTGCCTTAACTCAAAGGAATGGTCTTAATTCTGGTAATTTTTGACACGGGGTAAGATGGTGAGAGAAGTGATTCCGTGAGAGAGGTTTCAGGTTCCTACAAGCAGGGCTCCGGGCAGCAGGTGGCACATCTCGTCTCCCACCCAGGCCTGCCTCACAGGTGCTGCTGGCCTGGACCCTCCAAGGCACACCTGTGGCTCTGCGTCTCTCCTCTCTTCCCTCTTTGTGTCTTGCAGCCGAATGCAGTGCGTGGACCTGGAGGCCCATTCACTGGGCTGGTCTTACTTCCTTTTGTCCTTGGGGGGCTGACCAGCCCTGTCTTTCTAGGGTGGATTACATCAGCCTCACACCCAGCTTCCCTAAATTGTAGTCCTATTGTAGATTCTAGGAATACACCCTATCCCCTTCCGTTTTGTAACTGGAATCGTTTTCAGTGGAGTCAGATTTTTTTTTTAAGTTTTCTGTCACTATTTCCATTGCCCTGCAAGTGAGTATAATTTACATGGCAGGATTAAATAACTCAGCATCAGCTCTGTTTCCACTCTCCAAAGAAGACCCTGCATTTGAACAACCCTGTTTCTTTCTATCCTTTTCTAGTCCAATTGTTGTTTTCAAGTAAAAGGCTAAAAACCTTTTTGGGTGACATGATGCAAAATAATAATAACAATAATAATAAAATAAATTCAGTATCCCCACGTGAGGGTTGGAGCCCTGTACTTGCTAGCCTGTGTCACATGTCATTCCAAGCACACCCCCACCTTGGAATTTCAAAATGCTCGCCATTGGTCATAAGAGAGCCCAGATAAAAGCTTTCTCTTCTAGCACACAGTCATCACCTTTGTTGGTTCAAGCATGAAGCACTGAATTGCAGAGGCTCATTAATGTCACTTCAACGTTAAAGGGAAGCAGATTTAACTTAATTCATGAGAGTGGAGGGGTGGTGCATGGTTGGAAAGGGCAAGAAGCTCTGGGGGCATTTCAGAGGGAAAGTCATGTCCCTTTAAATCTAATATTACCTGATGTATGAATTAAGACATCACAGATAATGACATTGTTCTGTTCAAATGATCTGTATGAATTAAGACATCACAGATAATGACATTGTTCTGTTCAAATGATCACCAGGAACAAACCGAAACAACAGATTCTCTTCCAAATCTTGTGCTCTAAAAATCTTAAGAGCCCTGGAAAACGCTGTGGAAGTTCTTGTGTAACGAGGACATGAGAAAAGACAGAGGTTGGTGCCTCCTCCAGGAGGGAAAGAGATTATTTGGATAATTTTGGAGGACACATTGACATTAAAAGTGAGATTTTATAAGTACTCAGGAGCAAGGAATCTGTAGAGAAGAAAAAAATATACAGTCTATTGATACTGACGGAGAGCAAGGTCAGGAATGAAGGACAAGAAGGAGAAGGAAAGAAAGGAAGATGAAGAGTGGGAGGAGGGGAGGTGGGGGTGGGCAGGTGTCAGAGGACAGAGGGAGCACCCCTAAGGGAGAGGAGGACAGCCCCCCACCCACCAGGGTGGAACAAATATTTTCTGTAGGTTGACTCCAGCCTTTTAGTTAAATCGCTGGCTGTTGTACCGATTTGGCAATCAGCTTGGCCTCTTGTGTTGACGAATCGCGAGTGTTTGGGGGCACAGGGGGTGGGTGGCTGTCCTTAGTGGGTGTCAGCACTGCCTGCCAAACACACAGGTGCACAATGGCTGTACTAAAATGCAAATAAAAGTGCCATGGGGAGATTAACAGCAAACTTTATTAATTTCAGAGTAAGACTTCTTTGTTGGGTTAAAATAAATGTTTCTCTTTAAAACATTAATTGTTAAGTACCAATTTGAAAAGCTCAAAATTAACTCAGCGCCTGCTTTAATTTTGTGTTTTTCAAAAGCTGGGACTAAGCAATTCCTTTTTCTTGTGCTGGACATTTCCTATTTGTAAAGTTTGTAAAGAAGTCACGTTACCTGGGCTCCCTTATTGATAGGCATCTTGCAAATAAAAAAAAATAAAAGATAGTTATATAGAGAGAGTTTAGTTGGGAATAGGCTCTGTATTTACGCACTTAAAACTGTATTTTCTCAAACTACCCATATATTTCTTTTATTTCTCTCCTTTGCTATGAGTACAAGGTGATAATACCTAGAAGATACTGGTGTCCAGTGTCTTAGGGAAGCCCTTCCATTAGCACAGTATATGCTGCTGGTCATTTCATCTCTCACGTCTCAGCATTTTGAAGGAATCAAAATCTCAAATAGGGCTCTGCTTTCCTCCTTTCCCTCACAGAGAAAGAGGAAGCAAACTACAGGGTATAATTCTGTCCTAGAAATGAGAAAACCTCTTAGCTAATAAAAATCATGCTTAGGCTGCTGAACTCAATACACTTTCAGCATTTTTACAATGCTTAGCTTGTATGTGGACCACAAAGTTCCCTTCATTGTCATTTAAAAAACGACTGTCCACCATATTTTACAGCATTTGGCTAATTCCAATGACTTATCATGTTTGTTTTGTAAATTGGTTCCAGGGAAAATAAACACACACCCATACACCTTTATTTAATAAATAGGGGGAAAAACAATCACATACAACTTGGTGGAAAAATGGGTCAGTGGACACGGTTTTAAGCAGTATTGAAGAACTAATATCTTGAAGTAATCCATGAAATATTTTTTAAAAATAGCTTCCCATATTTACCCCATAAGCAGATGTGGGACTTTATTTCGATACAGCACATTTAAGATGTTCCGTGACTGGTGAGCAGAGGCGGTTACTGACCTGTGTCCTTCTGAAATGCACATATATTTAAATGCTCACTGGGAAGTTCTGCTACTCTTCAGAACCTCTTCCCCTATTTAAGGAAGGGGGGGTCTGAAAAAGCTATTGAAGGCAATCAGTGAGTTAATTATGTATCATAAACACAAAATGCCATCAGTTTTCTGCAGTTGCATTTCCTCATGCAGCCCAAAGCACCAACTGGCTGACTCTGTTGCATTTGAGACTTCCAAGTGCTGACAGTATATTAAAAATACACTGCCCTTTGTAAAGAAATGCTTAAGACATACATGAAGTGTGTGCAAACACACATGGATGTATTCACACTCAGAGTCTAGAACAGTCTTGAGGATGAGTGGTGCTCTGAGGGCAAGGTGGAGGACAGTAGCAAATCTTTGGGAGGGAGTCTGGAGGGCACCTGGAAAGACTGGGTGCGCCCCCACCCCCTGTTTCTCCTGTTTAATTTTCAGATTTGCTCTCTCTTACCTCACATCTTCCTTCAGTTGTTTATGAGTCTCATTGTTTCTTCACTTTATAAGTGATTTTAAATAAAAATTGCTTATTATGTTGTCTGAATCATTTAGTTAGGATTTCTGATGCTGACCAAATTGTAATTTGAATACCCGCATGCTCACTTGAGAATGATTTTTAAAAGCGAGGGCCACACGTGCTCAGTTTCAATCTATTATCGTGGATATGCATATTTCTATAATTGTTGGGTATGATACGTAAGCTATTCCTGTATAAATACTATATATTGTACAAAAGGTTAGTACAAGAAATACATAATGCTACTTCTTACAGTTTGTGTGAATATATACATGCAAATTTCATATGTATATTACATAAGTAAGACCCTAACAGCATCTATATTTAGTGAAGTGTCAGGACCTAGATGCTCAGGGAACAGCATGAGCTTTCCTTTCAAGTCAGGCTGGGAAAGGCAGCTTCCTCCCATCAAAAGCACAGCTGGGGCGGGGGAGGGGGGATGACAGCAAGGTTTCCTATTTATCTAAATGTGATGACTTTTAAAGTTTCATTTTATGGTTCTTGTAATTGCTGCCTCTGTCTTCAAAGGAAAGTGGGGCTGTTGAAGCTCTCTGCACCCCCAGACCTGTGGGCGGGACATCTGCCTATGCCAGAGGCCTTTGGCTGGTTCAGGGAGCCCTCTTAGCTATTGGGATATTGGTTTTGTTTTCATGGTTGCCTAAAGGAAACGTGTCTTTAAAGTAGTTTAACAATCACACTTTTCTTCATAGTGGAGGGAAACCACAATGGATTAAACAGAGGATGTGTGTAGTAATACTAATTTTAATTAAAACAAGACTACCCACTCAGTTGAGACTCAAGGAGAGAGTGAAAGGGACTGGAACGGGTGTTCTCCCAGGATGCTTATTCACCAGCATCCAGTTTCTCCCTCCAAGTTAAGGGCACTGGTGGGAAGAGGCCATTTCAGGACCACGTAGGGGCTTTCTCAGTGATATCTGGGCTTGGGCAGTGATTACAGGAGATTGCCTTGGATCCAGACCCAACAGAAGCTGGTGAGCCTCAAATATGTGTGGCCATGGCCTCACCTTTTAAATTTTTTAACCTAAATTAAATAGTCATGGACACCTAGATGGAGCAGGGGGCATCACTGAGTCAGGGAAGAATGTGAATATGAAGGTGCCCACTTTGACCTGGTTTGAAAGGAACAGCAAAGTGGGCAGATGCGAGCCCTTCAGCCCTCCGGAGTTTCAGGTCCTAGTTTCAGCTGAAGATCAAGTTGGGACAGATCTGTCCCAGCTGGAGGGTCTGCAAACAAGAGGGAAGGGGATATGGGGACGAGACGAGAAGGAAGGGCCCCCAAGAGCCTCAAGAGAGTCGGAGGAGCGGATTTGAGAAAGAGGGAGAGATGCCAGAGGCCCCGGTGAGCAGTCCACCCCAGGAAAGGGAGGAGAGCGAGCCGCCTGCGCCTGGAGTCTGAGCCGGGCGCGCAGGCATGTTGGTGTCTTTCCACACAGGGGCGCTGGAGCACGTCTTACTGCAGCAAGATGCGCGAATGCGCACGGGAGCCCAGCGCCCTATTTGGTGTGGTTCCTCTCCTGTCCCTTTCTCTCAGTCGGGGGTTGAGGGGGCGGAGCAAGCTTTGGAGAAGTTGCCGGCATCCCAAAAGCTTCAGCCTCTGCCTCTGTTTACTGAAAATGAGCGCGGAGTTCGCGATGTACACAAATGGGTCGGGATGTGTAGGGAGGCGCGTTCCACTGAGTTGCTGGGAAGGCTTCCGCCAGGCCTTCCCTGGATTGCCTTCCACTACCTTTTCTCTCCCTTCGTTTTGAGCCCGGGGGAAGGAAAATGAATCTGTTTTCGGAGGCGAGCTTGGTTTGGGAAGCGGGGAGGGCTCCTTAGCGGTGTGTCTGAGCCATCTCCCTTCCAGCCCTGCAGTTTGCTCTCCCTCGCCCCACCTAGCACCCTCAGGCCCGAGGGGTCTTGGCTGTTGTTGTTGCAAGTTAGGCAAGAAAAGCTGGAAGGAAACCCGAGGGGGAGCGCTGGGAAAGACGCGAGGCTGCAGCTGCGCGGGGTGCGAGCGTGTGGACGCAGAGCGCAGCCCCGCGCCGAGGATGGGCGCCCTCGGGGCTCTGCCCCTCCTTTAGTGCCCCCCAAACCCTCCGCGTTTTCCGCCTCTTCCGCCGCTCGCTTCCCGCGCAGCCGGGGGTGANGGGAGGGGGCGGGAGGAGCCGAGCCAGGCAGTCGCCCAGCGGCGACTTGAGAGTGGCGCGCGGGAGGAGCGGCGCCGGCTTCCCTTTCTTCTGCTGCTTCTTCCCTCTCCCCCCGGAGGGGGTGGGGAGCGGGAGCCCGAGAGGGGCAGGCAAAGCACAGAACGCCCCCGAGGCAGCCAGAGAGGGCGCGGGCACCGATGGCTTCGCTGTACCAGAGGTTCACGGGCAAGATTAACACCTCGCGCTCCTTCCCGGCGCCCCCGGAGGCCAGCCACCTCCTGGGCGGCCAGGGGCCGGAGGAGGACGGCGCGGGGCCCAAGCCCCTCGGAGCCCCGGCGCCCGCGGCGGCGCCCCGGGAGCGCGGCGGCGGTGGCGCGGGTGGCCGGCCCCGGTTCCAGTACCAGGCGCGGAGCGACGGTGACGACGAGGACGTAAGAGCATCTTGGTGGGTGGGGGGCGGCACGGGGCTTGGGGCCGAGCGCTCGGGAAGAGGTGTCCGATCGGTGTCTCCGAGGGTCGGGGTCGCCCTCCTGCCTCCCCTCCCTTCCACTGCCTCCCCGGAGCGCCACAGATTCGCTCCTCAGCGCCGATCTCGGTCACTGCCGTCCCGGAGCGGGTCTCAGTCTGCAGCAGCGGCGGTCAGGAGTTGGTGCTTGAGACAGCAGTGTCTGTGGGGTTGCGCTGCTGGGATGTGGGATGGGGGGGGGGGGGGGGGGGTGTCACTGGGTGTGTGGATGTCTGTGGTTATTGTACGGTGTTATGCATCCTAAGGCGAGAATTCAGTCTGTGCTTACAACTTGATTTTCCTTCCTTCCTTCCTTCCTTCCTTCCTTCCTTCCTTCCTTCCTTCCTTCCTCCCTCCCTCCCTCCCTCCCTCCTTTCCTTCATTCCTCCCTCCATTCCTTCATTCCCCTGCCCTTTTTTTCCCCCTTGCTTTAAGACCGGGGAAGATAAAGTCCTAGGCTTCCCACCTGTCACTGGAATCTATGCGATGTGCCATCCTCAACCTCCCCCATGCAGTCCCTTTGCTCACATGGTCTCTACTTCTCACCTCTCCAGGACACTTTCCCCTCCAGTGCTGATAGTGTTGGTGGTGGTTTCCTTTTGGTAGGAGGGACAAAACACTAGCATCTGAGGCCCAAGGTCCTGTCCCAGGGCCCAGCACAATTTTTGCTGATGGGAGTCAGGCCCTGCCTGTCTCCCACACCCAGCCTTGGACTAGGATCTCTACCTTAGACCTGCCTTAGGAGAAAACTTCTTAATGAGCATGTTTTCTACTCTTCCTTGGTCTGGAAGTCTGGGTTTCAAAGGTTGGATTTGCATATCACCTTAGTAACTGATGACTCAGTCAGGACACTAGTGGGCAGCTTGGATGGATGAATCCAGCCACCTCTGTTGATCCCTTCCAGTTATTCTGAGGGCCAGGGAGGACCACAGGGAAAGGCAATTGCCTGATGAGATGCTTTCTTCCTGGGGAAAAGAGAAAAATCCCAGACAAGCTCTCGGCCTGGCAGGCAGAACTGGGCTGGCTGCTGTATAGACCCTAGAGATATGCAGGGTGTGTTGGCTTGTAGAAGCCACTGCGTGTACCTTTGAGGAGTTTCCTATCTGGGGGCACCTGGGCACAGGTCCTCATACTAGCCTCTCAGATAGCCTACCCTGACATACCCAGGACAGTACATGTCCCTGCACTGAGCAGACAATTGTGGTCATGCAATTATGACTTGCCTTGGGTCACACTGCTTTACCATTTGGTTTTTCTTTAATAGTGCAAGGTTGGGGGTGGTGGTGTTGAGAGCTCTCACAGGGACAATTCTGAAAAAAGCCGCTGAGGTTTTGTTGTTTTTGCTGGTCGTTTTTGTTTTATGAATGGAGGACATGAAGACTGACAGGGATGATGAAAGTTTGTGGGAAGTGCAGTTTGTGTGTACACACACACACGCACACACACACACACATCACAGCCTGTATCAGATCTTGCATGACATTTTCTTATTTTCTTTTGGATCCTTTCCAGACTCCCCTGGTTACATAGATAGCGAGCAGAGAGATTTCCCTTACTTCAGTGGGTCAGGTCCTGAGGGAAATGCATGGATTCCTCAGACATCTGGTTCAAGGAACTGGAAGTCTTTGAGGAGGGGTTTTATTGGGGTTGGTGAAAAATTCTGGAGGATTAAACTATTGAGAATCTTGGGGAAGACAATTGAACTGCAATGCAGACAGAAATTATGCACTTTTTGCTTTAAGTCTGACTTAAAACTGTGGAATTGTGTTATGCTTGGAGAACAATGCAGTTTCCATATCATAGGCTCTAGGTGTCGCTAGGAGAAAGGAAAGGCAAGAGTTTCTGAATTTTGTTTCTGAAGATCTCCACCCATCTCTCTCTCTCTCTCTCTCTTTTTCCTTCCATCTTAGTTTGGAGCATATAGTTCCAGTTCCTTCTTTTAGGTTTGATGTATACCTAGAACTGTTTCTCAGATGAGCAAAAGTGTTGAACTGAGGAACAAACTGGGGATCTAACACTTGCAAATGATTTCTGCTGATGTGGCTCTGAACAGTGTATCTGACTTAAATTCAGGAAGCCCTGACATCAGTGTTTTTTCCTGAAAAATACGGAAGAGTGTATGTGTGTGTGTGTATGTGTGTTTGATATGTAGGTGTGGGTGTAAACATAGTGTACATGAATATAGTGTCCTTATGAAATACATACACATATATATGTATTTAAAATGTCTGATGAAATCAGTGACAGCTAAATGTGACATCAACTTCTTGAAAACTTTTGTGTGCTTTTCTCAGAAATGGCTATTCAAAATTGGAAAAGTTATGTCAAAAAATTTACAAAAGGTAGATGTACATATTAAATCACTTTTCCTTCAGGAACAATAACTATTTTTTGTTTAGGAGATACCCGTTTAAAAAGATAGTAGATGTAAAAACTATTTTTCTGATACCAGCTCTTGTCAAGATTAGAGAATTTAGAGCAATCATTTTGCTACCCAAATATAAACCAGAAGATGTGCTGCTAATTAAGAAGGCGCTGCTTGTTGGTGAGACCTTTGAAAACCTGAGTTTGGGAGGGCCCCATTGCTTGGGCGAGGAGCTGTCCGAAGTGCTGAAAATTCTCTGTCTCAGTGCCCCTCTGTCTTTTGGGAGTGGCCCAAGGCTGGGGTGAGAGCTGTCCGAGGTGCTGAAACAGTCTCCCCAGGAGTGCCCTTCTTTTTCTTCTTTTTCTTTTTTTAATTTTTTTTATTATATTATGTTAGTCACCATACAGTACATCCCTGGTTTCTGATGTAAAGTTCAGTGATTCATTAGTTGCGTATAACACCCAGTGCACGATGCAATACGTGCCCTCCTTACTACCTATCACCGGTCTATCCCATTCCTCCGCCCCCCTCCCCTCTGAAGCCCTCAGTTTGTTTCTCAGAGTCCATAGTCTCTCATGTTTCATTCCCCCTTGTGATTACCCCCCCTTTCTTTATCCCAGGAGTGCCCTTCTGTCTGCACATCCCATCCTTGGGGCTGGTGGCTTTGCTGCCCTTCTGTGGCCTTGTCAGTCAGGGAAAGCTGCTCCATGGTACAGAAACAGCTTTCACGCCTTGGTCACTGAGACAGTGATAAACAGCATGCCTTTAAAATCCAGTGGGCTTTGTGCCTCCTTCCATCCAAAAAGGGGGAAATAAAATGTAGTTATTGACCTCTTTATGTGTGTATGCACACATGCCTGAATATGAAAAGAAGTGATTCCCACCAAAATAAAATTTAAGGTAGTCACAAGATCTAGCAGGGAGAAATCAAATGCTGAGATTGTACAGTGGGTAATTAGCCAGTATTGCATTGCCCATCTGCACAAACTATGCATACAAGGGAATTCCCTCCCTTCCCAGAGCCCCAGAAAAGTCTGCTTTGGGTGAGTCAATTCTAAGACATAAAGTTTAGCTCTGGAATAGAAATAAAGCCTGAATACCTTTTCTATTGGAATTTCCTCATCAATCTTAAATTTATTTAAATATAAAGTCAATTACTCGGGCAAACCCTCCGAAGAATCAATAGCTATTTCGATTTAAAATTCATTTTATAGGTTTAAAAATAAGTTGACATTGCTAGAATGGAATTTAGTAATTTTCAATAGGAATTAGCTGTGACTGATTTTAAAATACTGGACTTTGTGTCTCCTCTGCTTGAGTGGTTCTGTTTTATTTTTTAAAGGACTTCAGAGGCCTTGGGCAGTAGTCTTGTTGAGGTTTCATTAGCATGTTCCTGTATTCCTCATGTTTGGTGACACATGATTTCCTAACAATACAAATGCGATGACAACAGGATTTTAAATCAGCAAATTGGCCGAAGCAGGCACTGAGCGAAGAGGCCCTGCTCATGATGTCTTTCAGCCTGACAGGGCCAGTTTCATCATCCTGTATCTTCGACATGATGGTGGTTCTTCAGCAACCAGCCCATCTTTCTCTCCACCTTGATTTTTCATTGGTATGATATTAGCGTCCTGTGAATTTCTTCTTGGTATTTATCAACTTAAATGTTTTAAGTAGCTTGGCTCCACAAATAGGTTTGTTTACCTTATTATTTTCTTTTGCTCCAATTTTAATTTTTCAAATATTTCACATTATTTCCCTAATACATGAGAAAAAGGTTAAAACTTTGAACTATCTGCTTGATCCCATTATTTTCATGACTGATTTGACAGTGCTTAGTGTCCTCACCTACAGATGTCACAGGGGCGTTTGGAAATTTAACTTGAGGAGACAGGTAGAATTCCCATCTCACTCGTCACAATGACGGTGCCTGCAAAGTAACTGCCATTACATACTGAGCACTGAAATTCATTCAGTTTCAGTGAATATGTTGTTGCCAGTGCGAATCACCATATCCCTTATCTTTCTTTTCCCAACAGTTCTTTCTTCTTCTCTGCCTACAAAGGGAAATGAAGACCATGTTCACTGATGTGCACTGCCAGCTCTGGCTTCTGTCCTGTTTTCCATTCTTCTATTACAGTCCAACTTCTCAATCAAGTCGTCTACAGTGGATTCCACTAACAAGTCATCCACAACCCTCTTGTCCTTGTCTAGCTTGGTCTCACTGCAGAAACTGCACGCGAAATGTCATCAGCATTCTCTAAGTAACTTGTTGTAATGCCCTGTGTGATGCCTCTTTAGTCCTTGTTGTTACAGCTTCTGCTCTTGGGGACCACCACCCTGCACTTCCAATGTTTGCATCACCTGTCTTTCACGGTGCTGCTTGAATTCATGCCTTCTTTCTTTCTGAAGTTGTCCTTTGAGTTCTTTGAGCTCATTTCCTCCTACCCTTAATGTGGGAGCATGGGAGAACCTACACTCCCATGGTTTTGATTTCCACTATTCTGTTTTTTACCTTTCATACATTCTAAAGATAAATTAGATCTCAGATAAAGTAGAATGAAGGTAAAGAGAGCCAAGTATATCCTACAGCGTCTGTTTTACAAGATGACTAAGTAGCTTTCTTCTTTAATATACAACCACTAGCATTTCTTTTGAAGATATTTTGCTTTTCTGTTTTACAGAATTGTAGAATTGAAAAGGCCTTGGTGAGCACCATCTCGATCTCTCTTCCAGGCTTTTGTTCCACATGTCAAGCAACTAGACACTAGATTGTTTTCATGATGGTGACAAGATAAATATTTGGCATATATCCCTAACGTTCCCCCTCTCTTTATGTCTGTGTATTCTAGATACCTTTCCTCCTAATCTCTTTATTTTTTAGTGGTAGTATCGCCATTCCTTCCATCTCCCAGCATGGGATACAATGTATGTAATCACATACAAGTGACATTTGCTCAATACTTTTATTTCTTTTTTGTTACATTAGGTATTTCAGTAGATAAGCTTTGAGGTCTCCTTATGAGTTTAATGCCATATAAAACTATATCCGAGCACCCTGCTGGAGTACTTGTCCTCCTGAAAAGTTTAGTTTTTGAACGTTGGAACATATTTTAAATGCATTGGAGTGATTTACCATGTAAAATAGTCTCTCTATAGGTGTTTTGGTAAAGTGAATAATCACTGAAGTTTTGAGAATATAATTCTGTATCTATAAAGAATTTGCTGAAATTATAATACATCTGTAGCAAGATTATATAAGATTTTGCTTACTGCCTCAGCACAGAGAATGTAGTCATAAGTAGGAAACTGTCTAGAGTGAAGCAAGTAAGAGTGTGACAGAAGCAAAGAGTGCTAGCTGAACGATGGATGACACCAAATACAGCATCGAAATACCTTGCCTCCGCGTTACACCTTGTATTTTTTAAGGCACCACAAGATATCCCTCATTCTGTCTTCATAGTTACCTTGGCTAGGGAGGAAAACCCTAGCTAGCAAAGAGCTCATCTGTTGGCTTGAAAAATTAATAAGGGTAAACTTGATTACTTTTCAATTGGATGAGTCAGTTGTCAACGGTGAATGATAGCAAACACATATCCGTGTGTTAACAAGCCTGTGGTCTCCAGAGCCAGTCACAAAAGTTATGTGTTTGCTTAAAGCCCAGGTTGTTTGTGGAAAGTGAATGTTATGCCTTCTCAGTGGATTTGAGTCCTGTGTAGCGGTAAGACATTTTGAGGTGGGCATAGAAGCCTGCTCTCCGTGGCATGCCTTTTGTTCTTTCTTTCTTTTTTTTAGTGCTGCCAGCACACACTTTTAAATGATTTACTTGTATATGTTACCTGTAGATTTAAGGAGGTCTGAAGCATTAGAATAACATGATATTAATTTATATTTTGACAATGGGATCAACTCATTTTCTTACATGAGATTAATATTCCAATGTCACTGTGTAGACAGGAATTTTTCTAGATGTTGGCTTTGGAGATTTTTTTCTTCATAAAATAGAGCTTTTTAATTTTGTTCCTAAAGCTTTTTCTTCTGTAGAGTCAGAATGATTAATGAGTTTAATTTTTGCAAGCAACTGGCAGGAGTTGCTGAGTAAGATGTACATGCAGATTGTATATAACCCCGTTCCTTTTAATTACTCTGACGATAACAATGCATTTATCAATTGCATGCAGAATGTTTCTCTGCAATATACAATATTGATCCCTTTCACAGAGCATTGCCTGTAAAAATAATATGTACAGTAATCCTCTCAAAATTAAATTCTGCTTAATAAATTTAGTGTTAAGGGCACTGACTGTCCATGTGCCATGGTATGATTTGCTTTCATTTTAAGCATGTGGGTTTGATTTTATGTACAAGTCAAAAAAGGGGGCGCGGAGAAAGAGAGAAAACCACTCAGCCTTTCGGGTTAATGACTTTTGGGACATTTATGTTTAGAAAGATCTAGCATTGTGAAATTATCTGAAATAGAACATTTTAAAATTTGATAACCTCTAATTTTACAAATGAGAAGACTACAAGTAATTATGCGAATAGTATTTGGCCAATGACTTGTGTTCTCTGGACCTCAGAGAAACTCAGCCTTCCATTCTTTCCTGTGTTCTTCTCAGTATACTCGGCAGTACCATAATTGAGTGGAGGAATTAACTTAATTATATCTCTGAGTTTAAAAAGTATGAATGCTATGAAATCTAACAGTCTAAATTAATTTGGTTCCAAATGGATGTGCTAATTGCCACAGGGAAAAACAAACAATTTGGCCACAGTAGTGTAAGATTTTGCCCTGACTTGGTTTCCCCAGTAGTTTTATTTTTTTCCTCCCCATCTTTCTTGCTGCTTTTCCGGCAGCAGCCAGATCTATTTGGAGCACAGGACATGTTCAGTTTTGCCCCATGAGTGAGAAAGAAATAGATACAGATGTAACTTTACAGGAAGACTAGAAGCCAGTAAGGCCTGTAAGGTGCGGATGGTGGAATTCCAGGGGGTGGAAACCCTGCTTCCAAGAGTCTGAGTGGTGGCTCTAGCAGCAGGTGCTGGGGATGGATGCCGTACAGGAGCACAGGGCAGGGGTCCGAACTCGCAGGGATGCCAGGAAGAGGGAGGCTCCAGTAGCTAAAAATGCAACGTTCTCAGGGCCTAAAACAGGGCTTCACCTGAAAAATAACAAACTTCCTTTCACTCATCCTGTGTATGTAGATAAACAGCTTGAAAGCATTAAGATCATCCCAGCAATATGCCTGATAGTAGTGAAACACACACTCTCACACACTTTTTTTTTTTTAATTCAGAAGAAACTTAAAGATTTCCTGGGGTATCACAGTCGTTATAAAAATCAATGTGTAAACTGCCTGTAGTGTTCAGATTTCATTTGATATCAGGTCGTACCTTAGATAATTTTGGGTCAATCTTAATGTGCTTAAGTTAAAAAAAAAAGTGGAATAGGGGATATAGGCATCTTCCCCAATTTGGAGTTGAGAAGACCAATTAATTTGTTCTATCTCTTGATGTTTTCTGTTTAGGAAGATTTATTTTAAAACAGAGCTACTGGAATTCATCCAGCAGCTTACATGGAGCAACGGGATCTTTATGGTGTGGTCCTTGATATGTTTATATAATTGAGTGTATCTACCGTACCTTATACATTGTAGCCACGATGTATTTAAGCTGGCATCAGCCAGCGGGGGAGGGGGCACGAACTGAGTAAGTGAGCAGTGCGTGGGAAGAACCACAAATAAGGGGTGTTGTTTAAGGAGAGAGGGTACAGCAGAAATTCAGGGTAGGAAAACACCAGCGTCCAAGTCTCCCTAATCATTTTCCCCAGTACACTCAATTTTCTAAACTTTATTCAAACCTTTCATATGCCTCATGCAAAATCCCATTTAAAAAAAAAACAAAGAAATAATGAGAAACCTCTATAAAAGTCTTGAGAGGTGAAGTTATCTCATCTCTTTGTGACACTTTTTAGACTTGCAGGTATTCATGGACCCATGAGGAAGCCCACCCCAGTGTGAAAGTCTCCAATTCCTAGAGACATATTTCTTCCTATTTTTTATGTGAACAGTCATCTGATTTATAAAAAGATGCAACAAAATTTAAAATGATACAAAGTATCAATTTCAAAACAACATCGAAGAATGTGTGTATTTAGCCATATTCAGCTCATAACAGAGCAAATGGGTAAGTGGAACAATTCATGTTGAAGCAGATTGCTTTATGAAATGGCTGCAGAAAATGTTGGTAAAGGAAGGCAGAGGGACTCCTATCTTTTAAGAATTAGAACCAAGGGGCCCCATAATCATCTGGCATCAGCTCTGTGTTTATCTGTGGTTAGAAATGTACACAATGGGGGCACCTGGGTGGCTCTGTCGGTTGGGCGTCTGCCTTCTGCTCAAGTCATAATCCTGGGGTTCTGGGATCGAGCCCCACGTCGGGCTCCCTGCTCAGTGAGGAGTCTACTTGTCCCTCTGCCCCTTACCCACTCGTGCTTTCCCTCTCCTCTCGCTCATTCTCTCTCTCAAATAAATAAAAATTTTTAAAAAAGAAAGAAATATACATGATGGGAACTCCAGGGATCTTCCAGATCCTTCATTTAAGGTCTTGGTCAACTGTGGCCACAGTGTAACACTTGTGCTGAGTTACTTTCTGTCCTAAGCAGTCGTCTGTATAGGTTCTTTTGTGTGTGCATAGTAATTGTTCAAATCTTGGATGTTTGGCAATCCTTAGAGCTACTCGATGCTTTTGCCTCAATTTCTCAGTTTCAGCCCTCACACAGTCCGTGATACAAGGGATACTTGGCAATCAGACAGTCTGTCATTGATTATACTAAGTGAGGTTTGACTTATTGGAAAAGTTGATAAAGCTGGTGTCAGCCAGGATGTGGTAAGGTGGGCCCAGCTGCGTGTTATATTGAAAGAATAAGCAGAAAGGATGTTGAAGGATTTCTCTTTCCTTGATTTCACTGGTATCTTTTTTTTCCCTTTCTTTTTAGGTTATTCTAACCTTCTCTTTAAGCATCTCGAGAATCTGGGAGACTGAGCAAGAATTCGCTTCGTGGTTGCATACTTTCTTGCTTTCCCTTGCTTCCCTGTGTTCACTCCGCACTCTTGTTTCTTCTAAAGATGCATTTCCTGATCTGTGCTTCCCTTTATCTTCTGTTCGCTGATCCTCATCATCATAACTTCTGAGAGAAGACAGAGCTGCCTTCGCATTTCTGCAGTCGACAAAGCCATGGGGTCCTCTGTCCTCCTTCTCCTTCTGTTCATGCCTCAAAGATGACTTTCCTCTCCACCCATCTTTACAGGTCTTCTCAGGAATCTTCATGGCGGGGGAGGGGGATTGCTGTAATTTTCTAGGACGCTTGGGCTACATTATAGAATACCTAGCTACTTTCCGAGGTGACTTAGGTCCTCCTCATCCTACCTTTTCCCATTTGCAAGTGTCTGCTCTCCATGGCCAAGTGTGAGGGAAGTGTGAACTGCCGAATCCCAGGTAAGCGCACCTGTCAGCAGCTCCACACTCGAGTTCCCTCCCACTTGAGAGCACGCCACCAGCAATGACAGCCCGTCAGGAGTATGGGCTCACATAGAGCTTACACGACGATAACGGCGTGGTGGAAGGATGGATAGGAGACGCCGCTGGGTGGGAAGTGGAGGAATGGAGCTGAGAAGTCAGGCTGGTTTAGATTTTCTCAAACTGGCCCCCAGGCTAAGTGTTGGAAGAGGGCTGGCTTCTCCCGTGGGCAGGCGGAGGGGTCGCTTTGCAGATACTTCCAGGTCTTACGCTCTTCTGTGCCCTTAGACTGCGGCGTGGCTGTGTTTTACTTGGGCTGATGAAACGGGAGTGGCACTTGCTAGTGGAAGCCTTAGGAGCCAGCGCCGGAGTCGCTGTGCCCTCTCCTTCCTTTTGCCATGGAAACAAGCAGGATTTCAGATAGCGGCTGTTCAGCGGGAAGGATAGAAACTTTGGATTGTAAATCACCGAGACGGTGTTACTACTGCATAACCTAGCTGGCGCGGACGAGTACGGCAGGAGGAATGTTAATGCGGATGGGTTGCCGTTCATTGTTTCTGGACCTCAAGTCCATCATCAGCTCGGGCAGACCTGACACTTGCTAACTTGTCTAGAAGCTTTCACTCTGCCTTCGTGTATCTCCCTTACAACTTTTTAGTCCTCAAAGACCCCGAATTGGAAATTCCTTTGGGGAGGACAACAGATGTTGGAGGGCACGAGTCTTACCCGTTCTGTCGCTCACTTAATTTTAGGGGCAAATGGGACCAGCTCCCTGAAAGACAGGTGCACGTGCTGGTGGTGTGTGGGGGTCGGGGGCCGAGGGACGGGGTAGCAGGAGGAGGGGTGCTCAGGTAGGTCTCTAGGTAGCCATGGTGGAAGCCAGCGTTGGCCTGCAGGCTGTTGCTAAGGGTGAGCCTCCAAGGCGAGGCTCTGGGCCTTTGGTGGGAAACCCTTCAAGTCAGAGAGTAGGAGTTCGCACGGGGAGGCTTTGAAGGTTTCCGGGGTGGGGGACGGTCTCAGTCCCTGAGTCTGTCCTTGGTGTATGCTGTGCTCTTCCATCTTCATGGATTCAGGGCGAGGTTATCTGCACTGAGGGAACTGAAGGGTCTCGTCATCTGAATAATAGGAGATGTCAGTCAAAACATCTAGCTTTCGCCTCATACTCTTTCTCCTCAGTCAGCATCCTGCCGATGACCAGTTAATCTCCATTTTGTGTGTGGAAATGTGTCATGGGTTTCTCTTTCTTTTTTCAAGATTTTTAGTTCCTCTCAAATTCAGCCCCCAAATGACTGGTCATCTGTTGAAGGGAGAGGGGGACACCGTGAGAGACGGGTGCCGTTTCTATGGAAACGGGAGCTGGCGGTGAGGAGCCGGGGCCTCTGGCTTCCTTGCTGGGCGGCTGGCCTTATGAATGCCCAGTCACTGCGGCACTCCCCCCTTGTCGTCCTGTGGCTCCGAGGGGATCCCGTCAATCAGCAGGGCTTTTGTTTCCGCAGGTAGGAGGAGAGCAAGGAGCAGAATCCCAATGTTCCCGCGCCTGCCTCCTCCATGGTCTTTCTAGCCCTGTCACCTCTGCTCCGACAGGTCTTTATTTCGCCACAGCCGAGGAGGAAGCCGTCTTGCTCTTAAAGCCTTTTACTGCCCCCGGGGTTGACCGCAGTGTCTCTGAAGCAGGAGGGGACCCCGAGCGGTCATCTCTGGCCCTGAGTGTCGACCACTTCCTATTTTCCTATTTTAACGGACTCCCAGGAAAGGTTTTCCTCTTGCCTGTCCAGTTCGTGGTCGGCAAGCCAAGTCCATTAGCCCGTGCCCTGACCCCACTAGGACGGCCTCCCCTGCCCCACGTGACAGCCGCCGGCCACTGCTGTGCTGGGAAGCCTGCAGGGGCTCCTGGCTTCTCTCGGAGGAAAAGGAGTAAAAGCCAAGGTTCCTACAACGACCGAGGGGCCCACAGTGATGTGCCTCTCCACTCTCACCCTGCGGCCTCCACACTGGCCTCTCCGTCTGCCAAAACATTCTTTCCAGGTGTCCGTCCAGGCTTCGCGGCGGTGTTACTTTCTCAGTGACGTCTACACTGCCCACCCTATTGAAAACTGCAGTTCACCCCACCCATCACTGCTGACAGTCCCCACCCCTGCTCAAATGGAAGGTATTTATCACCTTCCAGCATATTATGTCATTTTCTTTTTTATGCCTGTTTTATTTTTGCCCCCCGCCATTCCCACCAGAATGTTGGCTGAACTCATATAAGGGTCTTCAGCTGACTTGTTCCTGATGCATGTGGGCGCCCAGCGCAGTGCCTGGTACTTCCAGGGTTCTCCGTGACCGTTTGTCGAACAATGAGTGAATGAGTGGTCTCCTGCCTGAAGAGTCTCTCTCCGCTTCTGTCTGAACAATCAGCTTCCTTTAATTCTGTTCTCAAAACTTTATTTTGGAATTAAAAGGTCCTGAAATTAGTGCTCTGAACCTCATAGGTGGCTGCTCACAACTGTCTGTAAACACATTCTCTCCTTTCTAGGATCTCATTTATCGTTTGCTTCTGAACAGCCTCTTCCTGATGGCCCAACCTAAGTCCACAGTCGAGAGCATAAAACCATTATTAGGGAAACAGTAGGATTTACTTTGGGAGGACCTGCTTAAAATGTCAGTATTTAGCATTTGGACTGTTTTGTCTGAATTTAAAAATAAGCATAAGTTAAATATAAATTTTCTATGTGTGACTGTTTTTGCTGTCTTTTTTTTTGTAGTTATCAGCAAAAGTAGTTGAAAAGAAGGTCCCATGAGGGAAAATGTGGGTCTTTGAGAAGAAGACAGTCCTATAAATAGAAGAATATGATAAGTTGTTTTTGATTAGAAATTTGTATTACCTAATTCTCAATTTAAGTGAAAGAAAAAGACCACGGCTCCTTTTTCCATGATACTGTGACCATCTCGCTACCTGGCAGGTGGAAAGTCAAATCGGGAGTATTTTCGAACTGTATGTCATTAGAGCAATACCAAAGTTCCCAGACCAAAAGCTCAGTTTCTGCCAGAGAAACTGTTCCTGGTTCTGTAGTGTGTTGGGAACTGCCCGGGGCTCTTTAGCTATCCACAGTACCCGTCTTTATCATAATACAGCAGGAGTTACCGGCACCTAGGAGGAGGCTAAGACAGGAGCCCGAACCCCGTCTGATCCTGACTTAGCTCTGCTCTGCCCAGCCAAGCAGTCTGGCTGCTGGCGCTCCCCTCCAGCCACTGGCGCAAGGCTGCCCTGACACACTTTGAGTCACGTTTCTGTAAATAAATTGTACAAAAGGAAGACTTGCAGTTTTCTTTCCCGTTGCCAGACGGGTTGGCAATCAAGTATGCATGGTGAGTGCGCTTGAGTCCACACCAGACTGGGTGGAGCTGTTAAACAACAGCGAGGAAGGCACACTTTGGAATATGGCCTGTGTCCCAGGCACACTTTGAAGGGGTAATCAGAGACCTGCAGGAAGGCTTCATCCTTCATCCAAAGACACGCTAATAAGAATGTGTCGTTCTGGAGGCGTCGGATGGTGCCAAAGGGCACGCGGTTAGAGGAAGAGAATGCAACAGATAATAGGGAGGTGCATAGCTGTGCAAGGTCAGCTCTCTGACCACTGCATTGAAGTCCTCAAAGTGCCTCTGGACACTTATGGCCAAAAGACTCACAAAAGCCGGTTTTCTGCTATGATTCCTTAAGGAATGTGAGTTACAGCACCAAAGTTGCAAAGTTCCGCATCCAGTTCAAGCCCAGGGAGAGGGGAGGGTCTGTGGTACACACACCCGCACCCAGCTCTCCACAACCGAGAGGACCCAGTGAGTGAGCTCCAGATGCCCACAGAGCTGCCGGCCACTGGAGAAGCAGCCCAGGCCGGGTTCACCCAGCAGGTCGTCCACCATCCCTCCCTTCGCCTCTCTGAGGAGTCCAGGTGTGTGATTCCGGGGGCACTGGGATGACGACAGTCAGCCTCTCACGCGGGAGTGCAGTCACCTGCCTGCCGATGGTGGGAGACACGCAGATGGCCTGGGACGAGAACTGAGGCTGCTGGGTCTTTGGCAGGAGTTGAGAGAGGGATACCTCTCAGATAAGGTACCGGAGTTCAGCTCGGCAAACAGAAGCAGGGTACAGGCGAGCGTGGGGAGCCGATGGAGTTCAGCTGGGAAGGTCACGTGTGTCCCTTCAGTGCCGTGTCAGCCGGTGAATGCCCACTGTGACTGGATCCTAGGAGCCAGACCCCAGGCTTCTTCCAGCAGTGCCTCTCCCGAGTCCTAGCGTGCCTGATGAGAGGAGGAACAGCAGACAGGGCCAGTGGACCTTGGCCCCTTCCTGAAAGCAACTGCACTTTTGAAATATGTACTTGTTTATAAAGTTCACATGAAATAGTGTGTTGGTGTGATGTGAGCTCTTCTTGACTAACAGCCCAATTATCCCGTAGACACACAGCAGCAGGGCACAGACGGAGCTGGTGGGACCATTCGCACACGCCTCACATCCCGTGACCGCCAGTAGGGCTCCGTGTCCTTGTCTGGTGGCTGCTGTGCCCGCCTCCCGGCGTCCTCATCGCAGGCAGGGTAGCAGGGCGAGTGGGTGCCCCACCCCAGACTCAGACTGCCTGAGCCTCCGTTCCGACTTTACCCACCAGTTTCCCATGGTTCAACCCCAATATGAACTTCTGTTTATTTATAAAATTAGGCAAAATAATTACGGTATCTTTCTCACCAGTTTGTTGTGAAGTTTGAGTTAATACGGGAGAAATACCTGGGCTCCCACCTGGCATGCCAGGAATAATTGCAATGGTACGAAGTCCTTACTGCAAGATGTTGTCATTCTGGAAAGGAAGGGTGGATGGCTGGGGCACCTTTAAGGCAGAGCAGAGGGGAGCTGGAGGTGTGGAGAGGGACGGAAGGTGGTAGCCCCCACCCCCATGATCACACATGCACTGAATCTTAACTATAATCCCGTGTACTAGACACTTTACTATAATCCTGATGGGTTAATTGAGTGGTCTGGCTATGACAGCTGGACTGATGGGCCAATGGGGCCAGAGTTAACCACCCTTTTCCTCAGCGTGGCTCTGAGCTCCATCAGCCCTGCATGGCATTCCTGGAAGAACAGAAGGGTTTGGAACAAGAGGTCCTAAGGCAGGCTCCCCACCCAAGAGGACAGTAGGTGAGAGACCACAGTCCGATCTCTAGATTATCTCCAAGGGCTGTCATCTCCACAGGGTCGCACACGGAGACCCTCCAGAGCCAGGCACTGCCTTAAAATTCCAGGAGGAAATGGTTGTTGAGAAACATTACTTCTCTTGGAGGCCCTTTTATGATCAGGAATCTGAAATATGCTACCTGGTAAGTGCTTAGGACAGTGGTCAGAACGGGTCCAACTAGAAGATGAGTAAGAGTTGCTGCCGAGCCCGCTAGGAGATGAGGGAAAAACGTACACAGGTGGCTCAGCCCGAGAATTGGTAGCAGGAACCCCTGGCAAGCGTGGCCTTGGGAACCAGAGTGGAAACATGTGGAAAACAGTGGAAAATGACCAGCTATGCATCTGACTACAGCGATCTCGAAAACAGAGAACATTCTGTGAACAAAGGTCTTAAACCACTTCACACGCCGTTTCTCAAAACCTTCACCATAACGCCTCATTCCCATGACCTGTCTCTCTGTTAGCAGTTACGTCGGCAACATAAAGAAATGAATGTTTTCATTTAAAACATTCCAGAAGTCTCTTCACTCAGGCTCCCAAAACCAGCCCCCCGGGTGTATCAGCCGCGTCCTCACTTGGAGTGGTTTCTGAAGCTCTCCGTCCGAGTTGGGAAGTCTCCGCCCTCCACCAGCACACTCTCGTCTCCCGGAAACGACACAAACAAGCCGACGCTGCGTTCGGGGAGTCTTTGGAGGGTTTTCTGCAAACTCGAGATCTACAGGATCAGAGTGGCCTGGCCCTGGCTCACGGGGTCAGTGAAAGCCGTGGAAAGGTACCTCGTGCCGTGAAATGCCCGGTGGTCGACCCTGCTGCCTCAAGGGGCCAGGCGGCCGCTTGTGTGCCCGAGCGCCCCGCTGGGCCTGCCTCCAGCTCACCGTCAGGAGACGACGCGCAGCGGGTGTAGCCAAGAACCTCGAGTGTTCTGGGAAGACCCGGCCGTGTCTCTGGCACCTGGCTCACTATCTGGGTCCCTGTTACTCAAGCCTTGTTGCCTTCCAAGCACTGGGGATCACAGAGAAGGGCCTTTCCCAAGGAAGGGTGCATCGAAAGGCTTCGAGAACGGAAATACGTCTAGGGAAACACTGAAGAGACTCTCCGGTGGACCCAGCTCGCCTACAAGGCAAGGTGCAACTTCCGGGGAGTCGCAGGGATGAGAAGGGAAAGTCTGTGTCCACCTTTGGAAAAGCTCCCAGGAGTTCTGACAGCCTTGCTCCTTGGGGTGAGCGTCGCCCGTATTTCCTCTTGTGACCCCATTCTAGCTCCACATGGAAAAGTCTGAGCACACCCCATTGTTCTGAATCATCAGCTGCTGGCATGTTTCCGAGTCTTTATGGCTCCAGGACTGGCCTCTGCTCACATTCACGGAGCTCAACAAAAAATCTGATGACTGGTAGAATATAAAATTTCACTTAAAAATACAATTATGAAGAACCTAATTTAATCTAATTCTTTCAACATCAGTAATATGTGTATACATTTAACTGTCAGCTTTACAGCTCCTTTGAAATAAAATTAGGCTTTGCTAACACAGAGCTTAGGGGAAACCATGCACGGGGATTTTCCAGGCTGTCCTTTCAAAAATCGCTGCTTGTGCAGAAAAGCGTTCATGGCTAAAAAAGTTTGGGAAACTTGGAATTCTTATGAAGCTCACCTTGTTCGCTTTAAGTAAGAATGTCACACGGAATGTTAGTGCCTGAACTAGCCGTGTTGACGGCAGGATTTCTCACGTGTTTGTGTCAGTTTTTGGCAGTGACTGTATTTTGGGGGCAGGTTATGTGTCAAGAGGAGGAGATCTCCCCATCTCTGGGTCCTGCAGACACCTCTCCCTGGCGACCCGATCTCATCCCCAGGTGAGAAGTCAGCCTGTCTCTGACGGTATTAGTTTTCTGTCACTGCTATGACAAAACTCTACACTGGTCTGGGTGCCTCAGAGCAACAGACACGCATGCCCTCAGGGTTCTGGAGGTCCCACGTCTGAAATTAACATGTCACGTGCCGTGGCCTGGGGCCCCGTCCCTCCAGCCTCTCCCTTTGTCTTCCCACGACGGCTCTCCCTGTGTGTCTCTTCCCTTCTCCTTGGAAGGACAGCAGTCACACCAGATTTAGGGTCCACCCTACCCCAGCATGACCTCACCTTAATTAATTATATCTACAGGGACCATGTTTCCAAATAAGGTCACATTTTGAGATACCGGAGGTTTAGGAAGGCATATCTTCTTTTTTTTTTTTTTTTTGCAAACAGGGGCTGTTGTACAATTCAGCTTGGAACACTGACTTACTGACATTTGTCTCAAAGCAAGTTCTAGGTTATTTAAAATATTTGGAGGATTACCGTCCATCTTGCTGGAATTTTAAGGAACAATATCTTTGTCACTATATTTGACTAATGTGTTCTGTGCAGCACATCAATTATGTGATCTTACTGCCACTTTATTGGTGCTTTATTGGTGCTTTCCTTGGGGAAAAGCAATGGGGAGAAGAAGAGAGGGAACTGATTTGGGTATAAATAATTAGGACAGCCACCATGGTGAGATTATGATTGTGCCTTGGGGGACGTGCAGCCCAGCAGGGACACATCTCAGCGGGATGCAGTAAACAGGAAAGGGGTTGTCTCAGGTTAGTTCGTGCCTACGAGGCTTAGGGAATGGCAGTGAGACGTTCCAAACCCAGAGTTATTGACACCATTCTCATTTCTATGGACGGCTCACTTCATTCTGACAGGCCCTGTTCTAAGATGCTGCGTTGGTGTGGGAACCCGGACACAGCTAATTGTGTGACAGTGAAACCCCGGGAACACATACACCTGCTTCTCTTGTCCTGCTTCTGAAACACTGGTGCGTGTTACTGGCAGGACCCTTTTGCTGGAGGAGGCATGGCTTTATTCATATTTCTGATTTCTTCCCACCCCAAATAGATTGCAAACATGAATAGTGGGGACATTTGAAAATAAAGTAAGAGTAGAGAGTTTCCCGCCTGCAAACAGAAAACCTACATCTCTTCTGCACTGTCATGGTATGGAAGTGTCCAGAGTCTCATGCTTGAAGGCATCCAAACAGCACCACATCTGGGCCTAGAACCAGGGTTTGCACTCCTAGTGGGTGAAGGTGCTAGTCTCGTCATTTCTCCCCGGCTTCTAAGGTGTGGGGTGTGTGGGAGCCAGAGGGCAGGACAGGGTGCATACTGACCACTCGCGTGAGGGGCAGAGGTTCCTGGGAAGCCGGCCCTAACCTGCCTGTCCCAAGCCTGTTTCCAGAGGCGTGGCTGGGTGATGCCAGGTCCCGCTCCTCCTTTGAATTAGTAGGGTGCTGAAGTCCAGGAGAACCCCAGCCAGAACCATGGGGAGGGGTTCCTCGGGGCTACAGGGGATGTTCCAGTCTCCTCCTCCTCAGCACCGCCCACGCCTCCCTACATGGGCCTGACCATGTGTTATTTCTGTCCCTGTGCTCGCGATCCCTAGTGTTCCCGTTGGACACTCGCTGCACATTTGTGGCTACAGGAATTTCTTTGTCAAACGACACTTTGCACTCCCGCCCACACAAACCGGGTTACAGTTTCTTCTCTGCTGTTCCACTGGAAGCTTTTAGGGGAGGGAGCCTCACTTTATGCCCCCTCTTCCTGAAAGGCATTCTGGTCCCTTAATCTGGATTTAATGTCACTGCAACAGGCTCCTGAAAGGCACTATGGCTGTGGGACCATTTGCCACACCTCAAAGGAAATTGCCTGTTTTTTCTTTCTTTTCCACTGGAATCTCAGCTCCTGGGGACAAGTCATGGGGTGTGGGCTCTCCAGGGCCAGAGGAGGGCAGGAGAAACCTGTGTCCTGACCACTCCCGGCACCACCAAGTCCAGCGCTGTGCCTCTTACGGGGTCATGACTCAGAATTTGCATCGTCTGGCTCTTCTTGCCTTTCAGGTCATTCATTATTTCCCCTAACCCACGGCCCGGGATGGAAATGAGGCCATAAATGGTGCATTCCCAAGGCCTAACTTGCAGAAGGACGAGACCCTGGAGCCTCCTCCTCACAGGGCACCCCCAGAGTCGCTGGCATTTCTGCATTATTCATCGTCTCCTTCCCAGACACCTCATTTCATGCTGTGACCAATTTAAAAGAAATGAGGTTATTTTTAAGATGTGTCCTTTCAAAAAGCAACAGCCACATGTCCCTCGGGGTTTCCGGTTCCTTTCCAGGCAGTGGATGAAATCCGTGGGGGGGGGATGAGAAATAAGAGGGAAGAGCTTACCAGAGAAAGAAAGGTAAAATGTCACAAGCCATGGAAAGCAGCGCCCCCGTGCTACGCGATCCGTCCAGCCCGTCAGATGAGTAAGCGTACCCCCGGGGATGTTTCCTGCCACAGGGTGACTCTCCCAAGATGACCCATTTCGGCTGTCGGTTGGGACTCGAGCTCCGCCGTCGAGGCCTGGCTTGCAGGGCAGCCCCTCCGTCCGAAGCCTGTCTGTGGGCCCTGCCTCTCGGCCTCCTGACCCCTGGGCTTCCCTCCACCGTCCCGTGCTGGGTCTGGCCTCCAGGCTTCGATGCGCACGGTTATCTGCTGCCCCCCGTTCCTTTCCCCGGCCAGAAAGTGCGTCCCTTCCTTGTTGGTTGAGCAGTGCAGGTGCCGAGTGCCCTGTGAGGGGAGATTTGGAGACTGGGGATAGGACAGCGCCGCGCCTCCGTCCTCTTTGCTCCGGGCAGTGGGTGTCGTACACAACCTGTCCTCGCCGAGATGGCTTCTCCACACAGCCGCTCTGGTCGCTAGGTCAGAGATCTTCAAATGCGAGGGCATGTCGTACTCACCGAGGAGCCCCCCGCGTCTGAAATAGAGCCTGGGTACATGTTTGGAGCGTCGGCCCACTTGCCGGAGGATACACGGTGCACCGCGCCCTGTCGGTGTGGCCTGCGAGCAGCCGGGGACAAGGAGCAGGTGCCACCACGTTCCAACAAAGCTCTCGTCTCGAGGTCGGGGGCAGGGTTAGCACGCGGGACGCGGTTTGCGGACTCCTGGGTCAGAGGAAGCCGAGTGTCGGCATAGACGTGGGTGTCGCTTGTCTGCAGACCCAAGAGGAGCTACACCCCCTGTCGTAGGAAAAGAAACCCAACGGCCACAGCGAGAGCCACGGAGTCTGTGGCACAGAAGAACCCAGCAGCACGTGCAAAGGGGACTTTCAGGAGGAGCCCAGCTCGTGGCACAGCGCCGGGTTGACCGGCGTGAGGGAAAGGGACGGGAGGGGCGGGGTGGAACGACTCAATATACAGTCAGCCGTACACCTGAGCTCCATTTGGGGGAAATCAGATTTTCATTTCTTTTCTGTCCCTGACATTAGACATCGGCTTGAAGGGAGAGGGGGCATGGTTGTCATTTAGGGAGTTATTTGTACGAGGGCTTATCGATACAGTGCTAATAAGGCAATTTTCAAAACTCTTGAATTAATGCACCAAAAATGCCCTCATTGGGCTTCACTAAAAAGCCCCGTGAGGACAAATAATCAAACCTTCCCGTGTGTCTCAGCTTTGCTGGGCCATTCCCACTTCTGGGCAGCCCCACGCCTCCCCTCTGCTGTAAGATCCCACCCGCCTTTGAGGACCAGACTGCCCTTCCCCCTTCACAAAACACGCTGCCTTCCTCTGGCGCGACGCTGTGACATGGCTTGGAGGTGCTGACGTGCCCCGGGGCCCTGGTGGCCTGTGGCTCAGCCCTCCCTCCCCCTGTTCTGCACGTTAGCACCTGTGCTCAAGTGCCTGTCACGGGTTGGCTTGGTGGCAGCCCAGGTGGGGCCCGTTGTCAACGCTCAGGGCAGCCTCTGGGGTTGGGTCACGGCACAGCGGATAGCATGGTCCGGGGGCCTCCGAGACTGTCGCTGCCACCGTCCCAGGTGGGGTCACAGGACGGCCGTCACGCGAGGTCGCCACGCGGCCACCTCCCCGCCCGCTGCCGCGGGGTTCTCTCCACACCAGCCCGCAAGCTGACCTCGCCATTAGCGAGCTGGACGGCGTGAAGCTCCCTGTTTGCGCTCCTTCCTTCCTGCCTGTGGACACTGCTCTGTTCCTCTCGTTGCCGTTGCCCTAGGACCGGTTCGTTCTCTTCCAGACGTGAGGGATGGACTCCTGCTAAGTGATTTATGCAGAACAGTCAGACAAATGGGCTACCAGCACCAATGCGACAAAGGCACTTTGTATACTTTCGGGAACTTAAGTCACAACTTCGCCGTATCTGGAGCCAGGGGTTCCCAGCAGCCGGGAGCTTTGGAAGCCGGGCCGTGTGCGCCTACTAGGCGGTGACACCGCAGGACTGGCACCCTCTCCAGGCTGGTATTTGTGAGCGAGATGGCGCTGGTGGCATGCCGGGAAAGGGCAGGGAGTAGGACCAGGCTGGCAGGGACAGAGCTAAGCCTGCCAGTCAGCACTGGGCCCCAGAACCCCCCAGGGGCACCCCAGATGGGACAGAGCCTGACCCAGGTTCTGCTCTGGCTGGCAAGAGCCCAGGCAGGGGCTGGGGAGTCTTCTGACCCGTCTGTGTGAGCGCTTCCGAATGGGACCGGGTTTCATCCTCCCACACGGGCTGTCCTCCTGTATCCCACCTGCTCTGGGAATCCAGAACATCCTTACTTCAAATGTTGGAAACCTCCATCTCCTGCTACGGCTCTTCTTAATATGTCTGTAATCACTGGGATAAACGTCAGCCTGGCCAGGTGCCACCTTGCTCCCAATCACACCAGGGTGCAAGGAGCTGGACTCGTCCCTGCAGAGCAGAGCCCTCTGCTGGTTTGCTTGAGGGCCGGGCTGCTGGCTTCTGCTCCGAGCTGCGGCACACAGAGCACCCAGAGGGAGATGCTGGGCTCTCGACCACCCGCGGCTTTCAGATGGAAGGAGAGCTCACGTGAAGGGGGTCCTGGAGCGCGGCCTGCGAGGCTGTGGGGTTTGGCTCTGTAGAGGGGGAGTAAACGCAGAGAAAATGAGCAGCAGTTGCTACATGGGACATGCAGACGTTGTGCGGGAGAGATTTTCCCTATTCATATGATAGACTTTGCACATCACCTGTGGTTCAATTCAGGGCTGATGTCATGGGACGCAGAAGGGCTCAAGTCCGATGGGGGGGACAGATGTGCACATGAGCTAGTGAGTTGGGCATGTCGTTGGGAGCACCTAGGGCAGCCCCATCCCGGAGAACTTTCTGTGCCGATGGAAATACTGTACATCCATCCTTTCCAGCAGCCAGTAGCTATGTGTGGCTGTCGAACACTTGGAATGTGCCACTGAATTTTAACTTGTGGTTAATCTATATAAATTTAAATAGCCACCGGCGGCTGGTGACTACCATGTTGGGCAGCACAAGGCGACAGGATCAGGGTGAGAAATTTGTATTCAAATAAGGGATAGGACGATGTGTTGATTATTCCTGTGTTTGAAAACCTCTATATGAGTCTCCGGATGAGGGCGGGGATCCAGCATGTGGCGCTCCACGGATACAACAGTCCGTGCCTTCGAGCGTAACACATCACCGTATCTTCTTACTCACTGGTGGAGTATGCAGAGGGCCCTCCGGGAGCAGGAAGAGAGACACTTAATTCTGTCTCGAGGGAGCGTTTCCTGGGAGATATGCGTGCCTGCGATGACTCTTGACGGGTTAGTAGCAGATAACCATGGGAAGAAGGGGAAGGAGGGTTCTAGCTGAGGGACAGTGGTGTAAAGGAGCTCAGCACACTCAGGTCCTTGGGTGGCCCGAGGGATGGTGTCTGTGGGCCCAGTGGGCAGCAAGGAATCTCAGAGATCGTCGGGCTGTCATGTGCTCTTGGTGGCCTTCTGGCCTGAGATGATCTTTCCAAGGTGATGGAAAGTCATTGCAAGTTGAAGCAGACATGTGGCCAGGTCTTAATCGCGTTTTTAAAAAAAAAAAAATCATTCCAAGTTCAGCCTGGAGGCCAGGCACACGATGTTGGTTGAGGGGGAGAGATTTGGGGGTGGGAAGGCGAAAGCTCTTGTCAAGACGGCAGCAGCTGCCTCCTAACAGAAGCGAGGGGCAGCACAGCCACTGGATGGGGCCACACAAACTGAAATGGCATTTCCTCTGGTTGTGACATGGCGCTGACTTCTCTGGCTCTCTTTCCTTTCCGGGATTTTGTAAATAGCAGTGGTAACACTGGGAAGAAGGGGGCAAGCATCAGAGGTTTTTAAGGGGCTGAGTAGGACTGACAGAATTTGGTGATAGATTAGGCGAGAAAGGTGAGGTTGGTCATGTTATGGACTGAATTGTGCCGAATTTATACGCTGAAGTCATCCTAACCCCCAACGTGATGGCGTTTGGAGATGGGCCATTGGGAGGCAGTAGGGGTAGATGAGGCTTGGGTGTGGGGCCCTAGTGATAAGATTAGTGTCCTTGCAAGAAGAGACACCATAGAGCCCGCTCTGTCTCGGTCTCTCTCTCTCGGCCATGTGAGGGCACTTTGAGAAGGAGGCCATCTGCAAGCCTGGAAGAGGTCTTCACCAGACGCCAACCATGCTGGTGCCCTGATCTTACACTTCTAGCTTCCAGTTGTGTGACAGAATGAATCGAAGCCAGCCAATCATTGTATTTTATTACAGCAGGCTGAGTGGTCTGATAGGGTCAGTAAGAGGGGTCACTCCACCAGTGAACCCCAGGGTGTTTTCAGGGGTGTTGACCTGTGTGCCGAATGCAGTGACTGGTGGGAGGAACTGGCTGGGAGACACAAGAGAAGCCTGGACGTCGAGAGCCTGATGTGAAGGACCTGGGATGGAGAAGTGTAGGCTTTGATGTCGTTAGTCTGTTGTTGATGTTTGAGCTATGAGAAGTGAGATCCCCCAGGAAAAGTGGGTCGTGCAGTGGGAGAGGCTCGCTGGTGGACAGACTTGGGATGTTTGAAGGCGTTTACCTGTATCCAGCAGAGCAGAAGCCTGGGTTGTCACAGATTCCAAGGGGAAAATAGATTTTTATGTAAGAGGACAGCTCCGCACAGGGCAGGTGCTATGAAAGCAGCAGTGGGCCCAGGAATTTGCATTTGACAGTAGTTGGAGACCACAACCCATGCGGTTTTATGGAGCACAGGTGTGGGCTATGTTGCCAGGACCCAAACAAGGGGATATCACTAACTGGAAAATACAGGGGCTTCATAAAGTCCCGAGGTGGGCCCAGGGATGAAGACCGGAGGAGGGGAGCCTGGGAATCAGCTCCTTGCAGTCACTGGAAGGGACCTCCTGGACATGTACTGACAGCAGCTCCCGGTCAGAGCGCGCAGACCCCAGGAGTGAAGAGGCCAGGAGCGGGGGCTGCCCTGACATGGAGGAAAGAGTTGACACTTGAGCCAGGGGCACAGCGGAGGGCCGGGGGGCACGGTGGGACTGACTGGGGACCTCATTCACATCTTTACAGCCTCTGAATTGGGAATTTACCAATGAGAATTGTCAAATTGCAAAGATTTTTGGTGTCCCCTGCACATACACATGCATATGCATGGATGGGCACATACGGGTGTGCACGCACACACACACACACACACACACCCCTCTTGTGAGAGAGAGAAAGAAAACAGCCATGACAAACATGCCAACCCTTAAGTCTCAGGGCCTGTCTGAGGCAAGACGCTGCACGGCGGGTTCCTCATGCTAGGGTCAGAAGTCAGAGCGCAAGATCGTGAAGGGCGGGGGCTGTGTCCGGGGATGGTTCCCAAGATCCATTTCTAAATTATCTTTATACTCGGCACTGAAAATAGGCTCGATCATTGTTTTCTTGAATAGCAATAAAGCTAAAAACAGAAAACTCAGTGAAGAGGGGTCTCCGGTGTTAATGACACTTTGTAAGGGTTAATATCTGGACCCAAGTTTGGGAAGAAAGCACATTTTGAAAAAGTGCAAATGATATTTATGAAAACACTTGGCCCATTATTCATTCATATTTTCGATACTTCTTTGGAATTCAGGGTTGTCACAGAACACGGGTCATTGTTCTCTTTTAATAATACTGCATTTCATAAGGAAGAAATGTTCCCATGTTTGACACGGTCCGATGTATTAGTAAGTCAGTGTTTACTCTGTTTCTCCTTAAAGAGGTGTTTTCCTTTTTTGTAGAAACGTAGCTTTGCAAAATGCCTAGTTATATGGAGGACTTAAAAAGAAACCTGTCTTTCTCGAATTCAGTGCACCTGTAGATGCTGATAGTACTTCAACTAAGCAGACACCAGGAATTCAGAGGAAGCAGCAAAAAAGAAGGAAAAATCCTCCCCTCCCCCGAACCCCGTGCTGGGGACAGGCGGTCACTGTCATTCATGGTGCTTCACAGTCTGCACAGACTGGCGGGTGTGGTGAGGAGGGGAAGAGCCTCCAAGGCCACTCAGATCCTGGCTCTGCCACAGATTAATGACAGCGAGGAGAATCTTGAAGCCTCAAAAAAAAAAAAAAAAAAAAAAGAATCTTGAAGCCTCAGCTCTCGTTTCTCTTTTATGAAATGAGGCACATGAATACTTTTATCCCTCACGGGATAGCTGTGATGTGTCTGTTGATTTGCAAGAAGGCCCTGGAAAACTTTCAGGGGTTCTATGTGATCACTTACACGATGTGCTAGTAAGTGGATGTCTTAGATCTAATACTTTTGGGGCACCTGGGGGACTCAGTCTGCAAAGCGTCTGCCTTCGGCTCAGGTCGTGATCCCCGGGTCCCAGGATCGAGTCCTGCGTTGGGCTCCCTGCTCAGTAGGAGTCTGCTTCTCCCTCTGCCGCTCTCCTCCCCAGCTCATGCTTTTTCTCTCAAATAAATAAATAAATAAATAAATAAAATCTTTAAATAAAAAAAAGATCTGATGTGCTTGCTTCCAAATTTCCCTTCAACTTCTGCATTTGCTTCTCCTCGGTTTAGTTTTCCTGAATGACACATTATGGTCATGCAGAATTCTTACAGAAAATAACCAAGCCAGTTCTCTTAATTAAAATCCATTTTAAACCAGAATGGCCCTCCTATTGCTGGAAAATTAAAATTAGTAGCATAGAGCGTTATTCAAATATTTTGGTTAATTGAGGGTGTGGGAAACTTTCGTATTTGTAGTGTTCATTCAAACTGCGTCTAATGAAGTGGATTATCCACGGACCAATCTCTTGAAAATTGGCTAATGAGCTATAGTATATAAAGATAATATCATGGAACTAGTGGTAGATATTCTTTCTTAGTGCTTTTAAACCATCCTTTGTGATAAAATGCAGGCTTGAGAAAGATACATGATATGGAATAGGAATGCTTTGCTACGAAAGCAGTCAAGAATAACATAGTATAAAATAGTAGCTTATTTTATATGTGCAGGCATGTGTATTTTGCTGATACCAACTCAGTGATCTTATGACAAACTTCAACTCAAGAGGCTGAAACAGAGCGAACTGACTATGTCACTCGGGGTTTACAGGGGTGATCTCTAACAAGGGAGTTATTTGTATGGGTTCTGTTCACTGACTGTTGACATTTATCTGGGGCTTGCTGGAAAAAGGAGAAAGAAAAGATTTGCCATTTGCCTGCTGTGTGCCAGGCATTTTAATCCAATCTGACTTTATCCCTGTAATAACCCAGTGGGTAGGTTTTATTATTCTCATTTTTCAAATATGGAAACTATTGAGCCTCAGAGACATTAAGTGACCTGCCCAAGGCCTCCCGGTTGCTAGAAGCGGAAGCATGATGAGAACACGGAACCCATGTGCCTTCCACTCCCCTGGCTCCCATCTCAGTACCAGACCTTTACCCTTAGCTCCAGGAGCTCAGCGTTCGTCAAACTAAAATGGGGGAACAAGTTTATGGAAACTTCCAAACAATACATAAAGGAGGGAATTATATAATGAACTTGTTATATTCATTACCCGGCTTTGTAATTATCAACACTTGGTCAGTCCCATCTCCTCCATTTTACTACCACTCTTAGTTATCTTGAAGCAAAGCCCAGGTGTCATGTAGTTTTTTCCCATGACAAATATTCTATCACACGAATGGCCTGGTCCTGTGTGTGTCCCCATTTTATGCCATGCCTTCGCACGAACTCTGCGCTAGGATGTCTTTCACATGAGCACGTACCTCTCTCATTAACAGACAAACAAAAACCAGATGATTGGGGAAAGGGGAGGGGTTTTCTTCTTTCTTCGACTTCCCTAAGCATTGCAAGGAAAAATCCAGCTAGTGAAATTAGCCTACAAATCTCAGTCTCTTGGCAACAGAAGAATCAGCAGGTTGAAGCCAGCAAGTGCAGCCCCCGTGGTAGCTGAGTTCTGCACCCGGGCATGACGCACACGCTGCTGGAGGTGGGAGGTGTGGGAGGCAGGAGGGGTTCTGCACTTTGCACGTGTGGACAGCAGAGGGCAGAGCGCACTGACTCCAGTCTGCTTCCAGGGTTTAGGGTCCGTGCAGCGAGGGTTGAAGAGGAAAGCACAGCCTGTGAAGGAGTGTTCCCTCGCCAGTAGCCGGGGATTAGTACGTAGGGGAGAACGGGCCAGACCGAAAGGTCTGCAGCAGCCTGACGCTCTCCTCGTTGCCCTTAAGTTCTGCACATCGGTTCAGGATTTTCTTGAGAGGCTCGTCCGTGAAGAAGCAGAGCCTTCTCGATGATGTTTATTTCGGGATAAACAGAGCCCTGTCCGGAGGCCTGGCCCTCCCAGCCATGCTGACAGCAGGCCGAGGGGCTCTCAACAGAAACCTCCTGGGTTCGCTCACACCTAAAGGAGTAATTCTGAGTGACGGGCAAGGATTTGATTCTGTTAAGTCCTGGAAAGCTCCCTGATGGTGCATTTGTAGTGCACGGGTCTGCCCTCCTTCAGGCCCATGTTGCAGGGTCCGCCAGGTCTCTGTCTACATATCACCCTTCCAGCAGGACAGGAAGCGTGGGCAGTGGGGAGCTGCCTGCCGTGATGGTGTTGGTTAGCTATGAGCTGTTGCATGCAAGTATAGTGGTGTTGTTTTTCATTGTTTACCAAGGGCTGCTGGGCTGCACTGAGTCTGATGTAGGTGTGGCTGGCCTGTAAGCTGCACTTCCTTACCCAGGGGACGCGTCCAGAGGCTGCTTACAGTATTTGTCCTTCATTCTTGGTGGGCTGATCCGTGCAGATGGAGAAACGCATCTGTCTGAAGCCAGACCAGCTCTGACTCTGGTCTGCACGGTGACTGAGTGCTGTTCTCATGGGGACTCCAGGCTAGAGGGGGAACTGGGGGACCCCCTTGCTCATGGGCCCTCTCAGCTACAGAGAGGCCTGATAGCCATGAGCAGCTGGGGGAGTGTCCCTTGGCGTCCCGATGATCCTCCTGCCTCCAGCTTGTCGCCGTTGCTGGCTCACATCTGCAGTGTAGACAACTTGGTGTGGCTGCCCTCAGCTCACACCCACCGCCATCCCTTGGGTCCCTAAAAGGAACAGCTCAAATGTGGCATTGCTAAGTGTGGTGGGCACATTCTTCCCAGCCAGGGCCCTGCTCAGCTCTCAGGACCACACGGCACTGCTTGACATGGGTCCGGGCTCTCGGCCCTATTCCGGTACCTTCCATGGTCTCCTGCCCCCTGCCTGTGTTTGCCCTCTTCCCTCTGACCGGAATGGCCTTTCTTTGGTGAACCCCTACTGGCCTGCCTCCTTCTCCCCTAAACCCCATCCGTGCCTGGAAGAAAGTATTTTCACAGCCTCCGCTTCCTCTAATGTCCACGATCTCCAGGTTATTCCATAATAACACCTTCCGGTTTGTGTGGTCAATTATTTGCTTCAGTATTGGCCATGCCCACCAGCCCTTGAGAATCTCAAGGGTGAGGACTGTTTCATATTTATCTTTGCACAAAATAGGTGCTTGATGCATATTGCCATGCATAACTGGGTGGATTTCAGTGAAGGTTCTAATATGTAAAGGCCAGTATCGGGAATAAGACCTTCAGTTTTTGGCTGCAAATTTCCCAGCATTCGTTAGATCTAGTTCCTGGCATTAGATAAGGATCCTAAGGGGAAACTGGTGTTCATGGATGGGAAAGCCTGCTCTTCTTTGATGAACTGAAAAAATATGTTATTATTTTTAAAAGATGTCGTCTCTCTACCAATTATTTGATAAGTCAATTTTTCTTAATAAAAATGTTGATTTTTTAAAAAAAGATTTTTATTTATTTATTTATTTATTTATTTATTTATTTATTTATTCAACAGAGATAGAGACAGCCAGCGAGAGAGGGCACAAGCAGGGGGAGTGGGAGAGGAAGAAGCAGGCTCACAGCAGAGGAGCCTGATGTGGGGCTCGATCCCATAACGCCGGGATCACGCCCTGAGCCGAAGGCAGAACGCTTAACCGCTGTGCCACCCAGGCGCCCTGTCTGTTGATTTTTTTTAAGTAAGTCTCAGAAATATAGGGATTCCCTAGGGGAAGAGAGCTATGTGTGCCCATAATTGGTTAAAAATGCATAGGTAGAAACCTGGGGATACATATACCCGACAGCCACCAGAGGTAACCTTTGGGGAACTAGGGCAGGGAGAATGAAGATAGTATTTTTTATGATCTATACGGTGTGAATTGTGAATTTTCGCCTATATTAGTTAATGAATAAAGTAAGGTGAGGACAAATACTGGGGAAGCATAAGAGTCCAAGACTAACCAAGACAATCGATAAGAACATTTCTGTCTACCTAGATGTCAAGACTTATGCTAAGTCCTTAGTAATTTTGATCACTGTATGCAGAGTGGTGTGGGGATAGACCCACCAGGGGACCGGACAGAAGTGGCCACAACAGCTCACAGTTCCTACTATGTGCCACGTTCTAGTTTAGACAGTTTTCAAACCTAAATTCACTCAATCCTTATAGCCACCCATGAAGCAGAATTTATAGTTCCCATTTAACACTCCAGGAAAACTGGGAAAAGGAAGGTAAAAAGCCAACTGTGAATGAGTCATTGGCATAAGAGAGAAGTGTTGTCAAAAATCGATGGGAAAAATGTTATTTCATAAATATAAATTATTTATCACTATATAAGAAAATAAAATTAGTTCCTTCCTCATGCTATACTGAAAAACAATGCAGAGAGATTAAATAATAAAATTTTTTAAACTTTAGGAGAAAATACAGAACATTTTTATAGAATTGGGCCATGGAAAGTTTTTTTAAACAATACACACAAGGTACAAATCATAAAAAGAAAAAATGAATATTTTTCCACATGATAGAAGCCAAGAGAGTAAAAAAGCAAACCACAGACCAGTTGAAAATATAACTGTACATAGAATTGATTTAGAATTAGTATTCAAAACATATAAAGCTCTAGAAATCAGTAAATAATGAACAACTGAATAGGAAAATAGGAAAGGCTTCAGATTTGGAAACCAGAATATCTAATTAACTTAGCAAAAGAGCCCCAATCTTACTGGTAGTTAGAAAAATGGAAATAAAAATAACAAGCATAGATTATATTTAAAAATTATGAAGTATCTAAAAGAAAAACAAAGCCGGATGTATCACAATTCCAGAATTCAAATTATATTACAGAATTGTAGTGATCAAACAGCATGGCACAGGCACAAAAATAGACACATACATCAATGGAACAGGGTAAAAACCCAGAAACAAACCCACAATTATATGGCCAATTACTCTTAGACAAAGGAGGCAAGAATATGCAGTGGGAAAAAAATAGTCTTTTCAACAAATGGTCTTGGGACAACTGGACAGTTGGTCTTTGGACCAACAAATGATCTTGGGACATGCAAAAGAATGAAATTGGACCACTTTCTCACACCACACACAAAAATAAATTCCAAATGGATGAAAGACCTAAATGTGAGATCTGAAACCACAAAAATCCTAGAAGAGAGCACAGGCAGTAATTTCTCTGACATCAGCGTTGAAACATTTTTCTAGACATATCTCTTGAGACAAGGGAAACAAAAGCAAAAATAAACTACTGGGACTACATCAAAATAAAAAGCTTCTGCACAGCAAAGGTAACAATCAACAAAAGTAAAAGACAATCTACGGAATGGGAGAAGATATTTGCAAATGACGTATCTGATATAGGGTTAGTATCCAAAATATATAAAGAACTTAACACCAGAAAAAAAAATCCCATTAAAAATGGGCAGAAGACATGAACAGACATTTTCCAAAGAAGGCATCCAGATGGCCAACAGACATATGAGAAAGTTCTCAGCATCACTCATCATCAAGGAAATGTAAATCAAAACTACAATGAGATATCTTCACATCTGTCAGAATGGCTAAAATAAACAAAAACAAAATGAAACAAAAACAAGAAACAATGGGTGTTGGTGAGGATGCAGAGAAAGGGGAACCCTCATGCACTGTTGGTGGGAATGCAAACTGGTACAGCCACTCTGGAAAACAGTACGGAAGTCCCTCAAAAAGTTAAATATAGAACTACCCTATGATCCAGTAATCCCTCTATTGGGTATTTAGCCAAAGAAAATGAAAACACTAATTTGAAAGGATACATGCACCCCTGTGTTTACTGCAGCATTATTTACAGGAGCCAAATTTTGGAAGCAGCCCAAGGGTCCCTCCATATATGAATGGATAAGGAAGATGTGGTATACTATCTCTCTCTCTCTCTCTCTCTCTCTGAATGGAATATTACTCAGCCATAAAAAAGAATGAAATGTTGCTGTTTGCAACAATGTGGATTGGGTTAGAGAGTATTATTCTAAGTGAAATAAGTCAGTTAGAGAAAGACAATTATCATATGATCTCACTCATGTGTAATTTAAGAAACAAAACAAACTGAGCAAAGGGGAAAAAAGAGAAAGAGAGAGGCAAACCCAGAAACAGACTCTTGATTCTAGAGAACATTTGGTGGTCACCAGGGGGAAGGTTGGTGGGGCAATGGGTGAGACAGGTGAAGGGGATGAAGAGCCCACTTACTGTGATGAGCACTGAGTTATATATGGAACTGCTGAATCACTATATTGTACTGACACTGACATTACACTGTAAGTTAATTATACTGGTATTAAAATTTTTTTAAAAACCCAAAAAACAAGGAAATGAAGTACTGAATGCACGCTACAGTGTGGATGGATCTTGCAAACCTTGTCTTTGAGAGAAGCCAGTCACAAGGGCCCACATATTGTGTGGTCCCATTTACATGAAATACCCAGAACAGACAAATTTAAGGACGGAAAATAGACTAATAGTTGCCTAGAGCTGGAAGGGATGGGGTGCGGAGTCAGCTAAGGGGTGCTGGGTTTCTTTTTGGAGTAATGGAAGTGTTCTAATATTGGTTGTCTGATGGATGGACAACTGTGAATATACTCAAAGCTGCCGAGCTGTACACTTTAAATGAACGAAAATGACTGAAGCCTCTAAAATTTTGATACCGTGGACCAAGAGGAATTTGCACGTACTGTTAGCGGTAGGAGTGTGTACAGTTAGTCCTGAGAGCGGTTTGCACGTAGCTGCTAGAGTCCGAGTTGTTTGTATGCAACAGCGAGCGATGCCCCCTGCAGACTGTTCCCTAGAGTAAGCGGTCGTGCGCAAGTACGAGTCAGTGCGTGGAAGTATTATCTGCAGTGACAGGAAACAAAGCAATTTAATGTTTTTAAATTGAGGAATGCTATGTCATAGTAACGTATTTACAAAATGGAATATTATACAGCCTTTGAATGAATGCACCAAGGCATCCGTTTGCATTACCGTAAACATCCTGTAAACGGTACGAAACATCAAGCTCAAATTTGAGTTGTACAAACAGTTGTTTATCGATGCTGACATGTGAAGGTAAAGAGTAAAGACCCAGCATAAAAAGACACTCAAGTTCCAGGCTGCAGGTTACTGGGGGCGGGGGCGGGGGCGGGGGGGGATTCAGGTCGTGGTGGGTATTTGGCTTCAGTGGTTTTATAAAGTTTTAATTGAAAATTTCTATTATTATAAATGCAACCAAGTGTTAACACGTTAAACCATGAGCGTGTTTTATCTTTTGTGTATGAAATACAATCTCTATTTCACAATTTTAAGAAAGTGAAGAGGAGTTCTGAAAGAAATCTAGTTAATTTGGAAACACAGTTCAAATCGAGTCGTGTTGGCTTCAGTGGGAAGAGGGGGATGGCCGGCGTGCAGCGTGGCCTGCGTGTTCCGAGGATGGGATGTGACCCGAGGGCGGTGCTCTGACCATCCAGGGGCCCTTCTGAAGCAGGGTTGGTCCTTGAGATGCTGACGAGTGCCTGTCAGATGCCACCAGCCCATGTGCGTCCCTTCCCTTCTCCAAGTTAGTGGGGACAGGCTGGTCGTATGTCGCAGGGCCTCATACGGCGTCTTCTCCACTGGCCGGAAGCCGGAAGGGACCAGACCAGGCAGGGAGGGTAGGGTCAAGACTCAGGAACCAGGGACCTGTGACGAGTTCAAGCTCATCCTAGAATTAAGAGTGGGGCCCTGAGCCAGTCCCCCTATTTCCTCGAAGAGAAAAGCAAACCAAGAGATGTGTGTGTTGGAACTGACAACCCTCCCTGAGCCTACACCCCCTCTAGATGACAGCTGATGTTAATGCTCCCTCCCTCCCTAAATCTGGTTAATAAAACGTACATGCATATGCCGCTTTGAAAAATAATTCAGTACGGAGGGGAAATAAAGTAAAATGTTGTATAGCGAAGTCCCACGTGCTTCTGCCTGTGAGCGTTCTGGCCTCAAGGCCAGCCGCGTCCTGCCGTGGGGCGGGCTGTCGCAGCGAGGATGTCAAAGCTCACTCCCCCGTCACCTGTAGCCTGGAACTCGTGTGCACCTTTTTATGTTGGGTTTTTACACGGTGAAGACCATGTGCCTTGCTGCTTAGCGGGGAAGGCGCCATGGACTGGGAAAGAAACAGAGAGAAACTGTGTGATGAGACCCAAGGGGACCCGTCAGAGGAAGTCTGGAAAACAACAGACAACTTGCCCCCTACCCAGAAATAATTTCGGTATCTGATTTTTACCTGTAGGTTTATCATAGTTTTTAAACACAGAGGAAACACCATAAAATCTTTTTGAACAGCCTTTTAAATAAAATTTATTGAAACCTCTGCGTTTTCATGTTCTTCCATTGAAAGTAGTGTTTGGCGTTAAGGATGTGAAGGTATAGCTGTGGCGATTTAAGATCCGTTGGGATCGTCTCACTGCTGGCGTGCTCCTTGGGCCTCTGTGCCACGATATGTTACCGAGACAGAACGTCTGGAAGGAGGACACCGGCTTCTGTCCCCATAACTAGCTTGTTCGGTCCCCAGGCCCTTTATGTGTCGTCTTGTGTGGACTGTCCTTCCTTACTGAAGGGCCACGACCTGCAATGCTGGGGGTTTAGTGCAGGGAGCCCGTTGGAAGCTGAGGGGTGCCGCGAAGACCTCTCACGGTGCAGGGAGGTCCGCATTGCAGGCCCCTCTCTCGAAAGCTCGTGGAGACCCCCCACTCCTCGTGACGGCTGAAAAACACTCAGTTCAGAATTGCCATTTCCTTTGTTGGGGATTTCATTTTCCCCCAAGAGTTGTTTTTATTTGGCCAACTCTGAGAGCAAAAAATGATGTATCTTTCTTAAAAGTAACTCCTGAATGGATTCACATAGAAGGTAGTTTGCCCACACAGATGGTAGTTTTTCCTGCATAGACAGCCCTAAGTAGACCACAGATCTAATCTCTGTGATTCTTTTATAAATACCCTGTCGCCGACCACTTCCTTCCTTCATAACCTCACTCTCTCCGTAACTCAGCCCTGAATGCACTCCCCGCACGATTGCATAGCTTATCCCTGAATTGGGACCGTAGATTTTAATTTACCTTTCCAACCAGTTAGTAAGTGTGCTGAAGGTGAATGGTGTCACGGCTCTCGGATCCTTTAGACATTCTAGCACCACGCTGAGAACGTGATAGATGGGGTGGAAAAAAGTACGTGGGAAGAAAGATCACAGAATAAATTCATTCTTCCTTAATTTATGTTGCAGCTCTAAGTTCGGCGTGCACGTGTGAGCACATGCTCGTGTGCGCACACACACACATATCACATTTTTGGCTTCATTAAACTTACATACATCTGACACCCCAAGACAGAGCAAGACTCTGCAATGTCAGAAAATTTAAAAATTCTCTTAGGTGACAGGGAATACGGGGGCAAAGTTAAGCTGCTGAATTATTCCCCAGAGCTATTAAGCGACAAAGTTGTGGGCTGGCTAGGCCCGTGCAAGCTGGAGCATAGTGCTTAGTTAAGGGGTTGTAAAAATTAGAAACCAGTGTAGGATATAAATTAAGACTATCTGGAGGCTAGAAGGATTTGGGGGTTGTTGTTGTTGTTGTTAAAATATTCAGCGGACTCCTGAAAAATAATGAGTGGTTGCCATAGCAACCGTGCTTCCACAAGACACACAGAGAACATGAAAAGGATTGGAATCAAAGAAAGCCACCTGGTTTTAGACTTTAATTTTGGAGAAAGAAATTCACCCCAAATGATTTATGAACAAACCCTATTTTATTTTCCTCCAAAATTATTATAGGAAGAAAAACATGTCTCCTTTCTTTTTTTTTTTTTTAAATTCCAAACACTGATGGGAATTCCAAAGGGAGCAAAAGCAGGGTCTTTGCATCTGGAAGTGTCCCACCGCCTCCACACACCTGCTCAGGCCCGGGGAGCCGGTCAAGGATGCCATTTTGGGGGTGGCTGTCCTTAAATGCCAACACACAGATTTTCGCTGAGCATCCGTTTCCTGTTCACGGTCCCTTTGAAGGGGTCTGCGTCTCATGGCCTGGCTCTCCAGTGGTTGCTGGCCAGTTGGCTAGACCAAAAGCACGTGTGGGAGGCCGTGGAGAACACGCAACCACCCAGTGAATGAAGACGGGGGGCTGCTGAAGAGGGAAGGAGCATGGCTTGGAAGAGAAGTTCAGAGTGAGGGCCAGGTGGGGCCTGAAGTTTTTGCCGGAGGGATGATGGAGAGGGTGGGAGGGTTTTTCTGGGGTGGGCCAGGTGTGGTGCCCAGGGCAAGGCCCAAGCTGGCCTGGGTGAGGTGGGGTCAGGGACGTGCTGGGACAACGGGCAGAGACTGGCAGGTATGGTGTGACTGTGGGAACGTGGTTGGCGGCTTCAGGGTCTAGAGTCTGAGACAAAGGTCAGTGACAGGAGTGGCCTTTCTGACAATGGGGTCAGGTGTCCCCCGACACTCTGAACGGGCTCCAGCTGCCCTGGTGGGTTCTTGGGTGCTGCCACCGCACCCTCACTGTCCCTTCTGCTGCTCCCCATTCTAGTCTTTGTGCTCACACGTGCCACACACCCATCACTCCATGAGGCTTGGTCCCCGGGGCTTAACAGTTGTGTTGCCAAAATACAACTTAAAGGAGGTGCCAGGTGAGGGGAGTAGTCTGTGATGCGGTTCATCAGTCGGGGTTCCCGGGAAGCAGAGGGGCACCCAACTTAGGACAATTCCAGGAGAGTTTTAAACAGGCACCAAGTGCCAGCTGGGGAGCAGGGTGCAGAGGAGCCACAAGGAAAGACATGGGACCCTGTTGCCACGGCAGGTGGATGGGACAGGGAAGGACCTGCCATCAGAAGCCAGAGGAGAACGTTGTGTGGAGAAGGGACACAGGCGGTGGGGGCGACCCCAGGGCGAGGGAGCGGCTTTGCTGTGACCTCCTGGCAGCCCACCCTCTGGCTGGGGAGCAAGGTCGGCTGTGGATGTCGTGCAAATAGACCAGCCTGCCAGGGCAGGGAGCGGGACGGACCAGGGACTCTCATCCAGGGAGGCCTACGTGGTGAGGACACTGGTGCCTGGTAGCCCTTAACGTCTTTGTGACTTTCTCTCTTTCCCAAACTCCTGCAGCCAGTGCACGAGACCCTGGGAAGGTATGAGCCTTGGTAGCACCCATAGCCTGGCGCCCGTGGGGAGTGATCCCATCTGCCCAGCAAGACCAAGGAACTTACTGTCCTGTGGGGACACTTCTGAGAGTGGATGCACTAGTAATCTTACACCAGGACAATAGGCACAAGCTAGTCTGGTCCTAACAAAATGGGGACATATGGTTACCTTATCTCTGCTCCCCTCCCTCACAACCACAGTGTCCCTGCCACATACACCAGGAGAGGCTGGAGGATGGCATGGTCCCTGTGCCTTGAGATGGGCTGGCCAATGAGATCTTCTAGAAAACCTGAGCCTTGGGCATGATCCGTGGTGGGATTCAGTCAGACAAGAGTGAAAATCAAATTGTGTTAGGAACAGATAATCGTATCTAATGCTCTGAAGAGAAACAAACAGATCTGCTCAATACGCTATTTAGGGACACACCAGAACCTTCAGAAAGTGCCTTTCAATGCCAAATGCTAATTATAAGAGGGAACATGTCTTTCTGTAGTTCCAGCTTGTTGTACAAAGTGACAGCTCTTGGTGCTGCCAAATGAGGTTGCCTGTTCTATGTCCTGTAGTAATATGGTGTGTATAATGGAAAATCGATGTTTACTTTTAAGGTCATTACTAAAGGCCTCCTGGGGTCACCCTTTCCCTGGACAGGTCTCCCTACTGCTCCATATTAGAAATCAGCTTGAGGCCTGACCTTTCCCTGAAACCCACTGGAAACTCTCCTGGACTCTACAGTCGCTCAGGTAACTCTGGCCCTCAGGGCACCTGTCCACAGAGCAGGAACTTAAACTCTGAGCAGCACAGAAAAGCCTGGATTTAACTGTCCGGGGAGGTGGGGTGCTGGTCAGAGCTGGAACCAGGTCCCCCTGAAGAGCTGTGTAGCCTTTGGGCCTCAACAATCACTGAATGAATAAATGAATGAATGAGAATGAATGAATGAACGAACCTTATTAAGTGTACACTCAGCATCTGCTTGGATTGCGGAACACTGCGGAAGGTTCCTTATACGTCCTCTGTGTTCATCGTCGCTGCAGTTTCCCTGTCCGGATGGGTTTGATACTCACTACTTCCAGATTTATAGATGGGGAAATGGAATACCAGGAGCTTTGGGAAATGGCTCCAGGGCTGAGGACTGACTTCGAGTGTTGGAGAAAGCACAGTGGCTCTTGGAGAAGCACAGCCCTTTCAGGGAGAGGTGGTGGGAAGGTCACGTGACTCCAGCAGCAGCCCCCTGGGCAGCGGCAAGAATCCCACCAGTGGTGTTGGGTGGGCGACAAGAAGTGTGGGAAGCGCCCAACCCCCTGGAGGCACTCATTCCCGACAGCTGGCGTCCCCCTGCACTTGACCGCCTATGGATGCACACCGCACTCTCACCCTGAGGGCTGGTCTCTTCCAGCTTGCTCAGGCCCCGCCCTGCCACTGCCCCAAATCCTCCTTAATGAGATCCAACGTCTACAAACCTTGGGAAGAAAAGCACTGAGATAAAGGACTCACGTTTGTTTTGGATGTGGCTGTGTGCCTGTGGCTGGCTGGTTTGAGTGGCTAAGGGTCGGTGAGAGGTTGTGCATCTCTCGGGTGTGCTTGGCTGCTGCGCTGATCTGATTTTACCACCTGCCCTGAGGGATGGGGCCACGGAGGCCCTCCGTGGACAAGCAGTGGGCCGGCCACTCAGGTGAGCAAGCTCTAACAAAATACTCAACTCACGTTCCTCCCTCCGTGCATCTCCCTTCAGGTGCCAGGAACTGCGGAGTAGCCCGAGGGAGGCTTATGAACACGAGGCTCCCGAAGGAGAGGCGTCACCCCAAACCCCCTCCCCAGCCTTTCGTCTTTGGCTCCTACATGCCCACGCCTCCCCCACCCAACTTGGCATCTCTTCCTTTTGGTTTTCTAATGGCCCAAACCACAGCTCGGAATTCTGAGCACTGCTCAACTTCAGGGTTTCTAAGATCTAGTCGTAGTTGGCTATGGGAACAATTCAAGGGATTTAGATTGGAAGTTTGAAATGGAGGAAGAAGAGCGTACAGACCTCACCTTTTCTCACCAGCCCTGCCAGCCCAAGGCATCTTTCCATCAGGAGTGAGCCAGGCTCCGTGCGGCCCCTCCAGCCCTCCTTACCTGGGCTGGCTGCAACCTGTTGGCCAGTCAGCGTCATCCACCAAGACCGCCATGAAGGTGTTCCTCCATCAAGGCTTAAGGGGATGCGGGGACACAGCAGAGCTGCAGCCTCATGCAGTGTGCTGTTTCCTTGGACCTTGGACAGTGAGCTGTGTTCTGAGAAGTCCAAGAAACATATTGTCATTAATATGGGGCTTCCGGGTTCATAATGTGCTTTCTTTTCTTTTTTTTTTTTTAAGATTTTATTTATTTATTCAACAGAGATAGAGACAGCCAGTGAGAGGGGAAACACAAGCAGGGGGAGTGGGAGAGGAAGAAGCAGGCTCATAGCGGAGGAGCCTGATGTGGGTCTCGATCCCATAATCAGGACCACGCACTAAGCCGAAGGCAGACGTTTAACCGCTGTGCCACCCAGGCGCCCCCATAACGTGCTTTCTTGGACCCTAGTTGTCTTCCACGTGGGGCTGGGGAAATTGGGTCTTATCGTATAGCTGGAAAACATCCCTGCAGTTGAGACTTTCATGTAATCTTGAGTCACCATATTGCATAGCTGGAACATTCAGTGGGGGTTCGTGGAATGCACAGACCCACTGGGAGGTGGGACCCTGTACCTCGGATAGTCTCCAGGTGTGCTGGGGAGGAAAGCAGGGTCATAGGTCCTTTGTTGGACTCACCCTCTCGGCCAGTCTTGTGACCACAACTCTGGGGTGGTAGGAAGCCTTTCCTGGCACCGTTGCCTGAGGCTGGCACGGCCATCCGCTTTGCTGTCTCTGGTGACTTTGCTCTTGGAAGGCCTGTGCTCCCACCTGCCCAACACCCCCCTTCCACTCAAGGCTACGTGGTGCACGGCTGTGGGACCCATCAGACAGCGACCCAGCCGTGGTTGACACTACCTTCCCTGATGTGTTGTGCGCCTTCTCTTCTGAGAAAAGAAGTTCTCAGTTCACATGGCTGCTGCTTGGCAGACTCCATCCCTTCAGGGTTATTGGTTTAAAAAGAGTGTGATGTGCGGAACCCCGCTCGCTGCTCCCTGCGGTAAGAAAGCAACGCCAGCATAATTCAGGCAAGAGCCCGGCTGCATACTCCTTCATCTAAACCCTGCTTGGAGGCCTCGGGTACGCTGTCTGGAGGAATCAAGTAAGAATGGGGGAGAGGTGACGTTATTGCAGGAAATGTATACAAGTCTTCCAGGTTTTAACTGTCTTAAGCTGTTTATCCTGGAAAATCGTCCCCCAGCAATCCAGGGTCTGTGCTATGGGGACAGAGATCAGACATCTCAAGAATGTCTCAAGAACGCATAACTCGGACCAACGGGAGGGGTGTGAAGGTTGGGCTTTAGCTCAACGTAAGTCTGACGTTTCTGTCCGACCCGTTCAAAAAGCGGAACGTGGTATCTCCAGGAACCGTGATTTTCTTTCATAAGATGCTCCCATATAGACGGATGTGTAATTATGGGAGATCCCGAGGAGGGGACGCCTGCCCGGGACGGAGGTGGGGAGCTGCCATGCAAGGAACATGAATTTCAGAACCAGGTCAGTTTGGCCCAGATCTGGGCCTGTCACTTTCCAGCTAAACTCCTCGAGACTCTGCGAGATAACAATGATTGTGTCACCGCACGGTTTCGAGTGCTGAACAGAGAACACACACGAACTGTCCCAGAGCGGGCACTAACAGCTGCGCCCTCCACATGGGCGGACGCCGCCTCGCTCACCAGCAGCGCGTCCCCGGGCCGTGCGTGACGCCCACGTAAATGCCACCGCACGCAGGAAGCCACGTTGGAAGGCAAGGAAATGAGCGCCATGCTATTGCAGGGATGACCCTTGATCCCCTCTGATTTTCTAGATAAATTATGGACAGAGTAGACAAGTCATCACTGGTAGCAGCTGCCTTAGGGGTCCTGCACTGTTAGCAAAGGCCATGACCCAGAGGTGGGGAGCCACCCGGCCAGGCAGGCCCCGGGGCCTGTCCGGCTCGGGGGAACCGCAGCGCTTCCGTGAAGGTTCAAGGCTGCACTTTTTATTACTGGGGCCTTTTCTAAGGTCAGAGTGTTTGGTTATAGATCTTACAAGAAAGGCAGCTTCCTCCACTCCCTCCCCTCTGTGCCCATGATGACGAGTCAGGAAAGCTCTTAAAGTGTTTCCTTTCTCAGATTCTTCTAGGCCTGGGGCCATGAAGTGAGGAAAGTGGGTGCTCTGTGGGGGGTCGTCACTGGAGAAAGCCCCTGCGTGGCGAGCAGCCAGGTAGCCCCCACCTGCCCTGGTTTTCACGGCCAGCACGCTTATTGTTGGTGGCGAGGAGGGTGTCTGCTCCAGGCTGTGCAATTCGATAGTATTTATTGGACAGTCCCTGGGGCCCAAGGAGCTGAGCCAGTTGGGGGGGGGGGATACACGCAAAACAGACCACACGATCAGTGAGAGCTCAGAGAAGGCAGGGAGCCTCTTGCTGTCCTGCTGGGAAACCTCCAGAAATGCCTCATGGCCTCGTGGGTAAGTCTCAGTCTGGCCTTACCTGTTTTGACTCTAGTCTGACTTCAGTCTGACTATTCCTTGTAACTGATGCTCGACGGTTTAGCTAAATGAGCAAGCTGTCACTCTGGTGGAGGAAGTTTCTGTCTGTCCTCCCTGCAGGAAGAGAGGCTGTTCCCCAATTTGTAGGTGGAGGAGAGCCCACAGTGTGAATTGTGCCTCTCACAAATATTCTGGAAGCCCCTCTCAGCATCATGACTGGCGTTTTACTTAGAGGGACGGTGCAGTGTACCACTGGGGGAGGCAACACACCGGGAGGACGGGGACCCACAGAGGGTGGGGGGAGCCTGAGAGAAAGGCGGAGTGCCACTAGAGTGTACCCACCACAGCCCTCTCCACCATTCTCCCTCCTCGCTGCGTGGCCTCTGGAAACAGGACGGTTTTCCTGTGCTGTCCTCTCCGCTCGTGTGCGATCATCACAACGCTGCAGACGGGATGTCGACATCTGCCTCCCCTTTGTGCGGCTTTAGGGGTGGTCTGAGGCGGTGCTCGGAGAAGGCAGGATTTTACAGGAACCTCAGGGCAAGTTCCAGCCAGGACATGTAGCTGTCATGGAGCCAGGACTGAGGGACTCACCCTTGCTGGTTCCCAGTGACTGTCAGGGCACTGGACTTCTTTCTCCGTGACATGGCATAGAGAATGGGAGCTGTGCCTGCAGGAAGGGCACCCCCACAAATACAGCCACCGTCCACCCACACGCCTGCCTTCGTGTGGGAGCTTTCTGAGAGCATCTCAGGTTTATAGAACAACTGCAAGAATAGAGCTTTCTTACCACGTCCTTTACCTAAATTACCAATGGTTTACACTCGGTGCCACTGACTTTATTATCCAGTGCGTGTGTGTATGTGCATGCGTGTGTGCGTGTGTGTGCGTGCATGCGTGTGTGAGGCTGAAGCCTTCTTACTGAATGACTGGAGAACTAGGTGTAGAGAGCACGTCCTCTTACTGGAAGTATGTCGGTGTGTATTTTCCGATAAGAAGGGCATTTTGTTAGGAAGGCTCAGTGCGGTTCTCCAAGTCGGGATAGCTTCAGGGGACGCAGATGCAGCATCCTGGTCTCAGTTGTCGTGCTCATGTTCTTTGACGGGCAGGCGGTGAGCCCCGTCCTGGGTCCGGTCCAGGGTCCATGCTGCACTTACTTGTTCCATGGTCTGTCTCGTCTCCGTTCACTGCAGCACCTCCTCCTTCTTTCTGCATCTTTCGTGACCTTTGCAGTTTCGAGGAGGACCGGCCGGTGTTTCTGTACCGCGTCCATCAGTGTGATTTGTCTGGTGTTTCCTCACAATTAGAATTTTGGCCAAAATCCCGCGGAAATGATGTCGTGTCCTCTCCGCGCACCGTATCAGGAGGCACATGACGGCTGTTTGTACTGTTTAAGGTCGCGCCTGTGAGGTTTTTCTGTCCTGACGTTGCTGTTTGTTCTTTGCAATTAAGAAATTTCCATTTGTGTGGGAATTTTTGGAGACTATATTCACATCTTTTGCTTCATTTAATTTTCACCTGTAGTTTTAGCATCTGTTGATGATTCTTGCCTGAGATGAATATCACAGTGGTTGCCACACAGCCATTTTCTGACTTTGTTTCCCTTTACATCTATTAGTCGGCATTCCAGAAAACCATAAGCATGTACGAATGTGCATGTCACCCTAGTATGGGAGCTAATTCTATGCTCATGTTCTCCATGTCTTCCCAGTTTTAGTAAATGTGCTGTTGTGGCAAGTACTGCTCTCACCTGCGGATCACACACACACACACGCATGCACACACGTGCACACATGCACACACGCACATGCACACACTCAGCTGGGACTTTGGCACATCACTGCCAACCACTGTGCTTCCCTGTTCCAACTCATTCCTTCAGTCTGTGCCCTGTAATGTTCTCTTCCAAAGTTAGTAAATGTACAGGAGACAGAGAAACTGACGTTTAGTCTCCTTATTTTAGTGATGAGGAAATCGTAGCCCAGGTCACTTTCCAGAGCTCACACAGCTGCGGAGTGCAAGACCCCCCCTAGCTCCTGGCTCGGGTGTTCCGCTTGTGCTGTGTTTCAGGGGAAAGCCTCCCTTCTGTGTTGCTGAAGGCCCTTGCTTTTACCCTTGTTGGCAGGAAAGAGTGAGCGTTTCCTGGGCAGTTTCTGAGTCTGGAAAGGGAGATCGCAGGGATGAGAATACTAAAGAAACGGAATGATTGCAAAGAATATATATATGTATTTGTGATATCTCTTGTGTGTGCGTGTGCCTGTGTTTAAAATCCCCTTTGAGGACTCGTCCTTGAGGAATAGGCCGTTCGCATCCTGATAGACGCTGGCGCATTCTCTAGGTCCAGTGTCCCGGGATGCTTTGGGCTGAAAATCCAGGAAGGCTGAGTTGAGGGCTGGGGAAGTTCCTGCCCCTGCACGTGCAGCTGGGCCAGACTGGGGCCTGCAGCGGGTCAGGCTGTGACGGAAGACAGGGCGGCTGTCCCGGAGGGTCCTGCTTACGTAGGCGTTCTCCCACGCAGCCTTACTGGACAGGCAGTGAGGCTCAGTTCAGGGCTTAGGAAAGCCACGTGTTTCTGCTCAGTTGTTTGAGAGCGAGGATTCGGGCTCAATGCTGTGAATGATGTTTATAATGATCTCACAGAGGTGGAGACGGGGGCAGGCCGAGAGGAGCTGGTGGAGCTGGAGAGGGTGCAGAATTCTTTCTTTCCTTCCCTGGGAAGCGGCTGTTTGAGAGTCTGGTCTCAAGGTCGTAGGATTCGTAGTGTTCCTGGGCGGCCTGCCAAGAGACGTGTGTCTGTCTGCCTGCGACACGCACACTGGCCATGCCCCTGGGCAGGGAGGTGCTGCGTGAGCTTTCGTGCAGGCCAGGGAGCCTGTGGCTTCTTGGTGGCGGGTCTCCTTGTTGCAAGTGCGTTGGTGGCAGGACACCCCTCACACGTGCTCAAGACGGACCCCCCTGCTTCCGTAGGGGGCCCCCTCTCCCCGAAAGAGGGCCCTCTCACCGGCGCTCACTGGCCTTTTCCACCTTCGCTCCTGCCCTGGCTGCGTCTTCCCGGACTTCAGGGCCAGCTCCTGTCTGAATCCGTTCTGTGCGAGGCTTGGTGCTGGTGAGAGCGGGCTGCCGCACAGCCTCCCCGCTGGGATCGGCCTCCTGGACGGTCACCCCACGTGAGCGAGAACATCGGCGTCTCGTGTGGCAGGCATGGCACTGAAGAACGCGATGCTCCATCTCTACGAGTTCGCGGGCGAGGAAACCAGGCCCAGGTGCTTAAATCACACATCGGAGACCAGGGTTAGGAGTGGTGCGGGGCTGCCTGGGTCCCAGGTGCACGCCTGCAAGCATCTCAGGGGTACGGGACGGGCCCCAGGTCCCCGGGCGTGAGGCGGGAAGGTGAGGATGTGTCGTCCACCTGGAAGGCTTTTCAGTAACGACGCGGCAGCACGAATGGCCAAGCACAGACTGAAACAACGTGTCTGAGTGAGCGGACTTGCCAGCCCTTTGGTTTTGGATTTTCTGCGCTTGGAAATACCTGTGCCTGTGTAGGATCAAATGAAAGAGCGGCCTCTTTGTCCTTAAATAGTACTTTCCCCCTAATTCAGAGTCAATCCTAATTAAGTAATAGAGGAGAAAAGCAGCAGGAGAGGAGCCCTCCACCCCTGCGTGTTCGCCTGCTCTCCCAAGAAGTCCCCGACTTCCTAAGAGACACTGCTTGGAAGAGAAATGACGCTTCTTCAGAAGACTTTTCTGGTTTTCTGACTTTTCCTACTGGGCGGCCTTTGCATGTCCCCAAGACCCCTCTGATGAGGTGCACTCTGGTGCCACCATTTTCCTTGGGACATGGAACACAGGCCATCAGCAGCAGGCCCGTGTGCAGCGGGGGAGGGAGATAGATGGCTGGGAAAGGAGCTGTAGAAGCAGGTCTCCGAGCAACAGCGGGGGGGTCAGCCCAGCATTCACCCCCACCCCCAGGTGAGCGCACAGGAATGAGGCCCCGGGAAGTCAGTGAGGAGGGAGGTGCCCAGAGGTTGCTTGTAGCTGCGCTCAGTGGTTGCGGCTGGGGTTGGACTGACGTCAGGGCTGATGGGCAAACCTCTTAGGAGACCTTTAATGACATGCACAAATGAGACAAGAAGGCAGGGGAGGTGCGGAAAGAGCGTGGGATTTGGGTCCGTCTTCACTGCGCCATTTTATGTGCAGGAAGATTCACACACCACAAAATCAATGCAGTGTATGTATTGTAACGAAAAGTTGTAAATAATTTCATATCCTCTTTTAGAGATAAAGAACATTCCTGAGAGCCAGGAGTGAGTTGATAAAGTTCTCCACTTTGCCAGCCCACTAATTTCAGTTCTAGCAAATGAGAAGAATGGAATACTAACATGGGTCTTCATATAAGAATAATTGTGTATCAATTAAACAAGTTGGAAAAACGAAATTATGAATGTGAGTGAGCTGCTACGAGGCAAGCCTGTTTGGCTTGTTGGATTATAAAGTGAAATACTGTAGCTTGTGGTATTGGTGCTATGTCCGTGTAATGAAATGCTATGTCCTCATTAAAATCATATTTTGGAAGAATTTTTTATTATGTAAGAAAATTTCTATATTACAACCTTAAGTGGAAATAGTGGGAAAATAAAATCTAAAACTAGATATAAAGTCCAAATATTATAAATAATGAATAAAGAATATTAGGAGAAATTAATACAGTGACTATACTGTATCGACGGTCTCTGAGGGTCTCTGGTTACAGCATCACTTATATTTATAACAGCATCACCAAAACCCCGATGTGCTTTAGTTTTAAAAACACACAGGAATTAGTCGTTATGGTTATGTCACAAGAGTGGCGTGGGAAGGAGGTCCAGTTCTGAGGGCAGAGAGCGACGGCCATGTTAGGTTGTTGCAGGAAGCTGTCCTCCCTAGCTTGAGGTAATGGGACGGGCCCAGAGTTTATGTTCCGTCGAGGCTGCAGGCCTCCGTATTGTATGGCTCACTGAAGGTAACACCAGGCCTTCCCCTGCTGGCTCCTCAGGGTCCTGTCAGTTTTCCTGGTGATGTGGCCCACTCCTCACTTCCCTGGGTTGGCCTAGGTCTGCTGACCCACACTTGCCCTCTTCTCTTTAGTCTGGGTTCACCTGGCTCCAGCCGGCACAGCCCAGCGCTTCCATCTGCTCCGTCTCCTGCCAGTCCCCCCGCCCCCTACCTGAGAGAAGGGGTGTAGCTGGCAACAACAAAAACAGCAGCAAGAACTACAGTCATTTATTCAGAACCCCTGTGTGCGGGGCAAACCTGTGCTCTCTTCCTGCCTTGTAAGCACGTTGAAGGCAGAGCCACGTCTAATTCACCTTGGTCGCTCCAGGGTGCCCAGCATGATGCTTCGGACACAGGGCATGTCCGGTGAGCCTCGGTTCCTGTGTCAGCCAAATTCCTCTGTAGCCTGGTGGTTGTTAACAGAATCATTATGCATTTAAAATGCATCATTGATCCCACTTGAGGTTTGAATTGGGTATCTATTGCCATGTACCAAATGACCTCAAAACTTAATGGTTTCAAACACCAAACATTCTTTTTGCGCGGTGCAGGGGAAAAGGAATTTGGAAGTGGCTTCGCCTGGGGTCTGGCCCAGCTCTCTCAGGAGCGTAGAGACCCGATGCTGGCTGGGCAGCATCATCCGAAGGCCCAACTGGGGCAGCAGGGTCCCCTTTCAGGCTCACTCTCTTGGCTGTTGATGGGAGGCCTCCCCTGGGGCCTTGTGGGCCCTTCCTCTTGATGTGGCATCTGGCTTCTCCCAGAGTAAGAAGGAGACCAGTCAGGTTGAAATTGTTTTGCCTTGTGTTGTGAGGGAAATGATCTCATTTCCAAAGGTGCACTTGGTCTCTTCTCTTTATCCATTAAAGGCAAGTCACAAAATCCAACCCTTGCACAAGGCTCCACCTCTCTAAGGAAACATATCAGAGAATTGGTGGCCATGTTTTAAAAATCACCAGAAAGTTTACAGAGGTTCACCTACGTGGGTCTGAAGTTGAGGCAGGTAACAGGAGGCGTTGGGCTGTGGTGGGCACGTGAGTGGCCTGGTTAACGCACTGCGTCCTGGAGACTGACTTTTCGGGCCCTCCTCCTGTTCCTTGCTAGGGCCCCGGCTCTTGAGGGGATGGCTTAGCTTGCCACAGCCTGAGTTGTCTTCCCTCTTTGTGACAGCTTGAAGGACGGTGGCTGTCCATAGCACCGCTGTATTTCGTGGTCCAGCTCAAGAAGGAGAGGGACGTGCCAGTCAGGGGAGCCACCATTGCTGCTTCCCTTCAGCAGTGATACGCTATCTCTCACCTTCCCTCATAGGGACTGTCATGCCACTTGCACTTGTAAACATTCAGTTCTCAACACTTGTGTAAACAAGGCACGCCTCCAGGCCCATCCGTGTCCTGTCAAACTCCTGTCCTCCCAAAGTAAATCATGCCAGGCCGGTCGTGCAGACGGTAACTGTAAACAGCCTCTAGATTTGGTCTGCAAACAGTCACTCAGCACTTGTTCTAATACGCTGATAGTGGTGAAAGATTTGTGATGTTTGGGGGAATGGCAAAACATAAGCACGTATTTTGCAGCGTAAAAATGTGAATTCGATGAAATAAAATGGAAGTTCACTTCACTCAAGGGAGGGGCTCGTTTGACTCGGGAGAATGAGAGATAATTTTCTCCATTACCCTGGCTTTCTATGACTTCCAGCAAGATCAGCTTAGGTTGGAAATGAAACTGAAAAATAAAACTTCGTAAGCCATTCATTCATCAGTAACTGTTGAGTTCCAAATATGTGCCAGGCTTCTGACATTGTGTTAACCACTTTGGGCACAGCAGTGAGCAGCCCAAATCCTTGCCTTTGTTGGGCTTGCATTCTAATGGGTAGAAACAAAACAAAAATAAATCATTAAATAGTACTGTATGTTATCTGTTGATGAATTCCAAGGGAAAAACATAGAGGAGTTTTGTTTTTTGGGGGGGGAAGGGGGTAGCTTGAAATTATAAAAACCTTGGCCAGTGAAGTCACACTGAGTGTTGACATCTGCCCAAATAGCTAAATGAAGCAAGGGAGTGAACCAGTGGGTAGCTGAGAGAAGAGCATTCTGTGACTAGAGAGGAACAAATGCAAAGGTCCTGGGGCAGGTGAGGCCTGGTCTGTACACGAGCATCAAGGAGGCAACTGTGGTTTGAGGGAGGTCAGGGACACGAGGTGGAACGTGCTCAGGTCATGCCTTTTTTGGCTATTATTTAGAGAATTTGGCTTTAACCAGAATGAGTTGGGCGGCTACTGGTGGGTGGGAGGGAAGAGGCATATAATATGACAATCGTGTGCACTAGGACCCTCTGGTACTCCGTGAGAAGGGGATCTGGTTACGAAGCTATTACGAGAATCTCGGCCAGATTTGGTGGTGACTCCCCAGCGTCTTGGCAGTGGACACACTGGGAGGTTGCAGGCTTGCTGAGGTTTGCCGACAGACTAGATGAGCTACACATGTGTGTAATCCCAGACAGGGAAAGGAGAAGCGTGAAGCAAAGCGAGGCTTTTGGAGGGGAGGTTGTAGGAGCAGAAGGAGGAAAGCGTATCAGAGAAGAGAGTGACCAGCAGCGGTGGGGGTTGTCGATCCACAGCGGGAGCGAGAAATGTGCAGTCAGAAAATCTCATCGCATTTGTAAGTAGGACTTGGCTTGGGAGCTGCGTATGAAGAATCAGAGCATGTCTGTTCTCACCTTTCTGTTGCCCGCTCATTCATTTCTTCGCTCATTCACTCAGGAAACATTTGTATGAGGACCTAACCGGCTCTAAGGGGGGATGTTTATCATACCGGGGGGATGTTTATCATGCCAGGGGTCTGCTGGCCTGTGTGCAGGCCCTCCCTCTCTGGTGTTCCCTGTGTGCACTGCCCGGCACGTTGGGCCTCTGTCTCTGCGTTGGCACCTACACGTCTGTGTGGTTGGAGGGTCAGATGTCGCCTTGCCTTCCCGGGCCCCCTGCTCAGCGTGGAGGGATGTTGCTCAGAGCTGATGAACGACCGCCAGGAAATGCACCTGGTTTGGGGGGATGGTGCTTTCCTGATGTGTTTTTGGCTAGACCTTGAGAAATTTTGCTTCCTGGACAATTTAGTCATATTTTATGAAGATCATTTGTCAGCGGCTAGAAAATTGGACGCGCGTGATGTATGGCTGGGGCGGACTAATGAGCCCTTCCTTCCACACTCTGTCAAAGTCAGGCGCGAGGCCCCGAGTGGAACTTGCCTCAGTAACGCCGGCGAATGTGTTCTGATGATTAAGAAGGCACAATATTCATATTTTAACACTCCTTGGCTTCTCAGAACAGCCTGCCGCCACGAATGTATCCAGTGGCTGGACACGGGACCCTTCGGCTCTCACACGCCTCTCCGGATCTGGGCTGTCTGTGCGTCTGCTTCTCTCTGTTGTCGCTCTTAACCCGTGATAATTCCTTCGAAACAGAAGAGCAAGAGTAGGGATTAACACTCTACAGTGAGACCGAGTGCTCTCCTGCCCTCCTCCCTGACCCGTACAGGAAGGAAGGCGGGTGGGAGAGGCAGGACCCGGTGCCCCTCGTCGCTGCTCCCCTGCTGGCTGGCGTGTTGATGCGGAGGGGAGGGCCACAAGGCCAAAATGAAAGGTGATCTAATCAAAGAGCATCTAACTGTGGGGTTCCCAGTCCCCGCCAGGCTGTTCATTGAGGCAGAACCGGGGGCAGGGCCAGGAGCAGCACTGGGCCCCTCTGTGCCTCCCCAGCTGACCCCTTCCCCACCCCAGTTGCGCGTCTGCTGAACCCGTCATATTCGGCAGCTAAATCTTCAGGGTAAGTCCGCTCAGTGAGTCACACCTCAGTGGAATCTTCAGTACCTCGCCGTGACTCCCCGGTTCTGCCCCTCACCCGTTCCCTGCGTGTGCCTGGAGACCCAGCTGTAACCCATCACCTTGTACAAACCCCCCAAACATCCCCAGTTCACAGAGATTCCAGTTTCCACCAGCCCATAAAGAAGACAGAAGGGGATTCCCTGCTATGTGCCTACCCATCCAGAGACCTACTCGAGATCATTTCTTTCAGAAACCAGCTTGAGTTCTCCAGGCTCCGTTAGGTCCTTTCTTCTTTGCTCCCAGAGTACCATTCCAGAAGGGCTGCTGCTACTGTAAGACTCATGGGTTTTGCCTGCCTGTCTTCCCTGTCAGGGGCTCAGTTCCTTCAGGACAGGAACAGAGAGGCCATGCTGTTTTCCCTGAATCTCTAGCCACTCATTCTGGCCCAGGAGGTGTTATGTCCTTGGGGAGCCTGCGGGTGGACAGTGACTTTGCAGGGCTGCACAGACAGACAGGATTTATATCCTTGTGACACGGTCAAACAAACACAAGTAAACATATACTTAAAATTGCAGTAATCGTCACAAAGGGCAAAATAGAAAACCCAGAATCAGACTACTTTTTCTGGCCACCTCCAGGCTCCGGTTGTGAGGCTTGAAACCTGAATGATGTTGGTAGCCACCGACAGAACTCTTCCAATTTTGCAGGGTCCTTTCCTTTTTACAGTTTTTTTATTTAAAACATTTTTTGTGGAGTTCTTCCCTCTGCTGGCTGCACGCTCCTGTGTTGCCTGTAGTGGGCCAGGCCCTGGGGACTCCATCGAAGCATTTGGTATGCTTTAGTAGTGGTAAGAGGTGACAGATGAAAAAGAAACAAGCCAACACCGAACCATGGAGACGTGTAGGAGACACGTGAAGAGTGGCTGTTGGGTGCAGGGCCTTGGCTGGGGAGCAGGGAAGGGCTCTTCTCTGAGAGGAGGTGACCCCTGAGCTGAGACCACAGGGTGACATGGAGCCAGTCTATCATTGAGGGAGAGGCGAGGGCATCACCTGTGGGGAAAGGGCCCAGGGCTGGTGTGGCTGGTGGGACGTGTGCAGGGAGGGGAGGCTGAGGCTCAGGTCAGGGCCCCCAGAGGTGAGCCCATAAGCAGCACACACAGGCAGGGGAACCCTGAGATATGGAGGTCGGGGCACCCACTGACAGCTGAGGAAGGCGGGGTGCTCTGTCTGTGGCTCCTGGCCTGGCAATCCTGGGCACTGGAGGGGACACGCTCAGGATCTCTGATGCCAGCCAGGTCCCTGAGACCTTCTGTGTCTGCCGACATCTCAGACGCAGGCCCGGAAGACCCACCGTTGGGCCCATCACGAAAGCGGGCTGAGTATCCGAGCCCCCCGGAGCTCTTGGTGGGGATTTGATTTCATTTGAACCTCAGCAGTTTTCATTGCCTTTGAAATCTCATTCAGTTGAACTTAATAACAAATAAATAATTCATGAGGGCTGGGGAAGGAAAGGAAAATGAAAATAAAGAAATGCGTTCACCCCAGTGCAGAAAGGGGCACCTTGACAGAGCACTCCCTCTGCACAGCAGGCCAGCTCGGTTCTGAGCAGACTCATGACCAAGCAGGAGCGTTCCCTCCTTCAGGACACTCAGGCTCTTCCCGTCACCCGGCTTCTGTGGGCCTTGGATTGAGCAAGAGATGGGCAGCTGCCCCACCCAGTGGCTGGTCTGCCTGTGGCTCGTCCGCCTCTTGGCCATCCGTCCCCTTGCATGGAAGATGTGGGCACCTTTACTAGGAGAATTGATTTAGGTGCATGTCATGAATGGACATAGAACAATTAGATAGGGTATTTCCATGGTGCCAATGCACCACCCCTGGGATGGCTCGGTGGTCGCGAGGGGAGGAACATGACTGTCCCAGAGAGAGCTGACTGTCCCTACCTGACTGGCCATCTGTCTCTGCACCACCAAGGACGGGACACACAGGCGCTCTGGGGTGCTTGCTCAAGTGCCCAGCATCACCTGTGAAGACGTGCCAAAGCATTTAATCTGAACCGAATCAAACACTTAGGTCCAGCTTTAGCTCACGGGGCATACAGGACAGAGGACCTAGCTCATGGGCACCAGAAGGAGACCACCCCAAAAGTCTGGAGCTGGGGAATTGCAGGAGACAGCTTTCCCATTCTTTCCAACAGGCCGTGATGTGCAGTGGGTCTGGGGTGCTGTTGGCGGGGGGGTGCGTCCTAAGTCAAAGCTCACATAACACGGGCAACACGTGAGTCTGGCTACGTCCTTGTGGACACGGACCAGCTCCAAGAGCCATTTCTGAATAATGAGGAAAGCTATCAGATCACAGTGAGGTGATATTAGGAAATTATATTCATTTTCTAAAAAGTATGAAATGCTTTTAATGAGTAACAGGAAAATATCCAGGGCTTGAGTTCTCCATTCTTCTTTTTTTTTTTTTTTAAGATTTATTTATTTGGGAGACAGCATGCACATGGCGGGAGGGGCAGAGCGAGAGGGAGAACCTCAAGCAGACTCCACGTTGAGCACGGAGCCCAATGCAGGGCTTGACCCCACCACCCTGAGATCATGACCTGAGCTGAAACCGAGAGTCGGACACTCAACCAACTGCTCCACCCCGGCCCCCCGAGTTCTCCGTTCTTAAGAGTCTCCCAACACTCAGATTTTTTTTAAAAAGACGCATCCTAAATTGTTTACAGATGAAACATCTTAGTGTTTGTATTTACTTGAAAAAATGTTTAAAAGAGATCAAGAGTTAATGTGGAAAACAAGTAACGGTTGTCCAAGTCTGGATGGCAGGATATGAAAATTAATGATGATCTGTGCTGTCTACTCTTCTCAACATAGTTTCTTTTAGTTGATCGTGAGATTTTATGGTTGTTACATGCATTTTATCCCTGGTAGGACATTATTCTTTTTTAGCCTGGAGAGATGGTAAGAATTAGTTGACCTGATTAACAATCCACTGACCATCCATCGTCACTTGTCAGAGGGCACTGAACCCCTGAAGAAATAAGGCCCTGGGAAGTGCATTTTTAAAAAATTGCTTAAAAAGATTTTATTTATTGACAGAGAGAGAGAGCACAAGCAGGGGGAGCTGCACAAGCAGAAAGAGAAGTAGGCTTTCTGCTGAGTGGGGAGCCTGACACGGGACTCTATCCCAGGACCTCGGGATCATGACCTGAGCTGAAGGCAGACGCTTCACCAACTGAGCCACCCAGGCGCCCTGGAAGGGCATGTTTTGCTGGCAGAACAAGGAGAGGAGACCCTTCAGAAGTCAGCGTCTTCATGGGGAAGGGAGGTCAGCGGGTGCTCCAGCCTCGGACAGGTGGTGGGCAGGGGCAGGGGCAGGGGCAGGTGACAGACAGAAGCTTCTGGAACTGCGATTGGGAGAAAGGAGCCTGCAAAATGCAGAAGTCAGCTCTTAACCAGCTTTAGTTACTGGTTTCTGTTTTGTTGTTCACTGACTCGAGGGTTTCACATGGCTCCAGAGAGAAGTGTGGGTAGTCACACAGGTCAGAGTGACGGGTAGAGCTGAGGGTAACTTTCACGCTGCACGCCGTGGTCAGACTGCCGGGGCCCCGGCGAGCAGACTGGCCTTCAGGAGCCCGGGCTCCACTGAGGTGGACTGATAGGGAGATCGTCGGCTCGGCCGCTTCCCCCTGCCCTATCTCCGCGTTCTCTCGCAACACGGGGGTCGTAGCTGTGCGTCTCCGAGGAACGTCAGAGGCTCAAAGTAAGAACACCTACGTCGAGCTCTTCTGAAAGCACGTGGCCCGCCGGAAGCCCTCGGCAAGCGTCAGCCGTTGTGATCATCGCCGGGGCTTGTCGTGCCGAGGCTCCCANCTTGTCGTGCCAGGCCTCCCGTCAGAGGGAGGTGTGATTGACGCCAGGGCCTGATGCATAATATTTATTTCAGTGATTTTTCTAGTCTGGATAGTGCCAGAGGGGGGAATAACAGTAAAAACAAGCAGGTATTTTTTTGTTTGTTTGTTTGGATGCATGATTTAGTTGATGAAATTAGATGTCTCTTCTGATCTGTATTTTCTTCGTTCTCAGAGTGGACATAAAATCACATCTAAATATAACCAAAGAAAATCTGCTTGCAGTGTCTTCATGGGGGCATAGGAGCAACCCCCAGACTGATATTGTGCTGGTGTGTAGCCAGGTTATATAATTAAGGATACTTTCTCCACATCCTTAAACTATTTTTAGGCATCAGGGAAGATCCTTTCCCTTGACAGAAAAATGGTGAAACAGACAATTTAAACTTCTAAAAAATGCTTTATTTAAATTTCGTTTAGCTGGTCGCCTGGGTGGCTCAGTCAGTTAAGCATCTTCTGCTCAGGTCATGATCCTGGGGCCTTGAGATCGAGTCCCACATCGGGGTCCCTGCTCAGCTGGGAGCCTGCTTCTCCCTCTGCCTCCCTGCCTCCTGCTTTCTCTCTCTCTTTCTCTATCTCTGACAAATAAATAAATAGAAGTCCTTAAATTTCATTTAGGCCATCATGGGCGGGGTCTGGCTCTCCGAACCCATGTTTGCCAGTTCATCTTCCTCTGCTCCAAACATTCTCCTCGCTTGCTGGCCGAGCTGCTCAGGGAGCCTGCGAGACGCACACTGCCTGTCATCTCTGAAACAGATGACTCCAGTGGACAGTAGCTGTCATACCAAGTGTGGTGACAGAAGCATCACCAACATCAGCATCACCATGCCCGTCAGACGCCCAGGCAACTTACTGTCAGAGAGATCAAATGCCTGGTGAATTTAAAGCAAGTGTTACATCATCAGTAGGGAGTGGAGGAAGAAACGTAGGATGTTTTTTAGCAAGAGATGGATTCACAGGAGATAAAAGGAACCTCTTAGTTACTGGAAAGCGTTGCCACAAACGTTATTATCTTCACAGAATATTTTGCAAGAATATTTTGCCGAGTTGAGCTGAAGGAGTAGCTCAGATCATTTCTTTCTCTGGTTGGTAACAAGGCACACTCACCCAGAGCCTCATCTGGCACAGCCCCGGGCAAACCACCAGGCGCGGAGCAAATGCCACACGATGTCCAGGTCAAGGGCAGACTCTCTTATCCATGGCAGAATCGTCCCTTTGGGGTTATGTGGGCCTGTCCTTCACCAGCTGAGTTACCTTGAGCTGGTTACTAGACTCAGAAAAGTCCCAGTTTTGTTGTCTGTAAAATGGGGAGGACCTGTCTGTGCCATAGGGATATTATAGCGTTCACATAGATCGTGGAAAGCCACGGAGCCAAGCCACCAATCCTGAGCCTGATGCAACAAAAACAGCCAACTTCCATTGAGCTATTGAGGTGGAGGGAGGAGGGTTAGGACCGCAGCACAGAGGTGATTTCCCAAAATTCCCCATGAGTTTCATCTTCCCGGGAGGGCCTGCACCATCTCCTGCCCTCGCCCCGTGAGAGCGGTGCCCAAGCCCCAGGCGCCCTGCAGCAGGCTCGGAGAGTGGGGACAGCACGCCCCCCGTCTTAGCCATAGTCTTCAGCTCCGTGAACTCACCCCGTAGAACCCCACTTTTCTCAGCACTTCCCCCAGGCTGTTTGCTGCCGGAATGTCTGCCCTGATTTGCACGGGCTTCCTGCAGCATCGGGTGTGTGTTTGTGCTGGATGCTGGCGCTAGCCACGGGGTGGATTCCAGCAGAACCCGGGGGTCTGAGCGGGCACGGCTGGGGGAAAGAGGCGAGAAGTTATTCCTGAGCCGCGGTTCTGCCTGCTGGCGGCCCCTGCCCAGCTCACTGGCGAGCTGACCTTATGAGGTAGGAAGTGCAGAGAGATAGGAGGATTCGGGTCTTATCTTTACCCCCAGGCTTCATGGAGCACAGAGGAAAAGCAAGGCCTGGCTCCCTGGGCAGGAGGTTCTTGGCCTTGGAGCACATGTGCCGTTGTCAGCTGTTACTAAAGACAGGTGCCACCCGCTTCCCTAATGGCAGCCACAGGCAGGAGGAGTAGTTCACCACCACCAGCCCCGCTCCTGGCCCCTGCCAGCATATGGAGCAGCTTCTGCCCTTCGTGTGACAGGGCCCACATAACTCAAGGCACGAGCCTTTCTTAGTCCTCGTTATGGGGCCCACTGACAGCCGGTAAAACTCTCCTGGCCAGTCGGTGATGAGCTTTGACCAAGTACTCCCCTGGCTTTAGTGGAAAGACCACATTGGATCATACACCATTAGGGTATATTTGTGATTGTCCCGGGGTTTAAGTACTTTATTCTAATGTCCCCCATCAGATGGGTGGCCCGGGGTGTTTGCAACCATCACTCTAGATGGTAACGCTGCACAGCGCACCTGCCATTGTGTCTTGACCACCAGGGGGTGGGGTCTGTGCCTGGGAAAGTTCACGGGACTGTGCATTCGGCCACTTGCTCCTGAAGACACCTGTGGGAGTGTGTCAGTCCCCATGGGAAGAGCTGTGGTTTGGGGGTGTATACGACCCGGAGAGTTTGACTTCCTCAGGTTGAGTTGGTTGACTTTGACTAAGCCTCGGCTTTTCCCTTGTAAAACGAGGACTGTGCAAACCTGCAAGAGTTACTTTGGGTACACAGCCATTCAGACGGTTACCTCTGTGTAGCTGAGTGCAGTTCACTCTCCCGAGGGTTGTACCGTGAAACTGTTGTCACCATAGATTGATAATCAGGGCACAAGGTGACCCTACCCGAGAGTTCAAATTCCAAACAGAAGAAGGGTCTCTCTCCAGTTGTGAACAGCTTAGATGTGAAATCAAATATAAAACCAAGTGTGCGTTTCTGTGACAGATGGTCAAATCCTTACCTTTTCCAAAACGTTCGGTGTCCTTCACGTGACTGCTATGATGGGCATATGGTATGTAGGCTAAATAAGACGTGTATCCTTCGGGTAGTTGTGCAAACAGATCATTAACTTCTTCAGTCTGGGACTGTTTTCTCCTTCAAAGAAGAAGTGAATGAAAAATGTTTGAATGGATGGATGGGTGGATAGATGGATGGACGTTTACTTTCTTAAAAAAAAAAAAAAGCCTTTGTATCTGACTTTGTTTTGCAAGAGAATAAAGTGCTTGATTCTGATTGGCTTTTAGTAAACCAGGGCCCCCCAGTATTCCCCTTGTTGAGGAGATGGGAAGCGTTTTTGCTCTGCCCTCCCCCGTTCCACGGAGGCCTCGCAGTAAGTTCGTCCTCAAGCAATTCATGTATGGTTGGATTTGTGGATTCTTTCGGAACACCTTCGAGCACCTTCGAGCACGTAAGTAAGCCGTGACCCTGTCCTTTCCCCACTAGTTCTTTAACAGATGTCCGAGCACGTGCCTCCAGCGTCCAAGGTTCACATGTCTCTTCACCTACACCTCCTTTAAACGTGCCGCCATTCCACCTTTTAAACCAGTGGTTTCTGCTTGGATTCCTTCTGATCCGCCTCTCTTGACTTTTCTTTACTTATTGATCCAGTCACATTTTTGTTTAATGGGATACCACAATTATTCAACTCCTATCTCTTTTCCTAGAAGGAGAACTTAGATCACAATTCTAAGAAAATAAGATAATATGAATGGAAAAAGCAAATTCTAAGCTCTGACTGGCTCCAGGGCAGATAGCAGTCTTCATTCCTGGTCCTTCTTCATCTCCAGCCCAAGTCGGCCTAGCGCATCCTCAGAGTGATGACCTAAGACTCTCCAAGATCCTCAGGCATCAGAACGACGTCTTTCGCTGGCCTTTGCTGTCCGTGGCAGCGAGGTGAGCCCCCGGGAGTTAGCACATGCTCACGCGAAAACATACATTGAAAGGATTGCTTGGTTATACTAGCAGAAATGTAATCTAGCCACTCATTTCCTAAGCATTTCATGAACTAGATATATTAAGATACCCAGTTATTGCATAAAACGTAACAAATTGGTAAACGTTACAATTTCTCATACTGGTCACAATTAGTCACTCAAAATGATTTATTGGAGAGGTGTATATTTGAGATACCCTGCTTTGACTTTTGAGGCACATGTGTTTACCTTTCAGGAAATACCTTTCTGCGTCTTCTTAATCAGAGATTTATTTTAAGGAGTGAGTATGACACCACGACACCCCTTGTCTCTGTATTCTCATATTTAATAGTGATATACCCATACTCCAGTGTCTTTGTCTCTTCTTTGGGGTAAGGGGAATCTAGGTTTTGGGTTTACTTCAATGCTAGTTTGTTTAAAGAATGTTCATTCCTGAATATGAGTCAAGTTTCTTCACTCTCTCGTCTCTCGCTTTTCTTGCACACTTTCCTTTTTTTCACTGTCCAACATGACTTGGAAACTGCCAGCTCACTACTATGAAACATCATGATTTTTGCAAAATGAACGTCAGATGCCTTGAACTTCGGAGAGGTGTGTCTTAGAGACTGCTGCTTTTAATGAACTTACATTAACTGACATCTGCTCAGTCTGCTCTGTGCGCTGGGCCGGACGGGAGAAGGCTGGACAGGATGCAGGAGAGGCGGGTAGCAGAGCCATGTGCAGTGTTTCCAGGGGACGAATGTGGCATGGCTGAGAATGCCCAGTCCTGGGTTCTGGGACCTGGCGTGGAGGGAGGCGACACCGGTGTTTCTGATTGTCTGCTTCAGGGGATGAGCCTGCTGGGATCCTGTCTACTGAGAAGGACAGCAGTCCGCACAAGATTGAACGTGCCACAGGTAATGGGACCAAAGAGGAGATGCTTGTGGCTGAATTACAGGGGTGTTGTATGGAAGTTGGTAGAAAGAAAAAAACAAGGAAACCTGTGAGTGATTGTCAGACGAGGAGCTAGTGGTGCCTGCCTTGCAGACGGAAGGCTCTTCTTAGAGATTCGTCAAGTTTAGACTAAGTAACAAGGAAATACACGTAGTTTCCTCGGACAGCTATAAATGTCTTCTTTCTTCACATCTGAAATGGCATATCCTGTGAAATGTCTTCAGCTTCCTATATGAGATGGCAGAGAGTGACAGTGCATTGACTTTTGGCAGAGAATGGAAAGTCTCGAGATACGCTTTGAAATCTGGGTGCTATTGTTTGCAGACGATCACTGGCATTTTTATAGAGTATGAATTCCTTCCTGAAGATCAGCAATCCTCAGATAATAGGAAGGGGCAATAGACCCTGGAGGTCACGAACCTTTTTTGGAGGGGGGGTCACGTGCCTTTTGGCATCTTCATAGTCACATGGACACAGTTGTTGCCTACAGTGAGGCAACCGTGAATGCCTGTCCTGGGTGAAGACCTGGCCCCCTCCAGCAATGTTTATACAAACCAAACCAAATATGGGTGAGGCATTGGTGGGGAGGGGAGCCAACACCCCTAGAGGGGCTGCTGTAGAGTCGTAAAGAAGGCGAAACTCTTCCAACCCGTGTCCAATATGTGCTTCTCAGAGAAATCGCACATTAGGCTAGAAAGCTTTGATGTCAGCCCTTCAGGTAGACCTGGGTCTCTGCTTCAGTTCCTCATCCGACGTTGAAACACATCCATCAAAACGTGCACTGATTCTCTATTCTCTATTATTTCTGATTTCTCTAAAATAAAAACCGACTGTAAAAACTCAGTTTTATATTATCTCAGGGGTTATAATATCATACCCTTTCAACAGATGAGAAGAGGGAAACTCAGAAATATTAGGTAATTTACCTGTGATGGATTGTTCCCACATTGACTTGTGATGTTGGAATTTTCCAGAATCTTCTTCCCTTTATATATGGTTCTGAGGCAGAGTTGGCTGAAAGTAAAGCAGAGGGAGGTTTAGGAGGTGAAGGGAGGCAGTGGCTGGAGGTGGTGAGAGAGAAGGGGAGCTACCAGAGGGCCCCCCCTTTGCCTTTGTCCTTCCCTGACCTGCGTCCAGTTCTCTTCACATCTGCCAGCTCCGTGACCAACAGTGACCCCAGGGTCGCCAAATGCTTGGCTCTTCTTTACAGAAAGGACCTGAGATCCACCACTAGAGGCTGCAGCTGCCCTGTCCAGACCTTAACGTCCCCGCCTCTCCCCACAACTGGAGCAGGTCTAATCCCCTAACAGACTATTACTCTGTAACAGTCGTGCCTTTACTCTCCCTCCTGAACTCTGGCTGCCGCTCTCCCCTGGTGCGCCAGATTTTTATGCTACGTGAACATTTACTTTTTACCATATATCACTGTATTCTGTTGAATTTAGATTTCTCCTTTTTTAAGTATCCTTCTTATATTTTATGTGCTCATTTTTAAAGGGGCTTTCCTTAAACATCGTCTTAAATTAAAGATTGAAGAATTGAATGTAATGGTGGAAAGTCGCCATGAGTAGAAGGCCCTGTGCTTTATCAGAACAACAGAAATAGCTCCTTATAAGGAAACTTTCTAAGTTGATTAGAATCCATATGCATGAGAAACACCAATTTGATGAGAACCCATCCTGGAATGAAAAATTCACTGTGAATAATTTGTAATGGTCAATCTGGGCACAAGTGTGTCACTTTTGTTGATTTTCAAAGAACCAACCTTTGCCTTCGTTAGTTAATTTTTTGGTTTTCTCTTCCCTTTTCCATTTATTTCTGCTCTGTTCTTTATTTCCTTCCTTCTGCTCACTTTGGGTGAAGTTTGCAGTTCTTTTGCCAGCTTCTTAAGGTGGAATGTTAGGGTATTGACTTGAGACCTTTTTTTTAATATAAGTGTTTACAGCTAAGAACCTCTTTGTATCACCTTAGTTTTGGTATATTATGTTTTCATTTTCATTCAGCTCAAAGGATTTTTTTCAATTTATGGGGTTTCTTCTTTAATCCGTTTGTTATATATTAGTGTGTTGTTTAGTTTCCATCTATTGGGGTTAATTTTCAGTTTTCTGTGTGTTTCTGATTCCTAGATTCATTCCATTGTGATCCAAAAAGACATTTGTATGATTTTAATCTTTTAAATTGATTAAGAATTATTTTGTGGCCTAACATATGGTCTGCCCTGGAGAGAATGTTCCCTGTGCACTGAGGGGCCTGTGCGTTCACTGCTCTTGGGTGGAGCGCTGATGGAATTTTGTGATAACGTGTAACAGACTGGGGTTTCTCACATAGACATTCAGCCAGAGCATGTCAATGGTATACCAGCTCAACAGCAGCACAAAAACCAGATTCTTCTCTTTCTATCTGCAGATGTCAAATGAAATATAAACATATATTATCTGGGCTGCTTGCTATTTAAAATGACCCATCATCCCAGAGGCCATTCAACCAATGGTATTTCTCACAATTCTAGTAATTACTGAAAATTACCACTTGTGACCATTCTCTTCAACTGAAATATCATTTTATCTTATTTCCCATTTAATGCACTTTGAAAATTTGCACATATATATAGCTCAGGAAGGACACAGCTTCAGAAAATACTGGGTTCACTTCTCTCAGGTGTCTGTGTATGTTGGCTTGAAGTAATTACCTTCTGGGAGCCCAAAGGTATGAAATAATGATTAGAAATGATTCTGCCCATCACAGAACACTTCACCACCCCGTCCCTGAAGTGCTGAGAGTGGCTCATACATCCCCATGTTTGCGTACTGATCAGAGGTGGGGGGGCACAGAGGAGCAGGTGTGACAGGGCAGCGTGCGGCATTCCCCGTTCTTAGGATCCAGAGCCATTAAAGTGCAAATTGGAATGGCAACTACACATAATCGAAGAAAATAAGTCAAGAGGTGGCCAACACATATATGATGTGATCTTGAAATAATTCTCTTAAAAATATGCCTTCCCATCTATTATATAAAATAAATGTAGGTTATTGGAAAGAGATGTAGATTATCTATCCCTCACCGGCGGAATGACTCCGGGCATGTTTCTAGACTCTGTGAGCCTTTGTGTCTTCAAGTGTGCAAAGGGAGTGATGGTAAGACTTTACTAATTTGCCATAATCATTAGTAACAACACCTCAAAGTACAATTATAGTGCCTGGTATGTATAATGCATCATTAGCACAGAGTTGTATTTTTACCACTGTTGAAAGTTTTTCTTTTAGGTTATGAGACTGACCCATGACCTTTAGGTCCTGACCATCAGACCCTCCTCCCTCTAACCATTAGACCCTCCTCCCTCTGACCAGCAGACCCTCCTCTCTCTGACCAGCCGACCCTCCTCCCTCTGACCCACCAGACCCTCCTCCCTCCGACCAGCAGACCCTCCTCCCTCTAACCCACCAGACCCTCCTCCCTCTGACCTCCAGACCCTCCTCCCTCTGACCTCCAGACCCTCCTCCCTCTGACCAGCAGACCCTCCTCTCTCTGACCAGCAGACCCTCCTCCCTCTGACCAGCAGACCCTCCTCTCTCTGACCTGCAGACCCTCCTCTCTCTGACCCGCAGACCCTCCTCCCTCTGACCAGCAGACTCTCCTCCCTCTGACCCCCAGACCCTCCTCCCTCTGACCAGCAGACCCTCCTCCCTCTGACCAGCAGACCCTCCTCTCTCTGACCAGCCGACCCTCCTCCCTCTGACCCACCAGACCCTCCTCCCTCTGACCAGCAGACCCTCCTTTCTCTGACCAGCAGACCCTCCTCCCTCTGACCACCAGACCCTCCTCCCTCTGACCACCAGACCCTCCTCTCTCTGACCAGCAGACCCTCCTCCCTCTGACCAGCAGACCCTCCTCTCTCTGACCATCAGCCATTGACTGGGTCTTAAGCAAGCATCCAGGGACAGTCAGGGACAGCTCCTTTTTCTATCCAAACCACGTGTGCCTGAAGCCTGAACTGATGAGACGTACCAGGGTTATTAATAACGAGGAACAAAGGTGTTTCAAGGGAAGCAAACTACAACAGAATATAACAGAATAACAAACATATAAAGAATATGAATCCCAATGGACTGAATTGCCTTCAACGATCCCCAAAGCCTTCTGTGTTTGACTCATGTCAAGTAATTACGTCACTGAGAAACTGCCTGATTCCCATCTCCTGCTCTCCCACGGCCGGAGTGGCTTCTTCCTTCAAAGTGAGGTCCAGGGCTTTCTTGGAGGCAGTCCTGTGAACTTGTCATTGTCAGTCTAAATTCAGTGGAAGCTCAGGGTTTTATTATTTTTATTTATTTATTTATTTGAGAGAGAGAGAGAGGGGAAGGGCAGAGGGAGGAAGATTGACATGGGGCCCGATCCCACTACCATGAGATCATGACCTGAGCACGAACCAGGAGTTGGCTGCTCACCTGACTGAGCCGCCCCGCCGCCCTTGTGGACACCCAGTCTTACAACTCTATCTCAAGCATTTGATCAGCATTTACATGGTGGCTTTGGTCTTAAAATTGTCGGGGATAGAGCTCATTTTTGTTTCCATCAAGAATGAGTGACATTTTGCAAACAAGGCGGTATGATCGGTGTCTTTATTTTGTGAGCGTTGTCTTCTCCCACACTCACTCTGTTCTTTCTTCGTGGCCCACGGCACGGGTGGGGGCTGGATGCGTTGGGGTTACGTTGATGCACAATGAGGAGGAAGTACGCATTCCCTGAGCAAACACTGCTGAATGCCTGCTGTGTGCTGATCACTGAACGAGCTACCAGGGACCCAGGAGGCGGACGTGGCGCCTGGCCTCACGGGGCTCACCCTCTCCCTCCTTTGCTTGCTTACTTGTTGCATATTTGTCTCTCTGACTCTTTTCCGGTTGGGGTGTCGGTATCAGGACACAGACACAGCATTGCGATGGGGAGTGATGAGCTGGGAGCGGGAGTCGGGGAAGTGCCCTTGTGGGCTGACGCGTCAGTGAGATTTAAAGGATGAGAAGGAGCTGGTCTTCTGATGAGTTGCAGGGGTGGGGGGAGGAGGAGAGTGAGAATGTGTGAGAGGCATCTCCGAAGGGCCTGGGAGAGAAGGTGCATGGCTCGCTGTGGGACACGGGAGGCCGGGGTGCTTGCAGAAGGGGTGACAGCGAACTGCGACACAGCAACAGCAGGATAAGGGGTTAGCACTTTATCCTCAATGCCGTGACAAGCCCCGAAGTGCTTTATGCCGGCGGTGGCAGTGCAGATAGGAGGAGAAGCCGTTCCACAGTGTTCAAAATAAAATAAATATGGAATCTGCCGATGGCTTTGATTTGCAGGCGGGGTGGGAGAGTCGAGAACTCATGATGGTGTCCGTACTCTTCTCTGTCTGAGCAGTCGGTTTAGTATTGACACTGCCGTCCGTAATTGAGAAGACTTCCCACGGTGGGCGCTCTGCCTGCGGAGCTGGGGTGCCCGGGAGAGGCCCAGGTGGCCATGTCAAGGTGTGTGTATGACAGCACCGAGCGAAGAGGTCCAGGCTGAAAGAAGACACGGGAGGAGTCGGGACACAGGCAAGATTTGGAGGCAAGTAATGCCTGATCACACCTAGGAAGAAAAGGCTGATAGAGAGAGAGAAGACCCTTAAGGTTCCCCCAGAGGAGACTGTGGCGGTGTCTCAGCTGGGGTTGGAGGACAGACAGAGGCCAAGGTGAGGACCGAAATGAGCCCATTGCTTATGCAGCATGCAGGGCTTTGGGGACATTGAGAATTTCCTGCCAGTTCACGAGGAGTAGTGGGACTCAAAGCAGAATTAGCATTCACGGAGGGTGAGTGGGGGTGAGGAAGTGGGGACAGTCCTGTGCAGACTCTAAGAGGCAGTGCTGCGGAAAGAAGCCAGGCATGAGGCGGGAGCCTTAACAGGAGCACCCGGAGACAAAACCGATTTTTTCTGAAGTCCTTTCAAAATTCTACTTGCTTCTCTTTATATACTGCCTACTTCTGAAAATTCTACTATAAAGCAAAAAGGATGCCTTGAATTGTATCTTAGCTTTCCTTCTGTTAAATAAGATATAGTCATGTCAGAGAGAAACATAACTGTAAGACATAATGAGATGATGCGGAGACGCCCGGACAACCGTTAGAGAGTTGTGCGCCTTTGTATAAATGTATGAAACGCTTACACTTGCAGACGCTGTGAGAAGACAGTAAACACCGGATGGACAATCGGTCTACACAGCATAACCTCTTTCAAGGACGTTAGCATTCATGGGGCGCCTAGGTGGCTTAGTCGGTTAAGCGTCCCACTCTACTCTTGGGTTTCAGCTCAGATCATGATCTCAGGGTCATGAGATCGAGCCCCGCCATGGGCTCTGCGCTCAGTGGGGTGTCTGCTTGTGATTCTTTCTCCTTCCCCCTCTGCACCTCCCCCTGCTCTCTCTCTCTCTCTCAAAAAAAAAAAAAAACAACAGTGTTATTCTAACCAGCTATCCATAAGGTTCCCACGTCGGTTATTTTAGCACAGGACAAAAGTGGAGCTGCGCTGTTACTCTCTTCTGCGGGATTAGGTGTGATGGCTTCTTGGGTTAAGGCATGGTGCCCTGGCTAGAGGCAAGAGTAAAGCCTAGAATTAACAGGTCACAAAGAGACCATTCTCGACATTTTGGTACAGCTGTAAATGGTCTCCCTACATAGTTCATCTCCACTTAGACCTAAGTGCTCCCTGGCTCCGCGGGGATAATAGTAGAGTCCTATTATCATGTGGTTGCCCCAGGAATTCGGTGAAACTTTCTGTTCGCAAGAAGCAAATTGCGATGTTTATATGGCTAGAACTCAGGCTTTCCAATTTTTAATCGGTTGAGTAAGTGTTCACTGTAGCACCTCCCTGGAAAACAAAACCAGGAATGTGTTAGAAAAAGGGTTACTTTTAATACAGATAAATCCTCGATAGGGGTCGTTGAACTTGAAAATGAGGCATTAAGTTTATCAGCCAGAAATTTGCAACTTCTTTGAAATTCATTTTAGTTCAAGGAGAGATCGCAAAACTATCTAGAAATGGTCATAAGTGTAAAAAAATTTGCATTTACTTGGTTCAATATGCCACAGTAAAATAGAGCTCCGTAGAACTGATGTAAGGGGACACTGAGCTATAAGTAAGGTGACCATACAAATTATCATCCAAACATGGCACATGGAGAGGAGAAAGGGAAGCTATTAATATTCATGTCGAGACAACAGGTGGGCATGTGGTTGCCCCAGGAGAAGCCAGGATGTCTGTCACCTTGCAGAGTTCTCGTTTGTAGGAGCATTTTGGCTGTGGTCTCCCCAGATGGGAAAGAGGAGAGACCAGGACACTGCTCTCTTGGTGGATCAGTTAAACATGTCTTCACAGGTTTGTTTCCAAGGTCAGCGCAAGTGTAGTTTTCAGGAGCTTGCATCGCAATCGTAGGCACAAATTCGAGAGATTCTGCTATGTTTTCGCCTCTCCTGTTGCTACATGCTCCAGTCTCTACTCGAATTTACACCTGGAGATGCGGCTGAAATGTATTTGTTGCAGAACTATGACATTTCATACCTGGCTACAAAATCTGAAGATATGAAGAATGCGTTTGTAAGCCAGGAAGGAAGCCCCTCGCTCACGAGGGTAGCTCCAGCTTGCCTTCTGAACACCCTGACTTTGCCACCCTCGAAGACCTCATCATGCGCATTTCTAAAAATCTCTATTTTGATTCTCTAGTTTCTGATTTTCTTCACTTGTAAACCACAGGCTGCCTTAAATGATGTTTCCTGAAGTGTTCTGCTCTTCTCATCTTTCTTCCACCTCCTTGGAAAATTCCAAACCTGGGGTCGTAGAGTTAGATTTGAAATAATTACTTTAGTCAGTTGTAGCTCCTGTTCTAATTTTCATTTGGGATTTCACTACTGTTTTTGGTAATGCTTTCCGTATTGCTGAAAAGCTACACCTAAAGCTAATTTCACAATCATATAAACTATAATTGCTATTCTTTGGGCATTTGATAGGTACTAAGTTACACTGTTTAAAGCAATTAAATTAATATCTCAAAGCCAAAAACAAAACCAAAACACAATCCCAGTGATTGCGGTGGGCCCTTTAAGAAAACGCTTGCCAAGAGTAAAGAGATATTAAACATAACACATTTTTTTCCTGTGACAGAAACACATTACATTTATTTCAGGTACAGATATAACGTAGAATTACAATCCTTGATGAGGAAAGTGAATCATAAAAAGGGCTTTACCCACGTGGGAGGAGAAGAGCCAGCATGTTGCACTTCGAGCCACTTGCTGTGCGTGAGGAGTGGACACAGGTGACCCCTTTGCAGCCAAGCTCTGTTTGCGAGACTGAGTTTGCCGCTGCCTCCTGCCTTTCTGATTGTGTTGGGGAGTGGGGTGGGGGTGAGAGAGGAGTGGGGACAGGGCAGCGTCACACAATACGGGTCTTTCTGAGATCCGGAAGAAATCCTTCCTTCCATGGGCATAGTCCTCTAATGTGGGCCAGGTGGGGACATAGCCAAGAATAAAGATAGATACTCCCTTTCTCTTTTTNTCTGAGATCTGGAAGAAATCCTTCCTTCCATGGGCATAGTCCCCTAACGTGGGCCAGGTGGGGACGTATCCAAGAATAAAGATAGATACTCCCTTTCTTTTTTTTTTTTAATAATATTTTTTTATTATATTATGTTAGTCACCATACAGTACATCCCTAGTTTTTGATGTAAACTTCCATGATTCATTACTTGCATATAACACCCAGTGCACCATGCAATATGGGCCCTCCTTAATACCCATCACCAGCCCCTTTCTGAAGCTGTTCTTTGTTGGACCGTCACTTTGCGAGATGCTTTCCAGCTCCGATATCTGTGCTCTCTGAGCAGGGGGCTGAGCCGCACCAGCCCTGTGGAAGGGCACCAGTTCACCTCTTTGTAGGAAGAAGCCGAAGTCCTCGTCCTATGAACACAAAGATAAGGGGCTCAGAGCACGCTTCAGGGAGCGGGGCCGGGTCGAGATGGTGGAGTAAGGGCGTCAGAGGGTTCCTCCGCAGAGGGACACGTGGTGGTATATGGACAGGGGCCAACCATATGCTGTGGTTTCCCACTGGCTCAGCTGGTGTTGATGCCCCATGCAAGATTCTTTGCATCCCTGCCGTTTACTTAAGTAAATGAACTTTTCCTCCTGGGAGAGGCTCCGGAGCCCTGTGCTGAGTGATCTGTCCCCTGTGTGTCCTATAGACTCTGGCTCTTGGACTTGACAATTAAGTGAGTTGGCACATCTGACAGCAGCCATGCTTCCAGACATTGAGCCAAAGGCAGCCTTAGCGGGGACCCACATCAGATTTTTCCTGCTTGGTCTCCCTGATCTTGGGAGGTACAACTTGCGGAATCCGTCATGCAGTGTTAAGCAGTTTGCCAGGTGATGATTGTCCAGGCTTTACTTGAATAACCCAAGGTGTGCAGCATATTCTTTTCTGGGCAGGAAAGCAGGAGTTAGTAGTGGCAGTTGAGCCTTGCTTTTTCTCTACCTCATTGAGGACATCATATCTCCATCATGTTTCTTTAAGATCTGCCGTCCCATTCCCTTCATCCCCCAAAAGGTCCTTTCTTCCAATGTGCTGTCTTTAGAATTTTCCAACTTGGCAAGTAGTGGTCATCTAACCCTGAACACATATGAGAGAGAGAGATCATGGAAGCTGTAAGGGGTCTTAATGCACATTTTCTCCACTCCATTCATTGGAATTGGAGTGACTGAGGGGCCACTGGGGAAGGCGACCTACCAAGATGGCACCTTTAGTTAGCCAGAGCCATGTTGCACCTCAGCTTGAGAGCTATTTCTGCTGTACTACTGAGCTGGTCTAGATGGTGACTCCCTTAGAACCAGGGCTGGTTAGTATCAAGGTTGTAGACTGCAGTTTTGGTGGGTTTTGTTTGTTTTGATGCTGAAGCTGGGATCTCGAGTTCTTTTTTGAAGACAAAGCTGCCAAGCCCCAAGTGACAGGTGGTCAAATGTCAAACCTCCAGCCCTCCCTCCTTCTCCCTCTACTTTGACCTGAAGACATGGGCTATTCGGAGAGGTCACCATTTAGACTTCCATAATAAATATACAAAAAAATGTAAATATGAATATAAGTACACATATGACTTCCCAATGCAAATGGGATAAAGCAAGAATAGACTGTACAAGAGGTGGCAAAGACAGCTCTGAACAAATCACCTGGGAAAATGCCTGGGATAGATGTTTTCAGGTCTTTCTGGAGCATGCTGCCTATAGAGAAATAATTCTTTTTGTCAAGTGTAGCAAGAGTCAACACAAACATAAGCAAGACAGCATGCTTTGATAAATAAATGAGTGAGCTAGGTGTTAGTCAGTAGCAAATTCAGAATCAGGATCCAGAGGTCCTAACCCAGGCAAAACAACTCAACTTCCTGGGTCAATTTCCATCACTTCTACAGTATGGTCAAAGGTCTTATGTGGGGGAAAAGATGACCAAATAAGCTTGAGGATTTCTGGATTCTGCACAATTAAATTTACTTATTTGTCCTAAGACTTAGAGCCCATTTTAATCCAGTATGAAATAAGAAGCTTCCAGAAGGGAATGTGGCATGCCACATAGCCCAAACTTACATGGCCATAACATCTTTTTTTCAAGGTGTATATGCTGTGACCAATGGTACACCAGACCCATGTGGGGAAAACCAAATAAGTGATCTCAGAGGCCTTTCCTCTTCTGACATTCCCCGGTTATGATAGCATGGAAGAGCTGAAAATGAAAGTTTCGTGTCAGAGGTCCTCACTACTAAATCAAGGAGAAGCTCAGTATGATTAGTAAGGCCCATTTGGAAATAGGTCATCTCCTTCACCTGCTTCCTGTCTTTTGTTCTGTAATTATAATGTGCATCAGGAAAGTTATCAAAATCCTATTTGGAGAATACTGGATTAGCAGAATGTTTGATTAAATCAATAATTGGAATGGTAAGGGACTTTTCTCGTACTAATTACATCTAGAAGAACTAATGTTGTCTGTGGGGATAACATGTGAAGCTTTGTTCATTATGTAAATGAAGATAATTTAAGAAAAAATATTTTGAAAGGGTGCCTTTTGTTTTTTGTTTGTTTTTTTTAGATTTTATTTATTTATTTGACAGAGACAGCCAGTGAGAGAGGGAACACAAGCAGGGGGAGTGGGAGAGGAAGAAGCAGGCTCCCAGCAGAGGAGCCTGATGTGGGGCTCGATCCCAGAACGCTGGGATCACGCCCTGAGCCAAAGGCAGATGCTTAAGAACTGCACCACCCAGGCGCCCCCACTTGATAATCATGTTTAACTAAGTCATAAAGTTCTCCCAAGAATTTTTTTCAGTGATGCCTTCTGGATTCTGACTTAGATATATTTAATGGAGAGATACTCCAGGAGAAAAGGATAGAAAGTCTCATAAAACTTTATATAAATTCTAATTATAATAGAAATGAGTTCAGTTCATAAATTGTGTACTGCTCTGAAAAAGTAAATGTCAGCCTGAAAATATAAAAACAAATTGCATCTTTCATTTTTATACAGACACACTTCTTTTTTGCCAATAAATAAAGCATAATATCCTTGAAGGAAAAATATGGCAAGTGAAGTGTTTTGTAAATTAGGGTCAGGCCTTCTTTACTTCTTCCTAAATTTAACCTGGGTGGAGGAAATATTTTCATTTCCCGTGTGTTGAATTCTAGGGCTTGACGTTCTACTTGGTCACAATATTTACTGAGACAGAAATCACTGAACTGAAACCTCCAGCAACACTCATCATCAGGGAATCTCGGGTCAGACAGCTGATTGATTTGCTGGTTTTACTGCTGGCTCGTCATTGATCTGACTAAGTCTTCCCCCTGGCTTGCTAAATATATTCTGTATACGTTGGGCAAGGTTTTTGATGTCCTGAAGGGACAGGGGACTGCAGTTATTGCCTGAGATCCAATTCTCGGCTTGGCCTAACGCACTGGGGAGTTGCAGCGGCTCTATGAATGGCGTCAGCGTCACTCCTCATCTCTGGANATAACATCTTTTTTTCAAGGTGTATATGCTGTGACCAATGGTACACCAGACCCATGTGGGGAAAACCAAATAAGTGATCTCAGAGGCCTTTCCTCTTCTGACATTCCCCGGTTATGATAGCATGGAAGAGCTGAAAATGAAAGTTTCGTGTCAGAGGTCCTCACTACTAAATCAAGGAGAAGCTCAGTATGATTAGTAAGGCCCATTTGGAAATAGGTCATCTCCTTCACCTGCTTCCTGTCTTTTGTTCTGTAATTATAATGTGCATCAGGAAAGTTATCAAAATCCTATTTGGAGAATACTGGATTAGCAGAATGTTTGATTAAATCAATAATTGGAATGGTAAGGGACTTTTCTCGTACTAATTACATCTAGAAGAACTAATGTTGTCTGTGGGGATAACATGTGAAGCTTTGTTCATTATGTAAATGAAGATAATTTAAGAAAAAATATTTTGAAAGGGTGCCTTTTGTTTTTTGTTTGTTTTTTTTAGATTTTATTTATTTATTTGACAGAGACAGCCAGTGAGAGAGGGAACACAAGCAGGGGGAGTGGGAGAGGAAGAAGCAGGCTCCCAGCAGAGGAGTCTGATGTGGGGCTCGATCCCAGAACGCCAGGATCACGCCCTGAGCCAAAGGCAGACGCTTAACAACTGCACCACCCAGGCGCCCCCACTTGATAATCATGTTTAACTAAGTCATAAAGTTCTCCCAAGAATTTTTTTCAGCGATGCCTTCTGGATTCTGACTTAGATATATTTAATGGAGAGAGACTCCAGGAGAAAAGGATAGAAAGTCTCATAAAACTTTATATAAATTCTAATTATAATAGAAATGAGTTCAATTCATAAATTGTGTACTGCTCTGAAAAAGTAAATGTCAGCCTGAAAATATAAAAACAAATTGCATCTTTCATTTTTATACAGACACACTTCTTTTTTGCCAATAAATAAAGCATAATATCCTTGAAGGAAAAATATGGCAAGTGAAGTGTTTTGTAAATTAGGGTCAGGCCTTCTTTACTTCTTCCTAAATTTAACCTGGGTGGAGGAAATATTTTCATTTCCCGTGTGTTGAATTCTAGGGCTTGACCTTCTACTTGGTCACAATATTTACTGAGACAGAAATCACTGAACTGAAACCTCCAGCAACACTCATCATCAGGGAATCTCGGGTCAGACAGCTGATTGATTTGCTGGTTTTACTGCTGGCTCGTCATTGATCTGACTAAGTCTTCCCCCTGGCTTGCTAAATATATTCTGTATACGTTGGGCAAGGTTTTTGATGTCCTGAAGGGACAGGGGACTGCAGTTATTGCCTGAGATCCAATTCTCGGCTTGGCCTAACACACTGGGGAGTTGCAGCGGCTCTATGAATGGCGTCAGCGTCACTCCTCATCTCTGGACCGCGGTCCCCATCCTCCCACCTCTGTCGTATCTGTCTTCCTCTCACATTCTCCTCAGTTCCCATGGCTGCTCACTCCTTTTCAGCAGTCTCATAAGGGGCCCTCCTACTCCTTTTTTTTTCTTTTTTTTTTTAAATAATAATATTTTTTTATTACATTATGTTAGTCACCATACAGTACATCCCT
>NC_048218.1:208815565-208867003 GCF_002007445.2 Ailuropoda melanoleuca
TTTTTTTTTTAATAATAATATTTTTTTATTACATTATGTTAGTCACCATACAGTACATCCCTGGTTTCTTATGTAAAGTTCGATGATTCATTAGTTGCGTATAACACCCAGTGCACCATGCAACACGTGCCCTCCTTAATACCCATCACCAGCCTATCCCATCCCCCACCCCCCTCCTCTCTGAAGTCTCCTACTCCTTTTTTCAGTGCATTTCAAACTCTGCAGCCAAAAGAGATGTTTCATGTCTCAGTGGATTTCCATCGCCTTAACGACAAAGTCTGTATTGTCAGTCAGCAGTAAGGAACCTTCCATCATGTGGCCCCAGCCATCTGGCCTCATCCCGCACCATGCCACCAGTATACTACACACATAAACTGTCTGACAGAGCTCACCACCCCTGGTATACACCATGCATTCGCAGGTATTTGCCCTGTGTTCGGTGGTATCCTCTTTTCCCAGGATGGCTTTCCCACACTTCTCTTCAAGCAGAAGCACTGCTCATCATTCAGGCCCCAGCTCATGCTCGCTGCTCCGTGACGCCTTCCTGCTTCCTCTCTCGGCCCTGTACCATATCGTGTACGGCACTTTGTGTTGGACTCACGCATGTCTGTCTTTCCCCAGTTTATGAACCCAGCTCAGAGCCACAGAGCAACAGAAAGAGACAGAGAACATAATCATAGTAGTAATTATCCTCATTATCACTGATACAAGTGTAGCAAAAAAGGTAGGTCTGGGCTCGGACTATAGTAGGCCTTAAAAAGGGCATCTTGTTTCATCTTTAAAATGTGTTATTTATCATACCTCACAGATTAAAAAATGCGCAGGGAAATGAAATACAATGCCCAAGTCTACACAGCCAGTCGGCTGTCGATGTGGGATTGATCCCTTTCTACTGCTTCTGCTGTGCTCCCTGTCTAATCATGAGCGTCTTCCCAGAGACGAGTCAATGTACTTAGTGACTACAGAAATGCTTTTGAGTAGAACTGAAGGGCTTTCTGTCAGGGGCAGAGTCCTTTGTGAGTGACATAAGGATAGTCCAAGGAAATAGGAGATGGGAGGCCTATCCTCAGGGGGCTCACAAGCTGAAGACAGGAGGTAGGAGAGAAAGTTCTTTAAAAATGAACACAGGATGGCACCAGTCAAGCACGAAGCCTAATTCTGCTGGGGAAACACAGAAACGTTATTCTCCTTCAACTCCTAACGTCATTGTTTTTGTATGATTTGAAGTCAGTCAAAGCATCAATAAAGCAAGAAAAATGCAGGTCTTCAACAGGAAAGGTGACAGGGTGGGGTGCTTCTGAATCTGAAGTGGCAGGCTCCCCACTGTGTCTGGGACAGAATACGTTATTTTCACTAGTGGCTTTGAATCTATGGGGTACACTTGATCTTTCCCTTCCATAAGCTCAGTGACTCATTCTCCCAGCATAGACTTGGCATTATTCCAGGGAGGCTGAGATCCAGCTCAGTGGTACCCACAGAACCATGCAAAACCCCCACAGGCTCCACCGCCCTCCCATCGCCTCTGCTAATTAGGTCCACACCTCTGCTCCACAGCCTGCTAACGTGACAAGACTCACCTCATGCTGAAAGAGCTTCCAGACCCAGAGTTTACGGAAGCTCATGCCTGAAAGTTCAAAAAGCCTAATTCGGTTTCACACTGGGCAGCATTGCAACTCAGTACAATCTTTGTGTTTAGAAATATTTCCTCCCTCAGTAGGCAGTTCAGTGGTGAATCGGTGAGATGCGTAGTTTCCAGACATCCCCCCGGGGGAAGGCCAAGGATGCAACAAAACAAGGCTAATTGTCCCTTTGCTGTTTGTCTGCTGGACAGTCTTCTTCTTCTTGGGGCCGAGACTAGTCTTCCTAGCATAGAAACCCAGAGAGGAATCGGAATTTTAACTCTAGAAGCCTCTGGAACTATGATCTTGTGTTCATTCCCTTGACCCCTTTACANTTTGGGGCCGAGACTAGTCTTCCTAGCATAGAAACCCAGGGAGGAATCGGAATTTTAACTCTAGAAGCCTCTGGAACTATGATCTTGTGTTCATTCCCTTGACCCCTTTACAGTATGTAAAGGGAGAGGTGGTGGATTGGGGAGAGCATCAGTATGTGGTGCAGAACCGCTCAGGGAGAAGGAAGCAGATGTTGTGAGAAAATGGTGTGCTCTCCAGATTTGCATGTTCCTGATGGCTTGCTTCCTCATGGTTTGATTCCATTCAATTACGGGTCACATCCCAGCCCCTCCATGCTGACAATGTCACATGGTCAGATAGGTACAGAACCCACCTGGTGTGTGAATCTGGTGCTATTCCTCTTCCTCAACTAGTCTTGGACAATCTGGCCCTTGCTGGGTATCTCCAGCCTCCAGTGAGCGCACACTTCCTGTGATTGTGCACTTCCTGTGTGGGCACACTTCTGTGTGGGCACACTTCCTATGAGTGCACACTTCTTGTGTGGGCATCCATTTCCTGTGTGGGCATCCATTTACTGTGAGCATCCACTTCCTGTGTGGGCACACTTCCTGTGTGGATATCCATTTCCTGTGTGGACACCCATTTACTGTGAGCACACACTTCCTGTGTGGGCATACACTTCCTGTGAACTCACACTTCCTGTGTGGGCATCCTTTTCCTGTGAACTCANCGTGTGGATATCCATTTCCTGTGTGGACACCCATTTACTGTGAGCACACACTTCCTGTGTGGGCATACACTTCCTGTGAACTCACACTTCCTGTGTGGGCATCCTTTTCCTGTGAACTCACATTTCCTGTGTGTGGACTTCCTGTGTACATACACTTCCTGTGAATGGCTGCTGTGTTTACTTCCTTTGTTCACTCTTGCAGTGACTGCACACTTGCTGAGTGTACTTTTTATGGTGTACACTTCCTGTGTACGGCCTATTAACATTAAAAATAAAACCACCAGTTATTTTACCAGCAAAAATGGGTTTATTTGGGAATAGCAGATAATTACAGTCTCACACAAGCAAGCTAAGGCAAAACCACAGGCAAATCAGGAGAATAAAGGCCAGGAGGCTCTTCTACAGAGGGAAGGGAGGAGTTGGGAAGGCTGTTATAAACTAAAAGTCCACTGGAGTCAACTGGAGTTCCAAGTATAGTGGCTTTTCATTGCCTGAGCTGTGGCTGTCCCTCATTGGCTGGGCTGTCGTCACAGTCCCTCATTGGCTGAGCTGTGGCTGTCCCTCATTGGCTGGGCTGTCGTCACAGTCCCTCATTGGCTGAGCTGTGACTGTCCCTCATTGGCTGGGCGGTAGTTACAGTCCCCCATTGGCTGGGCTGTTTCTGGGGAAGGAGGAACCTTTCCTTCCTTTTGCTGGGATAATAAAATACTATCCCCTACAAGGTGCCTCTTTTCCTGTTGGGTCTGCAGTTAAGGAGTGCTGGGCACGAGAACTCCCCCTGTGGCCTCCTGACTCCCTTCTAAAGGAGATTTCTTTTTATTAATTTTCACAACTCTTACATGCACATTCACTCCAGTGACACTGGTCCTTTTGTTCCTGGGACATACTGGATTCCTTACCGCTGGGAACTTTGGCCATTCTGGTTTCTCAGACGTTTACCCGTCTTATTCTCTCAATACCAATTCATCCTTCAGATCTCCTTAAATATTGTTGGTCTCCCTTTGGTGTGCTCTCATTAAGACCTGTGTTTTTCATTGTGACACGTACTGAGAAAGATTGTTAATTTATGACGGTTACGTCTTCTCCAGCTAGGTGACAGGTTCTAGGAGGGCAGAACCAAGTCAACATTCTTTGTCAACTGTTCTGGTACTCATCAAATGTTTCTTAACTGAGTGGATGTATTACAGCTAGGGTTTCTCTCCTTAGGAGACATCATTAAATTTAAATGTGGGCTTGCGGTATTTTTAGTATGCAATTTTTTACAAGTGAAATTTGTGTAAACGTGTACAACGTATCGATTTCTCTGTAAGCTGACTTACTTCTAAGCATATCACAGAATCTTTATTCCAGATTTTGGAAAGGTGGAGAGGAGGTTTCATTTAATTTCCTTTAGCACTTGTAGCAGTGTTTTGTATCCTTTTGTCAATACTTTTTCCGACACATGTAGCTTGTGAAACTCCTAAAATCCTTTCGAAATGCTCTCACAAGCTCTTAAACACATTGCTTCTCCCTTATTACTCAGACACTTCAGACCTTGAGGACTGCTTTTGGAAATCTTGATTTATAATTCTTCAAAAACAGTTTTCTTGAGAAAAGTAAAGAACAGAAAAATGTTATTACTAGAACCTGGAAAACTAGTGAGAGAAGATCCAAGTCAGACAGGCAATTTAGGCAGAGATCCGGAAGACATTAACCTACTACTGTATGCCTAATAATAGAAGATTTACAAAAATGGTCCAAGCATAATATTATTCCAACTGGTGAGTGTGTCCCCGAAAAATCCACTCCCTAAAAATTAGAGCTCAGTCCAACTGAAAATGCAGTTTACCTCTGGACAGAGGTATGAGAACTGCCCTTTAGTTTAAACCCACTCAACACACTGAAGGAACTTGGAAGAGAACCCTGGGGGACGTGTCTTTGAACCCCGAGTGCCTCCTCACACCTTTCCGATAGTGTCTTGCAGCCCTCTAAGTTGTCCATTAGGGTAGAGAAATGCCCAGAAAACTTCCTTGTTTCCGCTCCCTTGAGGATTGTGTCTCCTGCCCTCTTTCACGGCAAGCCTCTGAACTCAGCTGCATCCGCCTCTGGCTTGTCCTTTGTGGGGGCTACCTCTTCACATCCCCCAAATAGCCCTTCCTTGAGTGAAGGCCCTGCTGGAAATCAGCCTGCTTCCTAGTCATCAGCCATCTCTCTCCACAGCCCAGTCATGCTTTCCTCTTTAAAATGCATTCGGGCCATTGAGGCTCTTGATCCAGAGCTAACACACAAAAGCAGAATCATGGAAATGGCTAATCTTGGAATATGGAGCAGTCTTAGTGACGCCTGACTCCAGTCAGCGCCTCCTCCCAAACCCCATCCCAGTGATGAAATAGTGTTTCCGTACAGAATTGAACTCTCAGAAGGACGGAGTTACAGTGAGATATATACATCACAGAACAGGAGAGAGCCAGTTGGGGGGTGGCAGGTTGTCCGCCAAGGGTCTGCGGTGCTTTTGACGCAGGGAGAACAATGCTGGGGGGGAGGTGAAGCAGCTGGGGGAGGTAAGTGGGTGGAATGCAATCATCCATATTGGAAAGAGCCCAAGCCCTTTGGATTAAAACACACCTTCCCCGTTGAAGAAAGTGCCCTGGGAATGATCCTGCCACCGGCTGCCATGACCTCCATTTCTCCTCTCACAGGCACTGAGCCAATATACATCACATGGAATGTCGCTAGTGATTTCCATTGAAAATGACTGTGGTCTGCAGGGGTGTGATCCATGTGGTTTCTTCCTCCAAAAGTAATGGGCTGTTTTGGCTTCCTTGTGCCAATTTTGAATGCCCTGTTGTTCTGGTATTGCCCCGCAAAGTCTTAGCTGGTGCAGTCTCTTAGCTGATCAGGGATTAGTCTACCCAAGCCCTGGGTCTCTCGCAGAGAAAAGAAATAGACCGATATTCAGAACCCACCAACCTAGATTCTGCTCCTGTTTCCTTTGAATCCATACCTCTTCTTTGCAAATGAGGTGTTTTTATGAACAGAACATCTGTGGACTTCACTGCTTCACCTACTCTCTCCGAAGTTCATTAAAAGCTTGCATACACACCAATTAAGGCTTTTTATGAGACACTGCCAAGATGTTTCACGCGTATGGTGCCAATAAACACACTTCTCCAGAAGGAACTGATACTATTTATGTAAAGAAGACACTTAATTCAAGCGAATGGAAGTAGCAAGTTAGGGAATGTTTGGTGATGGCACTGAAGATGCTTTTCGGAATGAAGGTATTATCTGGAAAGCCTCCAGACGCTTGAAGCTTGAGGAGAGCCTGGATCAGGCAGGTAACCCCCTATAATCAACGTGGATGGAGACTCTAATTCTGTGCCAGGCACGTCTCACCTAGAAGACTCCGATCCACAGGAGGGAGGCCAGGCTGACCCTTTGACTTGTCAACAGCTTGTCCACGATTGTCACTGGAGCTCTTCGTGAGGGTCAGTACTGATCCCCTGGGGGCACAAGCGCATCGGACCAGCCAGAAAACCGGTATTGTCACAGGCTAGATGTAGGGCTGCACAGGTAAAAAATAAATAAATAAATAACGAAGGCTGGAAAGGAAGAGATGTCACAAGTATTGGTAAGGGACGTCTGCTGCCAAGCAGTGAGTTGGAGCAATTCGTTTTCTAACTTGATGGTTCGACACAAAGAACGTTCAGGCCTGGCAGTCAAGCGACTGAACGGACAGCCTCACTTAGCAAATGCCTTATCAACTACTCAGGCCTAATGAGGAAATGTCAGCTGAGAAACTCCTAAGCCCGAAACATCTCCTGCCACAGCGGTGGCCACCTGCAGGACCTTGGACTGCATTTGCGTAGTGCCCTCCCTGTGTCCCAGAGAGAGCCCCTCCTCTCTGGTGGGATCAGAGGAAGTGGGCGTGGCCAGACTCAGGAGAGTTTCAGGCAGGGGGACAAGGTGGGAGGGGACACTATCCCCAGCAGAGATGTCACAGCCCCCTCACACGCTAAGGAGTTCAGTGGCCTGCATCTGATCCATCAACTACCCATTGGCCTGCTCTTTCTCCCTTTATGCCCACCATTCCAGGTATTGTTTATTCTGGACCACAGCCACCAAGAAGTCCTCTTGGCAGCCTCTCCTTCCCTTCCACAATACATGACCTTCCATGCCGCTGGCACAGCCAGTTCGCCTGAGACAAAAAGAATAATGGCATTGCCCTTGAGCAAAGGAGAGACTGATAAAGATGCATCTCTGTCCTCCTATCTGCATGACCTTTGAGCCATTGTCTTGTCTCACTGTGCAAGCCAAATGCACGCACCATGTCTACACTGGTTTCCAGGTCCTGCTTCTGGTTCTGGTTGTTCTTACGTACAGGTTCCTCGATGGTGCTCCTGAGTTCTGAGATCAAGCGCCGACACAGCGCCCCGTGAACTTGAAAGCGACAAGGAGGAGCCCGGGGCAGAGACCCCCAGGGTCCTGCAGCCTGTGAATTAGATCTGTTGGGGGCGGCCCAGCGGCTCTGTGATATGGTACCAGTCATGCATCATACCTTGCCCTCCACACCGCCCTTCTTTGATCTTAAGTGTGCCCCTGGGGAGTCTGCTCAAGATTGGAAGCCCACACTGACGCTTTGTCTGACCAGTCAGAGATCTCTCCAGTTACATGTGTTTTTCAGAAAAGGGCCATCTCTGATTAATCAGCCATGATTCTGTTAGCACATGTCAACCCACATATAATAATTATTAATTAATAATTAAACATTCACACTGTTTGCTCTGGAGGATTACGTGAGATAGTCACATAAACATGGGTAGACCTTCGCTACAGTATAGTTCCTGCCACTTGTCATGTCCAAATGCAAGGAGCTGGTTTTAGGAATACTTTGAAGGTACTGCTAGTTAGTATTTCTTCCAAAATGTCAGATTATCCCAATAACCTGAATTGTTTATCTGGCATGAACTAAATCCACGGAGTTTTAGAAACAGTGTTTTTCAAAGGCTCACTTGTAATAGTAACACCATGATAAACCACAGTGATTGGAGGATTGCCTCAAAAGATTTTTGAAAGTAGGCAGAGTATAAATAAATCAGCTGATACATGAATAAGATGCTTGAAGCTTTCTTTGCAGCCTTCTGGTTCTCAGGTTTTTATATATCAAGTTGGAGGTTCCCCCCACTAAGGTTTCTCTAAAGTCCCTTCAATACAGAATTCTAGGACTTTTCTGTGGACCCTGGGTTCAGTTGGAGGCCATTTGGCTGTTGACTTTGTTGATAGTCTTTGGTAAAATAGCGCCCACTTTCCTGCTGAGCTTACGTGCGGGCACTGGAGGGATGTGGGGTCATCCGTGGACAAATGCTCGCATCCGGGGAGTGTGGACGTGGGGCCCTCCCTACTGGGACAGTGATATGCAGTTCTAGAAAGCCATAATTCGACCTCCCGGCAAGTGCCAACTCCACTAACCCATCCTGGTGAGCAAGTGCAGCTTGTTATAAAAGCAGCAAACGTGCTTCCTGATGCTTCTTTCTTTTGTCCTCCAGCATGAGAGTCCCTCATTTTGAAGAGAGAGAGAGACATTGGGTGTGTGTGTGTGTGTGTGTGTGTGTGTGTGTGTGTGTGTTTGGGGGGGTCTGCCTTGCTTTCTGTGAATTTCTGGAAACATCAGGCTTTCCATTCCGTCTTGTTTCGTGACCTCACGCTGCGCTCCGGGACACAGTAGCTGCCGCATAGTTACTGTTTCAGCCGATGAGTGGTGTCTGCCACGCATGGCCCTAATTCCTCGGGGCCCTGTATGTGTTTCCCCACACTTCCATTGCTTCCGTCTCTGCCAGGGCGAATCTTGACCAACTTTCTGGCCGTGGTCACCCCCACAGCCCACATTGTCCGTGCTGCTAACTGAGAAGTGATCACACTGGCACCAAAGCGGTGTTTCTGTCCAGGCCCATGTAAAGCAGGCAGCTTATCCTCATGTCATGAAAAGAAACCTCAAGTAAGTATTTCTCAGGAGTCCCAGCAAGAAGACCCACATCCGTGACAGTCTCAAAGGAGAGCAGCTGCAGACCAGCAAGGGACCAGAGAAGTTAGTAACTGTTTAACTTACCAGTAGGATTGTATTACGAGGGGATCTGGGTGTCATTCACTGGCCTGCAGTCAGTACCAATTGCTTGCTTGCCGCGGAGCTCAAAGAGCTGAGCCAAAAGCCAGAAAGGGATGGCGAAAGTCTGTAGCTGAATTTATGCAATTAATTAGGCATCGCCTATGCAGAACACCCTTCTCATTTGTGGCTTAGAGTTGAAAGATACCATACTCCCAAGAAAGGCACAAAGATTACCACAAGATAAATTGATAATGACCTCATCCTGAATTCATTCCACACACGCTCAGTTAAGAGGCTGAAATGAGTGACAGAGGTTGTTGTTGGTAAGTATATCAGCAGAGGAATATTTGAATTTAAGTGAGATTAACACAATATGCTGAATAATAGATAAGACACTGTTGTCTGGTTGGCCTTCATTTGAGATTTGGCAGATTTGCAGGGGACACAAATATAACCAAAGATGGGCCTGGGTTTATTGTTGAAAACATATTCCCCAAAATACGTATTCCACGAAATGTCCCACAGAAAGTGGAATGTGAAAAGAATGACCAGTCACTTCCTATGTTCTGAGACGGGGCAGGGTGGTTCTGAGAGCCACGGAATATTCAAGAATCTCATTACGTCTCATCTCGGAGATACACTATCCATCAGCACATTGGTAGTATTCACCCACCGCTCAGTTTGGTGCTTTTCCTCCTGAGGTGAGTGCACAGCCGAGTAACTCCACGTGGGCTCTCACTGTGCTTCAGCCCTTCGCCAGGGTCCCTGCACGTACCCGAGAAACTGTGGAAATTATGTGATGTGATCTTTGTTGATAGTCTTTGTTGATCACATCAACACTTATGTGGGGGAAAAATCAAAGATGTTGGTAGAACGGACCCGCCGTGGGGCAGAGAGCATCACAGCGCCTTTGCCAGCTGTGAACGCGGCGTCCAGTCGGACGCACCCGCTCAGCCTCCCGTCTGCCGGCTCAGAAGGCTCACGATGCGGATTGCTCCAACGTGGAACGAACCCTCAAAATCGTCCTTACACTAAGTGGTAGCAGGATCCTGAAGGGCATGAGGAAGCTGTGGAACATTGCCTGGGACTTAGCGGTGTCCGTGGGTGAGGTCTGCGGGTCGTGGCGCTCACAGGACGGTCCCACGCCCACTGCCTGCGTGCTGTCTGCTCCGGGAGGAAACGGGCAGCCGACACGGAGTGTGCTGTGGGGTGCCAGTGACGTCGGCCTCGACCGGACTGATCACAATTCTTGCAAGTTCTAAATCGAGACTCCTCAGCACATGTCTTTGAGGGTGACAGAACACCTTGATTTCATCCAAATTGAGACGCTGTCAGTAGATTTCCAAGTCTCAGCGCAGGTGTACCTCGGGAATGCGGGTTGAGCTCTCGGTGAGCTTCAAGACAGCTTAACGTTTTGTTTTTGAGGAAGTGGTAGATGTTTAAGGAAGACTAAACAGAAAAGGCAGATCATCAAGGAAATTAAAAACAAGCAGGAAAAGAAATGCAGGAGTGGGGGCGCCTGGGTGGCACAGCGGTTAAGCGTCTGCCTTCGGCTCAGGGCATGATCCCAGCGTTATGGGATCGAGTCCCACATCAGGCTCCTCCGCTATGAGCCTGCTTCTTCCTCTCCCACTCCCCCTGCTTGTGTTCCCTCTCTCGCTGGCTGTCTCTATCTCTGTCAAATAAATAAATAAAATCTTTAAAAAAAACAAAACTGCAGGAGTGACCCATAGTCTCGTCACTCAAGGATCATCAGTGTTGAAGCGTGTCAGATACTCCTGTGATTTTCTGGGTGTACAGCTAGTCCCACTACATCTCTCGTGCATATAAATATCTTTTCTTTACAAAATGGTGTCCCTCTGTTCTGTCACCTTTATGCATAGAAATAAGTCACGGACGTGTCTTCATGTCACCAGCCACACGTTCGTCATCATGCCTGGTGGCCGCCCGGCTTCCGCTCCTCGGGCCACACCTGCGTGGTGTCATCAGCGGTTATAAAGAGGCCACTCGCGCACACGCTCCGCACATTTGCTCAAGGATTTTGTCTTTCAGGGTATGATTTTCAGAAGTAGAATGGCTAGATCAGAGTTATCGGTTTGTAGTCTATTCGATAGAAGTTGGAAAATTCGCTTTGATAAAAGTCCTGTGAGTTGGTGTTCTCACCAGCTGCAGGTATAAAAGTGAAAGAGCCGTAGCTCTTGTGACCCACCGCGGTTCAAGTCGTTGTCATTCTGCGCCATTGTTGCCAAGCCGACAGGTGGTAAACCGTGGGCTGGCACTGCGTTGATTAAACAGTCAGGTTGAATTTCCTTCGTACGTTGACTGCCCACTGTTTTCCCTTGCCTCTTCCTGTCCCTTGTCCCTCCCATTTGGTGTGATTTTTCCATTGCTCGGCAGTTCTTCATTTCTCGGTTTGTCCGCTTCTGTCTCGCTATGTGGCGCCATTCCTTTTCCCGACTCTTTCCTGGGGCTTCATCTCTTGGGGCCACTGCAGCTCGGCACCACGGGCTGGGGGGTTAGGCAGCAAATGCTCCTCCCAGTTCTGGGGGCTGGCAGTTCAGGAAGCTCCAGTGGGTGGTGAGGACTCCTTCTGGTGTGCAGGAGGTCGCCTTCTCACTGTGCCCTCACTTGACAGAGAGAGGGGGCCTCGGGTCTTCCTCTTCTTATAAGGACACGAATGCCATCACGGGGCCCCAGCCGCATGACTTTGTCTAAACCTGATCACCACCCAAAGACCCCACCTCCAAATACTGTCACTTGGTGGGGGGGGGTGAGAGCTTCAACATATGTATTTTGGGGGGACGTGTACATTCAGTCATAACATCCTGCCCGTCAGTCCTCTCCCATTGTGGCCACTAGCAGTGGCCTGGGGGCCAGGACTAGACCAAGGGGGCACTTCCAGCTCACTGTCCACATCGGCTGACCTGGGCTGGGGGAGTGCAGGGCGGGGCAGCTGTGTCTAGGGGAGCGCGAGAGCGGGGAGATGCCTGATGGAGCAGTGAGGGGATTGGCACATGGGATTTGGGCCAGGTTTTGTTCCTTACTGGCTGTGTGGCTTTGCCTGCATGGTTTGTCCTAAGTCGGTCTTGCTGCATCTCGAAAATGGAGTAATGATAGTAGCAAGCATAGATGTTAGCAGGAGAATTCAGCGAGGTAAGAAGCTAGAGCGTGTGGGGCCTCACTGTACCCATCACAATGATGGTAAATGCTCGCTCATTTCTACAACCGCTGTAAGTTTTTGAAGAGATGATATTTAATTTATTTGAAAATTTCAAATGTCATTTAAAGGAGACATGCTATTTTTAGGGCACAAATTGAAGATGCTTCCAAAATGCCTTGGCTTCTTCCTCCTTCTTCGAAGCATGTGCTAGTTGTTCTCATGGCTTTCAGAAGCCTCCCAGAGCCTCCCCTGCTGCCCGGGGCGGTGGGCTGGAGGGTGGAGCCACCAGCCCGTGACAGGTGCAGGAAGTCAGTCGTGGTTGTGTCTGGTGCCTGGGATTTGCACAGTCCTCTGGGTTCTGCGCGTACTTCCATGTGTATCCTATTGCTGTGGGGAAATAGAAACCGACCACAAGGTGGGGGGCGTAGCTAGAAAGCAGGGGGTGTTGCAACGTGAGTTTTTGAAAGGCGGTATCAGGAACGTGTTTTCTCTAGCAAAACCCCGACGGCAGAGATGCCACAGGTTTGTCCAAAGGCAGGTTAATGGCCTGCTGGCCCTCCCCAGCCTCCTGCGGCCCTGGCCTATAGCCTACAACCCCCCAGGGCAGCAGCACTCCATCAGCAGAACATTGCTGGGCGTTCGATAATAAGGCAACTTGAACTCTGCTGTCAGTTCTTTCTATAAAACCCCACACATCCCAGCACAGCCTGCTTGCCCCACCGCGGCCCCTGGGGCTCCTGGGGGCGCTGGGCAGATGCCCACCTGCAGCCCGGCACTCAGACTGCTCCTCCAAGCCCTGCCCTGCCGTCTGGCTGCCGGGTGTGGAAGTGCAGGGAGGTGCTTTCCCCCCGAGCTCATCTGGAGCGGCATCTGGAGCTGCTCATCCAGACGTCCGGACCAGGGAGGACGTGCGTGGAGTGATTAATGACGCCTCGGAACCATCCTATCAGGGAGGGCTGACCTGTTTACAAACACGATTGCAAATCTCAAAGAGCTCCAGTGACTCCAAACTGCTCTTCTTGGAGGGCCCCCACAGACAGCGTTCAGGCCCCATGCAGAGCAGGATTATAGACCAAAGGCTCATGTAAGTCTTGATCGTGCTGCAGGCATTTGGGGAGAAATGGGTGGATGGAGAAACAGACAAGATGATGGAGAAATGGAAAACAATTTATTTTTGAACTGAGCATTATGGGGAAGTGGTAGGAAGAGGAGAGGGCGGAGGTAACACTGGGCCAGGGACGTGTGGGAAGCGGAGAGGGGAGAACGGTCCACACCCACCCCCCCAACCGTGCCAGCTCTGGCCCCGGAACTTCCGGCAGCAGACATGCCTGTTTTCCTGACAAGAACAAAGAACGACACCTTTGATTTGTGTTAAAATTATTAACAAAGTAAAATCAATAAGCATTTGGAAAAAAAATGTAGGGGTCTTTTTCTTGTATCTCGAGTCCACAACAAAATCTTTAGAAAGGTTTTGATAAAGGAGTTCTGATTCCTTATTCTGACCCAAAGCCCATGTCGATCTCCTGTGTCTGCTTCTGTTTGCTGTCCTGAGAAGAAAATGTGCCACCCGGACATTTGGACATATCATCTTCAGTTTGGAACGTTCTGGAAATACTCAGTGCCTCGACAGAGTGTAGACAGAACTTTGAAGAGGTGCCGTTCTGACTTGACAAGACCTGCTTGTCCTGCCCCAGGTACTATGGCGCTGCTCACCTCAGGGGACAGGGCAACGTGGAGGTGACAAAGGATGCGTGATAACTGTCCCGGGTGCAAAGGGCTCGTCTGCCGGTCCGCCAGCCTCAGGACCCAGATGCTGAGGAATAGGTGGGACGGCTTTTTCAGGGGTGGGGGTGCCGGAAAAGACAGGAAGTGGGCCATGTGGGCTGTGGGGGTGCAGTCAGTCCTGGGGGAGGAAGGCGACGGCTACAGACATTGGGAGGGTCAGTCGGAGCCCCGAGAACAGCGGTGCTCTCTGACCAGGGCATCCTGCGGTCTTGGTGCTGGGAACAAGACAGGGAGGGTCCCGTCTAACTCAGCACCTGAAGATTCAGAGCCACTCTGCTGACGTTTTTCTGACATTATGCGTATGCGCCTTTGGGCCTTGCAGACACACGGAGTAGCCAGAATGCCCAGCCTTCCCTGGCATTGCGAGCTTTTCCCTCATCTTCACGGTATCCACCCGCCCCAGGCTGCTCCTGGACCCCACAAAGTCCAAAGTCCCTGGAAAAGGAGGGTTCTCTGGTGTCAGGAGCGAGCTAAGAATTTCTCCCTCATGAGCCTCCACGATGCCTGGGTCCTCCCTGTCCCCAGCGCCTGACGGTCATGCCGCAGTCCTCCTCCTGGTGTGCTGGCCCGGGTCGGGTACCCCAGCTGCTCACTTTAGTGTCTACATACATCTCTTCGTGCAAAGAACAGAATTTGAGGACAGGACTCATTCAAGGACCTAGTAATTCAAATTGTGGGGATCCAGAACGTGCTTTCCCTCCGGGTGAACTTCCTCCTCGCCCTCTCCTTGAGAGCCAAGGAAAGAAACGAGGCAAGGCACCCCTCTTCTGCCCCTGGGGGTGCTCTCCAGGTGACTGCTTCTCTGCCAGGATCCAGCCCAGACTAACCCAAACCCGTGTTCCCAAGCGGTGACCCCCTCCGCCACCTGCCACACCCTCGATGACTGTCTGTCCATCCTTTCCCAGACCCGATCGCTTTCCCAACGATGTGGCATGAGCTGAGAGTCCGTTCTGAACGTACACCCAAAGTACAGAGTGCAATGCACGGGCCTGCCAAACAGTCCGCGCGGGGCTCCCGTCCCATAGGGGGCGTTGCACCTTTTGTGTCCAGATCTTCCTCTTCCATCTGGGTCAGATTAACTGTTGCTCTGTGGAATTGTAGAAAGAAGAGTAAATGATCTCAACTCCCTGTTGCATCCACAAGAAGAGAGTTATTACTTGTAGATAAAAAGCCCTCGGTCACATCAGGCATCTCTCATCCATTGGTAAATACGGGTGACCTTTCAAGGTGGCCTCAGCTGGCAGCTAAGGCTTCACCAGCCCAAGGAGCTCCCCTCCCTGCCAACCCAGCGGCCCAGAGGCCGGGTCCATTCAGCTGGGGTCCCAGCCGCAGAGATGATTCCTAGGACTCTAAGCTCTTAAGCCGCCAGTGTTCCATCCCGTCCTGGGAGTAGGTAGCTCTCCATCCAGGGAGGTAAACAGTAAGAGCTCCTGGGTGGGGGATTGTGGGGAAGCCGTGAGGATGATGCTTCGGCCTGGGCTGGGGGCACAGTCCCTGTGCAGACACCGGTCAGTGTTTTCTTCTAAAGACATAATTCTCACTTCAGGGACTGGAAACATCACTGTGTGATCGGAACCCATGCATGTCAAATCGTGTATGATCCCGTGTTGCTTCCCCAACATGGCTGGGGACATCTAATGAACCGTGGATCTCAGGCTCAGCCCAAGGAACAGAGGCTGTGGCCTTAGGCGTTCACTTAAGCGTTAGCAAAGCAGTGTGTTCATTGAGTATTTTCAATATTTGTCATAGAAAACCAGAGCCACTGCCAGTCACCCTTTAACCCCAAGGGGCCCCAAGCTCTGCTCCATCTTCCTCCAAAGTTGCACATCTCCAGTGGGCCTGCCCCGCAGGCCCAGCCAGCACCCTGGTACCTGTTCTCCTGTGAGGGGTGATCTCCAGCCCTCTGCCCACCTGCCCTGACCATGGCTCAGCCAGATGTCCCAAGGAGTTCTGGGACTTCTACCTGCAGGGCCAGCCTGAGGCCCCGTGGTCACACAGGCCCCAGTTCCAAGAGGGCAGGCCAGTGAACTTATCACTCCTACAGGCTGGCATGATGTTTCTTTTGCAAGATCCAAGAGATCGCACTGCCAGAAAAATGCAGACAGGCTGAATTTTGGATGATTCAAATTGTTTATATAAGCACGGGCCCCACAAAAAGTACTTGGCCAGGCCCAGAACAGCACAGGGGTGACTCCAATCAGAGAAGTACTAATAAACCATCTCCCCAAAACTTTCACCCCTTTGAGGAGGCTCTCAGCTGTCGCGAGGAATCATCATTATGAGTGGTGCAGAGTAGGGGAGCCTGGAGCTGGTGGAGTTGACCTTTGTGGGGGCAGCTGGTTATCTTTGGTGGCACATGGTAAGAAGGGAAACTGAGGCAGCAGGCTGCATAATCCTTATTTAAAGTGACCATCACCTATGCAAATGCACATACAAGTCACAGGAAACTCACATACCGTTTCTCCTTTGCTTAATAAAATCTCCTTCCTGATCAATGCCTTTCAGGAAGCTGACAGACGATGGGCATCGTTCCATTTCTTGATCAAATTTAGACCTTGAGTTTGATAGGGCTTAGATATACAGATGACTGATAATATCAGAGAATTCCATCTGTATCAAATTTCGCCAGAAGAGACCAGAGCGAGCTAATCAGTTTGTTTTTATGGAGGCAGCACTTTTTAAAAACATGCTTCGCTGGCAGGTGGGGGCTTGTGCTGGGCTGTGTGCGCTGGGCATAGTTTCCCTGGTGGCAGAGAGCACGTTATCTTCGTCGTCTTGGAGAAGAATTTAAGAGGCATGCCCTCACTGGATAACTGTCTTGATCTGTGTGATTCTCTGTATCTGCTGGACGGAGCCAGACTGACGTTAGATTCAAATTTTGATTCTTCTGGAACTTTTTATTCAGTGCAGCAATCCTTCAGGGTGTCCGTGTTTCCTCGTATGCATGGAACACCCTCATCTCCATTTTCTGAGCCAGAAAAAGGGGAATTCAGGTAGTGCCACCTCAGTGAATTAAGCGGCCACCCGATCTGTCTGCCCAGTGTGTATGAGGAACCTGGGAGGACTTGAAGCCCGAGTCCTGCACGGAGCACCAGCTTCCCACCCACTTTCTGTTTCTAGAAGGCCTGAGACCCTGAAAACAGACCAGATGAGCTGTCTGTGAATGTGGACTGAGGCTCGGATTGTTTTCTGCTTTGTGTTTGATTTCTTTGAACACCATCCTGTTTTCATCTTTTCCGTTGTAATACACACACAGTCAGTAAATTGTATAGTAGGACAAAGCTTCTATTGCAAAAAGAACAGTCCTGTGCCCCTCCACCCCCTCCCAGGTCTTGCTCTGCAGAGGCTAACAATTTTAATTCCTGATGCCTTTTTTTTTCCTGGCACCTATTTTAATGTTTCCCAATACTGTACTTAAATATGTATATGCATTTACTGAGATGTTATCTGTTACTTTCCTATCATAATAGGTGGAGATGAACTCTTCTGTGTTACTTTTCACCCAATTTCACCTTCCACCCGGTGTAGTCATTTCACTGTTGGTTAAAGCATTATGTGACGGTCGCACTGTTGCTGAACAAGAGGTGTAATATTGTGACATTCCCTTTCCGTATACTGTTTCTCACTGGGTTGGTGGGGTTTACATGGCTCCACATTCCACCTTCAGACCAGCCTGGAACCTTCCATCTTCTGAGAACGAACGGACGGGCGCTCTGTAAGCGGCTGCATAGCCTTCAGCTGTGACATCATCCTCACTGCCAAACTGCTTGTCTCTTTGCCTTTCTCCTGTGTCAGAAGTAAAATCCAGAAGGTTTGTGTGGTAATCCTTGATCTCTCCTGCTTTTTCAGATCAAATGAATATGATGAATTAAATCAAAAGGTAATATTTATGAGATACAAAGACTTGCCCCTTCCTCCAACAAAAATAAAATCTCTATTCCTCACCATATCTAATCTGCTTGACGAGTATGAATTTGGTCACAAAGACGTCGGGGAGACGTGGTGCGCATGAATGTAACTCCGACCACTCTACACGCTACAGAGAATGCGTGAAATCCTACAAACACTGGGCTCTGGTCAGATGACTTATACTGATCTTCACACGCACGGCAGTGGTGGCTCCTGTCCGGTGGTAAGTCACACGTGGCACCCAGTCAGGAGCGCCCAGGAGCAAAACTAGGACCGGAACTCAGGACTTCTTGCTCCGTGTTCGGCGTCTGAGCAACTCCATCCTGAGTCAGTAGCCGAATGATCGTCTAAACGAAGCCACAGTCAATATGGACACATAGTAACTCCTTTTAGGCCATTATCTGTGTGTCTTTCAGTTCTATTGAATTTATTCATGACTTTCCTAGTGAACATTACACAACGAGAGTAGATTTTCAGTTTGCTTTTAGATTGGTATTAAACCCTGTTTTAAATATTTACTCAGTTTTTTAATTTGAATATATTGGCACATGTTGTCATAGAACTGTAACAAATAATACTACTAATACTAGTATTTGTATGGAACCACAAAGACCCCAAATGGCCACTATGTGTTATTTAATGCATTATCTTATTGTGCAAAAACAGGTAACGTATTTTCAGCAAGCTTCCCTATCCCAGGCTTTCTGAACTGAGAATGAAGAGCCACTGATTTTCTCTGACAAACCATCTTTGAAGGAGCAAGAAGTATCTCCTAGTCTGTGCCATGTACACTGTCATGAAAAGACGAACATAAGGGGTGTCCTGAGCCATCTAGGGAACAAAGAGCCAAGACAGCATTTGTCCTGTAGGTGTTGCATCCGTCATGTGGCGGGCGGTCACCGGCGGATGGTGATAAAGACTGTGAGGAGATTTATAAGCTCATTTCCCAAATGCAGCATACACCGAACTGTTTCTGCACCAAGCTTGGGCTTGGATTGAGGCTTCGGTGTTTCTAACACAGATGTTAGACTGGTTTCCAGAAGGCAGAGAGAGAGGACATGGAGAACAGTTTACAGACAGATAATTAATCCTAAACCTGCTTCTCTCTGTCATCTTGGCAATGACGTGACTATCCCAATACCATTCTATAGAGGACTTGCTAGTACACCGCTTGGTCCCAGGAGGAGAAATGCCAAAAGCATGGAGTCATCTGACCTCAAGAAGTGGCTCTCCTTTTGACAATGATCGTATGTTGTGCCTACGATTCTCAGCGTTAAAGCACTTGTTGCTTTAAAACCAGTGGAAGGATATCTGTTGAGAACAGTCCAGAGCCACCCCAAAACACTGCAGCCCAGCACTGCACTCACCTTCCAGAATGTCCCTTTTGTTTCTTCTGCTTTGCCCTTTTGAGACCAGAGTCACCTTGATGACCCTTTGGCTCTAGTTTTCCTTCCTGTCCAGGCCTTGGTGTTCTTGGTCTACACCTGGTACGTGCCTAGGCTTTCCCAGACTCTCGACCCCACATACCTCATCTTCCCTTTTCCAGGCTGTCCTTGGTGTCTGGTAGTCTCTAAGTCCTTCCTGGAGGAGGAGGCCATCCTAGGATTTACCGAATCTCCACTCCCAGTTCTGTCAGTGAGGATGCAGGGATGATTCACAGAGGGTAAGTTCTCAGGGCTGGGAGCCAGAGAGGGGAAACTGAGGGGGCCACACCCCCAGCACGGGAGGAGGTCCCATCACAGCAGGGCCTCCCCCGGGAGGAGCGGAGGCTCTGAGAGCGGTACTTGCTCATGGCCAGTCTCAGGCTCCGGAAGCCTAGGCTCAGCCAGCGGGGCTCCACGGCCCCATTTCCTTGATCTCTTTAAAAACAGATAAAATGATGAAACTGCCCACAAGGGAGGGTTCCTGTGGACACCAAAGGGCATGTTTGTATTAACCAGAAAAGGGCACCTCTGATAGCCTCTCTGGAAACACACTGCACGGCAAACACAGGACCGTCTTCCCTGAGCGGGAACCCGGTGTGCCGTCTGGAAATCCATGTCAGCGGGTCTGCGGTGATGGGAACATGGGTTTTGTGAGCCTCAGACGACACAGGTGACACCTAGGCCTGCCTCTAACTGATATTCTCACATTCTTTAGTCTTCCTCTGAAGGAAATGTTTTTTTTTAAGATTTTATTTATTTATTTGACAGAGATAGACAGCCAGCGAGAGAGGGAACACAAGCAGGGGGAGTGGGAGAGGAAGAAGCAGGCTCATAACGGAGGAGCCTGATGTGGGGCTCGATCCCAGAATGCCGGGATCACACCCTGAGCCGAAGGCAGATGCTTAACGGCTGAGCCACCCAGGCGCCCCTGGAAATGTTTTTATTATAATGGACATGTTCTAGAAATTGAGAGGAGGTAAACAGAAGCAGGAGATTAAGCCAAACCCTTGGGTTTATTCTTTCGCTTTGGCTTTGGATATTAACGTTTGGGGTAATATGAGAGGATAGCGCGGTGGCCGGGTGCCTGCAGCTGGTGAGAGCGCACAGGCCTGGCTCTGTGGCTTTGGAAAGAGAACGCCTCTCCTCTCACGTGGGACCCTGAGGGGCAGGGGCTCAGAAGCTCCGAGTCACACGTTTTGCTACAGGGAGAGGGAGAGGTAGGTGCCAAATCTTCAGGCTTCAGACTTCCTTATTGTCTAAAAGAGGGACATTTTACTTAATTTTCTAGACCAAAGGCCAGAGCCCAAGTTGATATAAACCTTCCCAAAGAAGTCATGCGATGGGACAGTTGTCTGTTCCCTTGGTCACCTCTGGAAAACCAAGCAATAGAGTGTTAGAGAGTATTGGTTGGTCCATGAGAAGAGAGAGAAAACCCAACAGATCTGTTTACATTTCAGATGAGTTACTCTACTCCAGTGACAAAATGATCTGAAAATTTAAAGTATATAATTTTATCTCTAAATATTTATCCTGGGTATTTAGAAATAGATTCTCAAGAAGGTTTCATTAAATTATAAATATATATATTTTCTTGTTCTCCACCTCTTCCAAAAATACATCGGGGTTATTAACTCTGCCGGAAGCTCGGGGATGACGTGGTGAAGGGCAGAGGGCCTGTCTGGGAGGTGAGAGCCCGGGCTGGGGATAGGGCCTCACTGGGGAAAGTGGGGGCTTGGTTTAGATCTGAGGTTCCCACGTGTGGTCCTCAGTCTGCTTGTGGGGAAGGAGTGTCTGTGGGTGGGCAGCAAACGAACCCAGAGATGAACTTCAGCTCCTCTGTTCTGTTGGGATGAATGACCTGCGACCCCATAGATACTGGTTTTCATAGACACTTAGGGGTTGCTAAGTGAGTTACTGTAGGCGGTTGAAGTCTTGGATGCATAGACTGAGATTAGCAGGCGCTGCCGCTTACCCAGGGCGCATTACTGCTCCCTGGGCCTGGCTCCCACAGAGCGGAGCGCGGGGCAAAGCTGGGGGTCAGCGTCCCGCCCCCGCCGCGGGGCCGCAGCTGGGAGTCCTGTGTCCCGGGCTCGGAGCTGGTCCTGGTCTTCCGTTGTAGTTGTTCTGTTTCTACCTTCATTTCTTTTCAATCTTGAATTGCCTTTGAATTGTCTTACCATTTTCGGTTTTGTTCCCTGCCTTAACCAAAGAATCCGCAAGAATGTTTTGGAGGCACACATCTGTTCCAGAAATTCTTTTCACCTCAGATCTTCCTAAAATGATTGGGGCAGATCTGTGCACACTGTAGTTCGAATGCCAGTCCCAATGTCCTGATGAGTAGGGCAGTGTGTGTGCGACCTAGCATGCTAGTCCAGGGACGCTTTCTTGTTTCAGTGAGTTCTTCCGGTGGGACTGGGGGCGGGCAGGCTGTGCACGGAGGTGCCATGAGGAAGGTGGGCCCCGTCCTGCCTCAGCTCACACTTTCTCCGTCTTGGCTAGGCCTCACAGTCTTGCTCGCTGTCCTCGGAGACAGGAGTCTTCCTCCCTGGGCTACAGGCCCTCCTCTCTGCTGGTAGCTTTTTGTGTCATGGCTGACCCTTCCGCTTGGACTTCCAAGTGGGAATGACCCCAAGGTTTCCCATCACCTTCCCCATCCTCCCGCCTGGCGTGGCTGTCTCCATGAAGCGTCATATTCCAAGTGGCCAAGCCGAGCCTCTTGCCAGCACCTGTGGGCTGGCCCCTGTCATGGTCCAGCTGGACAAGCCCCCTGCCAGGGCCTGGACCATCCGTGGTGTTCCGTTCCCAGTGTAGGTTGGAGGTGCCTCGCTTTTTTTTTTTTTTTTTTTTTTAAGATTTTACTTATTTATTCGACAGAGATAGAGACAGCCAGAGAGAGGGAACACAAGCAGGGGGAGTGGGAGAGGAAGAAGCAGGCTCCTAGTGGAGGAGCCTGATGTGGGGGCTCGATCCCGTAACGCCGGGATCACGCCCTGAGCCGAAGGCAGACGCTTAACCGCTGTGCCACCCAGGCGCCCCGGAGGTGCCTCGCTTTTGATGGCATCTTCTAACATGGCCTTTAGGAGGCCGCCCTCTCTCTGTCTCTCCCTGCCCCCGCCCCTCCCAGAATGAAGACAGGGACGTTCTTTCTCACATCCATGATGCTTCAGAAAGTTCCAGAAAGCCAACAAATGCCTGCGATCATCTCCATAGTCCTCTTTAAAGCCTCATCATGGCGTCTGGCTTCATGTGGTCCTTCAACATTGACCACTACATTTGTTTCACGGCTTCATTGAGGTATGATTTACGCACCATAAATCCACCCTTTTAGAGGGCTAATTGAGTGGTTTTTAGTATATTCACAGAAGTATGCAACAATCCCCTTAATCCAATTTTGGGCCGTTTTCGTCACCCTGACGAGCAACCTTACATCCACTGGCAGTGACTTTCCATTCATCCCTCCCCTGGCTTTGCAGAACTTCCAATTGTCTCTGACTCCATTTGCCTCTTCTGGTCGTGTCACTGAAGGGAGTCCTATAATGTGGGGTCTTGGGTGGATGGCGTTCCTCCCTTGGAATCATGTTTTCAAGGTTGGTCCATGTTGTAGCAAGGATCAGAACTTCATTCTCTTTGTGGGGGAGTAATAGTTCATCCATTCGTCATTGGATGGATGTGCAGTGGTTTCCATGTTTTGTCGCTCTGAGGAAGGCTGCTGTGAACAGGTCTGTCCAGGTCATTAGAGAACATGACCATGGATAGTATAAGGCGCAGTCTGGAGACCCCACGGTTGGGAAGGCGTGTGAGACGTGGACACCGAGAGAAAGCCCCACAGCTTGCTGGGAGCCCCCCAACATGCTGCTCTGGAGAGTGGGAATTGTTCAGGCTTGTGACTGGGAAGGCTCAGCACCTACCACTTTACACAAGCCTCGGCATGCCCCCCCACCTGTGGTCGGAGGTCAGAGGTCAGGCTTTACATGAAAAGGAGACTGTATTTTGGCAGTGAGTACCTGCCCTCCCCCAGCACACAGCCTTGCTGGGGGGAAGGGCACAGACCCATTAGAGACACAGGGCTGCCCGTGGGGCATGTCAGGACAGCGTGGACATCCCCTTCTGCGGGTGATTCGGGAGGGAAAGGAAGTCCGCAGACCCCGGGGTCGAGAGGTCTTGGTGTGCAAGGCAGGCTGTGAGCTGGCACTTACAGGCGTGTCCTCTCCGGTGAGGACCTCCTGCGCCACCCTGCTTCTGCTCTGTCGTCCTCCTCCACGGCCACCGCATTAACTCACTTACTCAGCAAGTGGATGTATTCGGAGGGAGCGCTATTTCCAGGCTCCGCGTTAGATCCCAGCTGCTTGGTTCCCCCCGCGCTGCTGCAGGCTGATGCGGGCGGGCGAGCGGGCATGGTCATCTTGCTGGTGTACCTGGCTGTCCTAGGCTGTCCTGGCGGCACAACACGGAGCTGTGTGTGCGTGGCGGGACGCGTCACCCACTGGCTTCCCCAGAGACGCGCCCGTAAACGCCAGTGTCCGCAGTGTTCCTCGGTGTCGGCCCCCGCCTTCCCCTCGGATCACTGGCGAAGACTAGTCAGTGTTCGGGGACCGGGAATGGGCGGGCAGAGGAATCAAACGCGAATCTCACAAACAAAACCACCCTATGTTTCAGAGCTGCGCCGCACGGAAAAACTAGCGCCTAGCGAGTGGCGTTTCCTGGGCCGCGGCTCAGATTAGCGCCTGACTTGCGCGTGCACAGAGCCGCAGGTGCGTGAGTGCGGAGCAAAGCCACATTCGGGATCTTTCAGGCTGCCGTCTCCACTTCTTGACCTGTGCTTACTTGCTGAGGTAACGTTTTCTGCCCCAGGCGGGTGATCACGTGGAAATGCGCTCATATTTTAAGCCAGATCTTGCGATTTCAGGAGCTACACTGGGCACAAGCATCTCGCAGCTTCCAGGAGCAGCTGCTCCACACCTGTGCCGCGTAGGGCGGCTCCCCGGTGGGGGGGTCGGCTACACCCCCGGCCACAGACCCTCCCTGGGCTGTGCCCCACAGAGCAGGTGGCAGCTGTTTTAAAGGGGCGTCACTCAGGCCCTCCAGCATTTGCTCTGTGTTGCTGCCGCAGGAAGAATCCAGATTTTTCAGGTACTGTCATGACATCCTTTCGCTAAGCAGCACTCCCCGTTCATAGACTGCTCAGCACACGCTGAGGGTCAAGTAGATGAAAGGTGTGGCTCAGAATCCTAGAGCCTGTAGCCGGGAAGGCGCAGACTCCCGCCCGCGTTGCCCGCTTTGTCCGTGAAGCCTGCCAACCGGTCTCGCGGGGCCGCTGCGCCTCGCCCGGGTTGGCAGCCCGGCTCACACCTGTCGGGCCGCGCCCCTCCTGATGCAGCTGCCGGGCTCCCGTCCAGTCCTGTTTGGAGGCTTCATCAGTGAGGCGATCTGTTTCTTTCTGTTAGACTCAGCCGAGGCAGCAGCAGACGCTGCAGCCAGATGGGCCGCTGCAGGGAACACCAGGGAGAGCGTCCTCGCAGGAAGGCACGGAGCCACTGCAGGGGCCTTGGCAGCTCGGGGTCCCGAGACTCTGAGACCATGGCGACCCAGGGAGAAGCAGAGAAGAGCAGCCCAGAAGGTCTTATTAGCCCTACTCTGGGTGGACACACGGATCAATAAACTAAATGAGCTGTTTTATCTAGGCCAGCCATCGGATCCGGGGACTCAGAGACAGACACGTAAACACATTGATCACCCGTACAGCCTGCTGGTCTGGCCTCCACAGAAAGCGCACCGTGTGTAGCTCTGGGCCGCACCGCTCCTCCTTCCGTCTGAGGACGGGCAGTCTGCGCTGTGATCTGCCCTCCAAGACCCGCGGCAGAGGCAGCGTTTGAAACCGAGGCTGCCGTGTCACCAGCACACAGCCCATCTCCACGCGAAGCATTAAGCTGAGCTCTTCCAACAAGGTGTTTGATGTGGCCTTTGTGCAGGTCTTTAAGTCAACAGTCTCCTTAAGAAGATTTTTTTTAGGGACACCTGGGGGGCTCAGTCAGTGAAGCATCTGACTTCGGCTCAGGTCATGATCTTGGGGTTCTGGGATCGAGCCCCTTATCGGGCTCCCTGCTTGTCCAGGAGTCTGCCTCTCCTTCTCCCTCTGCTGCTTCCCCCACCGCCCGCTCATGTTCTCGCTCTCTCAAATAAATAAAATGTTTAAAAAATTAAAATAAGATTTTTAGAATTTAAGTATAGTTGACGTGGGGCATTGCATTAGTTTCAGGTGTGTGCATAGTAACCTGACAGTTCTGTACCTCACTCAGTGTCACCACAGTAAGTGCAGCACCAGCTGTCACCCTATAACCTTGTTACAGTATTATTGGCTATATTCCCTCTGCTGTACTTTTCGTCCCTGTGATTTATTTATTTTGTAACTGCAAGTTTGTAGCTCTTAATCCCCGGACCTAAGAGGGTCATAACGAGCCAGCAGAACAAAGCCTGTCCTTAGCTGAGAGCTCTGTGGCAGTTGAAGTCCAAGTAGGGAGGGTTCTGGAACGTTGCCAGCCTCACCGACTGCCTTTATAATCCCCCAAAGAGTCCAAGAGTCCTCGCCAAACCTGTGCCATCTGAAAAGCCCCAACCATTTCTTATGATTCTCATCATAAGAAATTTGTGTGTGTGTTTGTGAAATTAAAGCTAACTGTGGTCCCTGATTCCTTAAAATGCAGAGCCTCAAGGTTGATAATTTCTGCCTTGAGCATATCTAACACTGGTGAACTATTTCTCATTTTCCTTGTTAATGTCTTGAGTGAAACAGGGCAAGCACCATTATTCTCATTTTACAGAGGTGTGCGCAGTGGGACGCAGAGAGTTATGTGACCCAATGAGAGCCCAAGGTCAAGTCTCCTTTGGCTCCTGTTTCCCGTTAAAAAGGACGTGCCTGCCTCTAGTTGCGATGCATCCCGATGTTTGTAGAAAGACACTGGCGTGTTCCTTCCTTCCTTCATTCCTTCAGATATTTAATAAGCACCAACTGTGTGCACGGGGCTCTGGAGTGTTTTGGAAATAATGCAAGGAAAGAGTAAACAAATGAATATTTCAACAAGAAAATATAAGGAGTGATGAGAGCCCTGATAAAATTTTGTGAAGTGAGATTGGAAATGACGTCGAGCGAGAAGGACTAGGTGAGCCAGTGTCATTGGAACAGCTTGTCCTCGAAGAGCTGGGTCCAGAACAGTCCAGGCGGACAGATCCACATGCTGGGATATTTGGCCATCCCTCTCGCGCCTGACCTCCGGGCCTTGGGGAGAGCGCGTTTGGAAGTTAGGATGGAAAGTGTGATGGAAGTTAGGATGGAAAGTGTGATTGGATCTCCCTTCGCCTGGAGACTCTTGTGGTTGGAGGCTTTCACAGAAGACATTATCACAAGTGTGTCTTCATCAAGAAATCTATTTTGTTTGTTAAAAATCCATAACGGGAAAGGAACTGTAGCAAAGAGCAGGCTATTTTTGCCTTGAAGAACACTCGCTAGGGGTAAATGGATTTCCTGGTGGGTTGTTTGAGAATGAATCTCGGATCTTAACCACTTTAATTTCTTTCTAGAGGAGTTTCGGCAAATGGAGTTTGTTTCTTGACCTCATTGGAGTCCCGGTTAATTTATCACGATAACAATAACATCACCGGGGTTTGTGTTTGTATAACAAAGATTGTTTCTGACTGTGCAAGCGTGGGTCTAATGAAAGTGCTCATAACTTGTTTTCAGGAATGAAGATTCAGAAGAACGAGTAAGGGAGCTCTAAACAAAATACAGGCATGAGATTTTTGTTCTTCCTGGGTCTCTAAGAAGCCACACGGAGGAAAGAGTGCAGTGGAAGGCAACTCTTACAACAGGGGCGTTTGGGGCACGAGGGCGACTCCAGGGATGAAGTGGACACTTTCTCCTTCATGGAAGGACCTTCCCCCAGCTCGCGGCCCTAGCCCCTTTCCCTCCGCTCTCTGCTTCCCAACGCCTGGCCCTTCTGCTGGCCTCTCGGTGCTCACTCTCTCTTCCTCTGCCGTCCTCAGCTTCTCTCACCTTCTCCTCAGTCTCCCCCCATCCTCCTTCATTTCGTCTTTGCCACTGACCTGCTATGTGACTCAGAGCTCACAGTAGGCTTCTCTAAGCTTCAGTCTGTCTGTCTATCCCACTGAAGGGGCAGAGACGGGATCTACATTTGAGTGAAGCAGGCTTCCCCTGGCCTTGGGGCTCACCAGCAGCAGGGCTCCGCCACCCACGGCAGCCCTAAACTGGCGTTCTGTGTGCCCCGTGCAGATCTAAACACCGAAACTCCCAGAGTAAATCCTTTTATGGGATGACCTACCTCTCGCTTCCCTAGAGACCTGGGCTGTTGCTTAAGATGCCCAGTTTCCCACACATGCCTCTCCATCATTCTTCTGGTCGTAGATTATTTTTAAAATACATTCATTTTCCTTTTTCTAGTTCCAGTTCCTTGGGTCAGAAAGAATTACGACCAAGGGACTTAAATCACACTGTTTTGTTTTGAATGCCAGCCTCACCGCCCATTTGCCGCACTTTCCCCTAGTTTTAGTCTCCCCCTGGAGAATGGAAATCAGAGGCGTACCAACCGTATGTGGCTGGGGAGAGTTAGATGAGCTGACTCGTCCGCAGTGCGTGCCAGGTTCATGTTGGAGTGAAAAACGCGCAACAGAAAATCTCCATCTTTACCATCTTAAGGGCACTGTTCAGTAGTGCTGGGTACAGTCTCATGGCTGTGAAGCATCTCCAGTGAGTAGTGCACGCTTACCATGGAAGGACCTATGTTGGAGATGAGTCTTTGGGGTTGATACGTGTTGAGAAAGAGTCTGTCATCACCAATTATGCAACCAAGACTGATACGTGTCCGCATCTAAGAGTGAGTCTGCCCATGTCCACAGACCTGGCGGGAAATGCTTTGTTTTATGTAGAATTTTCCTTTGTTACCATTTCTTCATGACTGTAAACCTGGCTCTTTGCAGATAAATCAGTATCCCCAAAGTTAAATGACATACTTTAGTATATTTCACTGGGAATGTTGGATCCCTGTAATAAAGGCAAGTTGTTAATTTCCCACTTCTCCAGTTCTGTTGGTTCCTTCCTGTCTCATCCCCTTTCCCTTCCGCTCCCCTCCCTTTCCTTCCCCTCTCCCTTCCCCTCCCCTCTCCTCCCTAGGCCTCTCTTCTCCTCCCCCTCCTACCATTGCTGTTAACTCATTATAACTTCTACTCAATTTCTCATGTGTATTTTCTTCTTCTCTCTTGTCTCCTCTCCTCTCATCTCTCCTGAGTCCCTTCTTCACCCCACTGCTTCATGTTTAATTCAATGAGGTTGAAATTGATGGTGATCTTGCCAATTGCTTAGAGCTTGATTTTCAGATAGAACCAGTGTAGAGCCAGGGCAGAGCCAGGGGGAATGCACAGTGGTGGTAGTTGAGGAGAGAAGGGAGCTGGCATTCATGGTTAAAGAGTGCTTTTGTCCGCATAACTACATTTTGAGCTTCCTTTTGACAAAACCAACTACAGAAATAAATTATTTAAGAAAGTTTCAGAGGATTCTTGCTGGCTTCCAACCTCTGAGAGTATAACCAAACATTATGCTTTAGTCATTCATTTGCCTGTGGAAAGACTTCTGGATGAATCGATGTTCAATAGGGCAAAACCGCATTAATTTAATTTTTATTTATTTTTAATATCACATAATATGGAGTTTTTTCCCCAGTTAAAATGCCTCATGCTTGAATTATTCTTAATATTTAATACTGCCTTGCACACAGAACAGGATATTCCTGACCCACCATAGCAGGCAGAATTTTGGCTCCTATGACCTCTGACCTCTCATGGATATGTTACAGTACACAGAAAAGACATTTTGCAGATGCAATTAAGGTTACTAACCAGTGGACCTTAAGATAGGGAGGTTATCTTGGATTATCTGGATGGGCTCCGTGTAATCGCATGAACCCTTAAAAGCAAAGAAGTGTCTGCCGACTGAATGAGCTGAGAAGCAGTTTCTTCCCAGAACCTCTAGAAAGAACCACGGTCCTGCCAACACCGACTCCACCTTGTCAGACCTGAACAGAGACTCTAGCTAGCTGGCTGCACCAGTCTTCTGAGCCATGGGACTGCGTGACAGTAAACGAGTGTGCTTTTTTAAGCCACTGGGTTTGTGGGAGTCCATTGCACTAGCAGCAGGAAGCGAATACGTCCAGCATTCACTGGCGGAGCATCCGCGTACGGCCGAGGCGCTCTGCTCCCGCAGCAGGATAGGATTCTGTCGATCTCAGCATGGATTTTTGCATCAACTGCTTCCTGTCCACACACAGGGTCCTTAGCTGTGGTAAATATATATTCTGTGCCCACAGAGTTGGTTGGAGTTACCTGACGTTTTAGAAATACGTGGTGAGATGCCTTCTTAGAAAGATTTGCTAACCAAGTGAATTGAGTGACAATGTGAGCTCTGATTCCGTGCTGGTACCCGAGGCCCGTCTGGAAACCAGCGGTACTCCCTGGGGAGTAAGTTAAACGTGCAGAATTCTGTGGAGCGTCCCACACTAAGTTCGAATCTCGGCGGGCGAGGGTAGAGGGTGTGCAGTTCTGATGAACGCTCAGGCAAGTCTCTGCTACCAACCTCTGGAAGCCAGTGCCGTGGTTTCTGAACAGCTGGTCGAGACCCAGGGGATCGGGAAATCAGCGTAGTGAGACCATCTTTAGAGAATACAGACGTGACTGGGAAAGAAACAGTCATGCCAGAGTGCCTTGCAAAGTGGTAAGGATGAGCGCGCGTGGTGAAGCTATGTGCGTGCGTGTGTCTACGTGTGTGTGCGCATGTGCGTGCATACGCTGTCCCCTGTAAGACAGTTACATATCTGAGAAACTTTGCTGTCATCTGACCCTGTGATTCCCAGTCAGTCTTGGACCCTCCAGTTAACTGGTCTGGTCCACAAAGACGTCATGTCTGCTCCCTGGGCCTGTGTGTTCACGGGGCTGCCTGGGGAGGAAAGTTGCCGGGCGTGTATGGGCTTTGAATCATGCAGTAGAGGCTCTCAAGGTCCTTTCATTCAGGGACCTGCTAAATATGTCCGTGGAAAACACTTTCTTTGTCAGTGGAGGATAAAATTTCTTCGAGCATTGTCCAGAGACACGTACCCACTAACTACAGGGAGCTTGCGTGCTGTAGATGGAGGGAAATGGGTGTCTTCCATAGGGCATTAAGCTCTCAATTAATGCAGAACAATAATGCTGCCTACGTAAGGAGCCCCTTCCAAACTGGCTGTGACGGTGAGATATGATCAAGGAAGTCTATAGAACGAAAGCTAAGGTGAGGTACTTCCTTAAGTGTAGCTTTCAGTGGAAGACGGTCTGTAAGCGGCGATGTCTGTTCAGGTTTATAAAAGCAAGTAGGAGTAAAGCACAGTAGGAGGGATGAGACGAGGCTGAGGAAAGGTACAGTGGGATTAGAGCTGCGGACTGCGGGCAGAACCACGGCCCCTGCACTCACGCACGTGTAGCTTGGAGTCATTGGAACACATTAGGCTGTGATTTTCCCCCCCAAAAAAAACATTTTTGCAAGCATCACCTCTGATACCAATACTCCAGATTGGTTTTGAAGTGAAAAGCCCTCCCCGTACCCGACTTTGCCTGAGGGGCCAGGCAATGGTGGTAATAACCGGGTACTCGAGTACTAGGTGCAGTACTCATAGTGCTTAGTGTTACCATAAGCGATAAGGAAAATACCGTGTTTGCCTTTTGGCTGTGGAGAAAGTGAGGCTCAGAGACGTAAGGTTGGCACACCTCACATTAACTGTCAGAGCTGAGGAAGACCCTGGGCCCAGGGTCTCTCTAGGAAGCCAAGGTGCCTGTCACCACACAGTCCCACCTCTTCTGCAAACCTCAGGCCTTTGAAGAGCACTGAGGGGTAAATTCAAGTTAGGCCCGGATCCTGAGAGTAAATTTTAAGCCTTGACGATACTTAATCCCCGCAGAAAGTGGAATTTGCACACTTCTGTTCAATGAGCTTTGAAGAACAAAAGGTCATTGCTAATTTGAAGATAAAACCTTTATATAGACAACATCCTGCAATTACTTAGGGAGGTTACCATCTCCCATTTGATCAGGAAGCTGAGAAGTCTTTGTCGAGCAAACTCTGAACTACCCTAGGCCTCACAGATCACCGTGCCTCTTTTAAAGTGCTTTCATGCTGACCATCACGGTTGTTATTATTTTTCTTTGGCTTATATCTTCAGTCCCTGACCACAAAGCCAAAAGCCACAGGAAGGCAGAAAAGTGCAATAAATGGGCTTTCTCTACCCATCGCTGGCAGACGTATCTTAGTTTAAATAAGTCATAGACAGTTGCAGAAAGGAACGCTCTGGAAAATACTTTAAGGGAAGTCTCTGCTTTAGTGCTCTGCAAGAGAGTGAGTAGGAAAAAGGAGTTCTATTGATCACAGAGCTTCAGACACAGATAATCTGTATATTTGAAGTCGCCAAGTACGGATTTACCCTGAAACTGCAGCTAATATTTATCTAGAATTTTGCAATTTAAGAAGATCCCTGCTCACAGATGATCCCTCCCCATTCTGTGACTGTCACTTAGTTTGTCAAGCGTTCCAGATTGGGAAGAAGAGGTTGGAGAACCTCTGGAAGCAACAAGAGAGGAAATCGCCCCAGACCAGGAAGGGAAAGAGAAGTCCACGTGGCCCTTGGGAGCAGGGGTCCGTGTGCTGCTTCAGGTAAAACCCAAGGCGAGAGGCAAGACCCCAAGGGGAAGGCTGGACGGTGCCCTTGTGGAGGCCCCTCCCAGCCCCACCAGATAGTTCTGTGTGTTCCGCTGGCCCAGAAGCATCTGGAGTAACCACACCTAAAGGAATGAGACAGAAGGAGTTAGCATCCCGTAACCGATGACAGATGATCAGAAGGCCGCTCCCCTGGGCTTTGGCACCTCATAAACCCACAGGACCTTGGAAGAGTCCGGGGGGTGCTCTCTAGTGGCCTGAGACGGAGCTGCCTGCCATCCTCTCCAACAGAACATTGGGTGCAAATCCTAGTTGCTCTAAAGAAAATAAGGAAATGGGATGTTTTTGCACATCTAAATTGGTAGGTTACATACAGAACAAAGAGTGGACAAAATGAGGGTGCAAGATGGTAGTGCAATGTGCTTACATAAACCTTGAGTGAATGAGGAGGAGAGAGTATGTATGTGGCCTCTGGGGTCACATTAGAAAGTGTGAGTCACGAAATGGTTAATTACATTGGAAACCATCCTATGAATATTGATCTTTTGGAGGTAAATTCTTGACTACTGAAATTTCGACTCTTACACATGTAAGTGATTGTGATTCATGAATGTTGTCCCTGAAAATCAAATGATAGATTATCTAGAATGTTCTATCACCCAGAGGAGACTATAAAGCTTTTGTTAATCCTGACTTTCCTACTCCCCAACACTGGGACGGCACCCCTCATGGTGCCACTTCCTTTCCCCTAAATCAAAACTTTAGTTTTTGCTAACGAGGCTTATTTTAAGTTTTAGTCGTGCTAGGAATGACTAACATGCTCTGGAAGGTGGTTTGATTGGAGATCACTTTCATCTTTTGAAGTATAAAATCTACATGCATAGTTGTTAATTTTCTGAGTATCTCCCATGGTATTTTTTATACTACTTTGTGATCACTTTGAATGTGTTCACCTAATACGATTTTAATAGGGTGAAAATTAAGTAAGATTCTTTTCATTTATTTAAAAATCAATAAATCAATATGTTATTTTTGATCACATTTAAGCGGAAAATGACACTCCAAGTCTTGGTTTGCCAGTAATGTCATAAAGATTTGGGATCTCACACAAGGATTCTGATTTAAAACATTGAGAAAACCTTTTCATGTAAACACATAAGAAAGTACGGGTACAGTGACAAATATGGCTCATTAACAAAGTATTGGAATTAATGTCAATTTTTCGAAAACTTTAACAGCTATCCCTTTGACCCCAAATACTGAGGTCCCTGAATGTCCTCATATTTTAGAAATAGCATGAATGAGGGGCGCCTTGGTGGCACAGCGGTTAAGCGTCTGCCTTCGGCTCAGGGCGTGATCCCCACGTTGTGGCATCGAGCCCCACATCAGGCTCCTCCGCTGTGGGCCTGCTTCTTCCTCTCCCACTGCCCCTGCTTGTGTTCCCTCTCTCGCTGAATAAATAAATAAAATCTTAAAAAAAAAAAAGAAATAGCAGGAATGACAAAACTACAAATGACCTGAAAGAAATATGATGAGCATGACAGAATCTAATTTTTTAAAAAGCATTGTATAATGAAGTGTCAGAAACCTACATTTTCTTACCCATATTTTTCAGTGATTAAAAGTTTTTCTGATGCAAGGTTCTCAGGGTCTGACTCCAGGGTGACAAATTCATCATGCCTACCTTTCCAAAACTATATAAATTCAAGTCCACATTATTTTTATCCACCATCAATTAAATATTAATCAGCTTTTCTTGGTCCTCAGCCCACAGGTCTTACTTACAAGACTATAAAGAGGAAACACTAGGAGCCCTGCCATTTTGGACCCCTTGGCATGGAATAGTTGTTCAAAATTCTGATTCCTGTCGCCATATGTGTTGCCTAACTTGCTACCTCTCTAAGTGGCAAGTTGAAGAGACGTGAGAGTATCAGTTTGCTGCGTCGCCATATTGACGTGACCAGTGGGCTACATAGAGATCTGGTGCATTTCAAATCCCAAATACAGGAACACCCCCCCTTGAAAACTGCTTCTGAGAGACCAAATTCCAGTAAACCTTTCAGCTCATAAGATTATAACCATTTCTTTGTCTTGGCTTTCCATGCAGATAAAATACTGCACTGTCTTTCAATGGGGAAGGGAATCACTGTCCAGACAGTTGGTGTTGTGGCACAATGGGAGAGGCCCTACGGTGGCTCTCTGCACTGGCCTGCACTCCCAGCGCTGGTTTCAAGTGAGGCATCACCGTCTGCGATAGGGATAGCCAAGGTAGCACTAGCCTATCAGCGACAGCCTGAAAGAAAGGCCGTGAGTCCTCTGTCCTGTCCATTCAGCGGGTGAGGAAGAACCAAGCTCAACCAGTCTAGACTTTTCCTTTACACCGATGGCAGAAAAGGTATAGCTTATTTGCATATCAGGTGCTATAGTATTGGTTTATAAACACTCATGTGGATCCCTTGCATTTCTGTATGGACTTAAATTATGCTTTTTGCCACGCTAAAAACATTTATAGTGTTCAGAGTTCATGAACATATGTCTCTTTCTGTTTTGTTTTTTTTTTTTCATAATGACACGTGCGCTCCTTAATCCCCCACCTCATCTCCCCTCTGGTGACCAGCAGTATGTTCTCTAGATTAAGGGTCTGTTTCTTGGTTTGTCTCTATTGTTTCTTGGTTTGGTTTGGTTTATCTCTTAAATTCCATACATGAGTGAAATCATATGGTATTTGTCCTTCTCTGACTTATTTCACTTAACATTATACTCTCCAACTCCATCCATGTTGTTGCAAATGACAAGATTTTGTTCTTTTTATGGCTAAGTAATAGTCCATGGTATATATGCCACATCTTCTTTATCCATTCAACTATTGGTGGACACTTAGGTTGCTTCCATAATTTAGCTATTGTCAGTAATGCTGCTATAAACATAGGGGTGCATGTATCCCTTTGAGTTAGTGTTTTTGTATTTTTCTGGTAAATACCCAGTAGTGTGATTACTGGATCCTAGGGTAGTTCTGGTTTCAATTTTTTCAGGAACCTCCATAATGTTCTGCACCAGTTTGCATTCCCACCAACAGCACAAGAGCACATCCTCATTAACACTTGCTGTGTTTCAATTTAGCCATTCTGACGGGTGCGAGGTGCTATCTCATCGTGGTTTTGATTTGCATTTCCCTGATGATCAGTGATGCTGAGCATCTTTTCAAGTGTCTGTTGGCCATCTGGATGTCTTCTTTGGAGAAATGTCTATTCATGTCTTCTGCCATTTTTAGTTGTATTATTTGGTTTGTGGGTGTTGATTTGTATCAATCCTTTATATTTTTTGGATACTAACCCTTTATTGGATATGTCACTTGAGAATATCTTCTCCCATTCAGTAGGTAGCCTTTTTAGTTTTGTTGATTATTTCCTTTGCTGTGCAGAAACTTTTCATTTTGATGTACTGAACACGTGTCTCTTAATGACCTCTGTGCTCAGCACACAGACGGCGATCTGGGCTGTCGAAGTGTGATCTGGCTAGGTTCAGGAGCATGAACAAGCACAACTTGTCACTGCAAAAATTGCAAAGTACCATCACGCATCAAAATATTTAGAAATGCATTTTGGACTAAGCGTTGATTGCTTCGGGAGAAGACAAACTAAGGAAATAAATTAACAAGTTTGTAACAGCCAGGATAGGCTGGGTTATACTCCATTAACAACTCTAAGAGCTCCGAGGCTCAGAAAAGAAAGGGTTATTTCTCACTAATGCCATCTGTCCACCACTGGGCTCCAGGGGGCTCTGGTCTGGACTCCCTCACCCTCTCACCATGCCAGAGGGAGAGATCTTGGAGCATTTGCAATGGTGGGTGCTGATGCTGATGGAAGGAAGTTGCTTCCTTCCAGAACTCACTGAGCCAGAACTGTCCCATGGTTCCTTCCAGCCACAAGGGACCAGCAATGACCACATAACATGGGTCCAGAGGTAGTGAGCCAACAATGTTTGGCAACAGCACTATTTCCAAACAGTGGATAACCATACGATTTTCATTGGAAAGACAAGTCATTAGCCGACTGGCAGAAAGGAGGCATCCCTGTTGTCCTGTGGTGGCAGCAAGGCTCCACGGTGTCTCTCAGTGCGTCCTGATTCAGCAGATTCCCCTAACGGTCACACAGTTCTGCTGGCCCGGGAAGAGAGGGCCCGCAGCCAGCTGCTAAGGGACAGAGCTGAGAGCCCGGAGGGAGGGACGTGTAGCCCTCGCATGGGCTTGCAGCCTGCTCCCTCTGTGTCTGTCACACGCTGGCTCTCTGTGCTCCTCCCTCTCTCCCCAGGTCTTCCTTCGTCCCTTCTCTTCCCCACGTGCCCTAGAGTGCTTTCCTTTCACGCAAAGATGCTGGTCTTCCTGGTGGTTGGTCTTTGAGAGCAGGGGTGTGGCTGGCCAAGAGGCCGATGTGCCAGCTCCTGAATTCACTCCCCAAGCACAGACCCTTAGTGCTTGTGTCAACTTTCTGCCGTCTGCCCACTTGAATCCCCAACCTCGAAGCTGTCCTCTCTCACCGCTTTTCTCTGCCGTCCCTCCTTCCTGCCTCGCATCGTTTGGTTGAGTCAAGCCGATTTTCTCAAGCTCTTTGGTTCATTCATTTCACTTCTGCTTGTAACCACTTTTCATTACTTTCATGATTCTAAGATATCCTAAGACAAGAAAACCCCTAAAACGTCCTTGTCCATTCACCGCTTCTGTTTGGCCGTCAGTAGGTCTCCCGGGGCCAACACAGAGCTAATACACTACAGCGACGAGCGACGCGACGAGCGGAAGGTGTGCCCCTGAGTGAAAGCAGTTATTTACATAAGGCTCATTTTGTAAATGGTGCCGTGAATTATCTAACAGTGCCGCATCCCCCCTGCTCAACCTCTTCAAGGAGGAATCATCTCGGAGGAATCACTCTTCCAGGCTACTGGAGGGGACATGGGAGTGCCGCCCAGCAGCCTTCTCTGGGAGACTCCCGGAGCTGCCCACGCTGAACTGGGCCCCGAGTCAGGCTCTGAGACGGTGGTGGCCCATCTCTGCCCTTTGAAAGCTCTTGGTCTCAGTGGTGAGTTGGTCTGTTCATGGGGAGAACAAGAGATAATGAAATTACGGTGACCATGGGCTGTAAATGTCCCAAGCACATTGCTGCCTGTCTGGCTCCCACTTCTATGCCCACAATCTACCACAGTGCCTGGCAGGGAGCCGGGGCTCAAAAGGTAGGTTTAGAAAGAATCGGTGAACGCCAGGACTTTAATAGGAGTGATGTGCTAATCTCTAGGTCTGTCCATCTGCTCATTACTCTTCTCTGGGAGGGATGTTGAGATATTTCAGGAGGCAGCTGTAAATTTTCTCCTCAGTGTGCCGAACACTGCGTCATACTGCTCTGAAATGCCCAGCTGTTCTCCTAGCATAAGAGTAAGTGGATAACGGCCAAATCTCTGTTCCTCTGAGTAGATGCCACTAAACCTAGCAATCAGTATTTACCTTGTCTCAGGAATCATGTCTAGAATGCCCTGCCCCCCAATATTCCAGACACACACCTGCCCGAGGTCAGAACCCCAGACAAGAAACAAGGACCAGCGCAGGTCAATGGGGACACTCCGTGTTAGGCAGGCTGCTCATTTTGAGCTGAGACAAATGTTGGCATCTGTCTCTCTCGGAGCAGACTATGACCTTTGATCGAGCCCGTGTGAAGAAAAGGCACCTCACATGGGGCTGCTTGGAAAAAACCCGTTTTTCACCAGGGAGGCTGCTTGGGAGGCATTCCCCAGTCTTCCCTCTGCCCTACATCATTTTGCAGGGGGGCACCTCTGCCCCTCTGGTGCTCCGAGGCTGAGGCTGTCATGTGAAGCGATTGGCTGCTTTGTGCTGAGTGGCGAACTCTGTGGTTGTTGGAAAGCAGCAGTAAAAGCTAGGGAGTGTCTCAGATTGCAAGCAACCTCAGGCAGCGGCGGGCAGCACACCGCCTCGCATCTGCCCGTGGGAGACCCACCGACGTCCTCAGCGCTGCCCAGGGTACCCTTCCGACCCGCCGCGGGCAGGGATGAACACTTCCAGGCTGCCCGGAGTCAACAGATTAAAACAGTTTTGGAGGGTGAGTAAAAGGACACAAGTCAACTTACTAGAAAAAAAAAAAAAGTTTAATTTCTTTAAAAACAAAAACAAACAAAAAAACCAACCTAACTTGCCGTGGGAGGTGTGTGCCATGAGATAGTTGCATTATTTTAGAAAACTCCTGGTGGGAGATTCGACTGTGCATATTCGATATCTTGACAAAGGTTTAGAATTTCATTTTAACTAATCTTCAGCAGATCCAAGGAGCAGCCAGAGCAGCTCTGGTGTTGACTCAGAGTACACGTTTTCTAGAAAAGGCAGTTTAGCATTTGAGACACAGTATGATGGTTAATTATACTTACTGTCACTCAGATATCAACCAGTATCTTCTGATCGTAGCCTCCGGGAACAGGGTCGAACGTGATAGCTAATAGATGGAATCCCGAAAATCAGGTCTGTGTGTGTTTTCTTGCAGACTGTGTAATCTGTCAGAAGCCTAGGTGACCAGAAGCAGAAGAGATAGGAGAGTCTCATGCTTTGTGTAGGGCACTATGACAGCGTTAGAAGGCACTGAGGCAGCTGTAATCACAAACCACTCAGACGTGTGATGCACGTTCTAGACTATTACCATAATCCTCAGTAGTGAGATCAGCCCCAAGCCAGCCTAATAGCCTATGGCTTCTCGATTTTCACCTTTTGCCTCTCTTCACAGAACAATAAAACATCTATGGAAATCATTGCTTATTTCCTGGATTCAGAACAACAAGTAAAGAATTCTTTTCTGGAAAGTATCATGGGATTCAGGGAGACGTGGGTTTATGCCACATGTTAGTATCAAAGTCAAACCCCTGTGCAGGTTTAGGACCTAGAAAGGAACAAATGATCCAGCAACTGATTTTCAGTGACTCCTTAAAGTATCATGCTGAGCTGGGATAATACTGCGGGGAAGTTTCTGTCTTATGCTAACGTGATCTGTTCATTAGAAATCGCTTTGTTAGACGAATAAGTAGCAGGCACTTGAGGCATTTCTGACTTTAGGTAAACTGCTTTTCTTTCTGTATGATGCTCTGAGTCATTTAAGAAGGGCCGGGGGTTATAGATGTGCTTTGTCAATTACTTAGTGAGTCATGAGATCTCTTTATTTGAACTTGTAATGATCAGATAATGTGAGTTTGAAAATAATGTGAGTAATTTTGAAATTACTTTATAAGCAAAGATTTACATTCAACTGGGTAGAACCAGAACACTGTCTTCCCAAAGGAAAGCATATGTGTGGTATATAAATGGGTATGTCATCTGAGTAAACGAGCATATTAAAGACACTGAAGTGATGAAACTCTAAGGGGCACCATATGCAGCTCGCGCAGCCCTGGGCCGAAGGTCTGACAGCCAACTGTGTGGGTCCTGGGATTATTCCCTTCATCCTGGGCAGAACTGCTTACTGCCCTTCACTTCCCATCTGTAGAGTGAGTGGTTCCTCCCAGCTCTGAGATTTCATCTGAGCCCATGGGAAACAGATTACTCTGTGCTCCAAATTCACCAGATAATCTGTCTAGATTGTGTCTGAAAAAGTCTGTAAATTTGTTGATCGTCATAGTTTTTAGCTGTTGGAGGGCTCTCAGAACGTCTTGATGAAATCATCCTCAGACGGGGCTTCCGGCTTCTAACAAGTTCTCTCTGAGTGACGTCAGATGTAACCCATCAGGGTCATGTGTAGATCGGCGGACAAACAGTAGGCTACTTTGTATTTTCTCTTTCACAGACTAAGCTTCATTTTAGCCCTTAACCTCGCCACTGATCTAAACGTTTGTTACGTACGACACCACAGAGCTTCAGTTGGACCCCTCAGTAAGCTGCACCTTGAAGGGCATCCTCTGAGAGGGGGTTTCCAGCTGTGTGGGGCACACAGACCCCAAACTCACAGCACCCATGTGGGCCCTGCTCGCTGGAAGGAGTCCTCGGAACAAAACAAAGACACCGGGATTTCACTGGCCAGCAGCACGGTCCAGATAAGGAAGCACATTCTAAATAACCCAAGGGATTCCTTAATTATTTAGGGGTGAGGAATTTAAATGGGTGATGTCGTTACTCTGTAGTTTCGACTTTGAATTATTCATTTGGTTTTTTTATGGTGGTTCTATGCTAATTACTCCAGACTACTGTTAATAAAACTTTTAAAAATCGGAGGCAGATGCAAAAACGGTTGCAAAGAAAGGATTTAAAAGCCTCTTAACAGAGGAGTGGCTTTGGAGCCTCTCATCCAGGTAGGCAGAGCTGACTGTGGGGCTTGCTTACCTCTGAGTCCATTCCCTCCCAAGGCCCGGCTATGGAGCTCTGCAGCCAGCTCGAGATAATGGGCACAGAACTTCAAAATCTAGGTTTTGGAGCCTGGCGTGAGATAAAACTTGATCCTACCACTAATTCGTGCTCATTTAAAGCAATGGCAGTCTTCCCATGGTTTTGGTAGTTTCCGTGTATTTATATTATTTTACTGGGAGCAAGTAGAAATAAGAGAGGTTTTTTTCCTTTTCTTTCTTTCTTTCTCTTTCTCTTTCTCTTTCTCTTTCTCTCTCTCTCTCTCTCTCTCTCTCTTTCTCTTTCTCTTTCTCTTTCTCTTTCTCTTTCTCTTTCTCTTTCTCTTTCTCTTTCTCTTTCTCTTTCTCTTTCTCTTTCTCTTTCTCTTTCTCTTTCTCTTTCTCTTTCTCTTTCTCTTTCTCTTTCTCTTTCTCTTTCTCTTTCTCTTTCTCTTTCTCTTTCTCTTTCTCTTTCTCTTTCTCTTTCTCTTTCTCTTTCTCTTTCTCTTTCTCTTTCTCTTTCTCTTTCTCTTTCTCTTTCTCTTTCTCTTTCTCTTTCTCTTTCTCTTTCTCTTTCTCTTTCTCTTTCTCTTTCTCTTTCTCTTTCTCTTTCTCTTTCTCTTTCTCTTTCTCTTTCTCTTTCTCTTTCTCTTTCTCTTTCTCTTTCTCTTTCTCTTTCTCTTTCTCTTTCTCTTTCTCTTTCTCTTTCTCTTTCTCTTTCTCTTTCTCTTTCTCTTTCTCTTTCTCTTTCTCTTTCTCTTTCTCTTTCTCTTTCTCTTTCTCTTTCTCTTTCTCTTTCTCTTTCTCTTTCTCTTTCTCTTTCTCTTTCTCTTTCTCTTTCTCTTTCTCTTTCTCTTTCTCTTTCTCTTTCTCTTTCTCTTTCTCTTTCTCTTTCTCTTTCTCTTTCTCTTTCTCTTTCTCTTTCTCTTTCTCTTTCTCTTTCTCTTTCTCTTTCTCTTTCTCTTTCTCTTTCTCTTTCTCTTTCTCTTTCTCTTTCTCTTTCTCTTTCTCTTTCTCTTTCTCTTTCTCTTTCTCTTTCTCTTTCTCTTTCTCTTTCTCTTTCTCTTTCTCTTTCATACAAACCCAGGACTGGTTCACCTGCTATAGTCAGCAGAGTTTTGGAATCCGTGCTTTAGATGGCTTTGCTCTTCAGGCCGTGCGCCTACAGTAGCCAAATGAGTGTTTGATTTCAGTCCAGCTACTGGATGCTGAGGGATGCCGTTTGATCTAACAGATGTTTGACAACAGAAATTTATAGACCAGGAAAGCTGGTCCCAAGTTTACTGGAGGAGGCAAAATGGTTTTTTTTTTTCTGCCCTCTGAACTTTCTTTTGTTGATTACAGTGACTTGAAACAACCCAAACCTGACTATTTAAGAATAACCAAACTCCAGGAAGGCAGCGTGGTGTAATAGAGCCAGGAGCAGGACGCATGGTTTTGCCTAAAGGTCATGTTCCTTTCCTTCATGCCGGTTTCCTCCCCTAGAACATTGGGGAGGGTGTGTAAATCACAGCCGCTTGATCTTCTATCCAGGTTGTATAGTCTCATCTCTCAGAACGCTTTCTTTAAGTGTCGATGCCTAGGCTCCCCCTCCCCCCACTCCAGTTAAGCCAGAGTCACAGTGGGTGGGGCCCACCATACCAATACAGTTTTAAAAAGCACCCCTGGTTATTCTAGTGGGCAGCCAGAATCAAGAACAATTATACCATCCGAAGGTCCTTTCCAGCTCTCACATTCTCTGTACGAAGATTCTGATGATTACTTCTCACAGTAAAAGCACTACGTTGTTTATATTGTGGTTGTGGGACTTCTTCCTCTGGTCATTTCAAGAGATGATTCATTGAAAGCGGTGGAACAAAGGATACCAAGGACTTAACCCCCCCGAAGTGGCTTTTGAAAGTAAAGACTGAATATCCTTGATGTGGACACTGCGTCCAGGGGCCATCTGAATTTTTAATTCCCTAACGGGATATTTTTGGTCTTAAGAACAGTGAACTCTCGTTTCAAGGGTATAAACCCAGTGAAAATAGTACTTTCCAATAATATAAGCTTGTCCTTGTTGCTGTTGAGCTCTGAGCAGGTGTTAGGGATACAGAGATGAGCGAGACCCGGTCCTTGCTTTCATCCGTTTACAGTCAGTGGAGGTAAGAGAAAAAGACAGTGGCTGTCTGGTTTGGGGCTATCCGAATCGGATGTTCCTTGGCCATGCAGTTTTCTAGCCTGAGAACCTTTGCTAATGCACACAAAATGAGAAGAAGGACACCCCCCACCCCCAATCATTTGCCCATTTAAAGGTGGTTTTTTGTGGGTGAACGTTTCGTTACACCGGCCATGTTTCTTTGGGACACCGAGGTGTCTGAGAAGCACACGCGCTTCCAGACCTACACCCACAGACGCTCTGATGACAGGAAGTGTTTATACTGATGATTGACACGCAGACACACACATGTCGTATCTACATATGCAAACTACATTTACACGTTTCAGAAAATAACAAAATACGGTGGGTTATTTCATAAGTAATGACACAAGTTCAAAACCAAAATAAAACGCGCACTAACCTTTGATTCTCTTTCTGAACCGTCCGAGGCAGACTTCGTTTCTTGATACTACATCTGTCTGTCCCAGGTTTCCCTCAAAATCTAACCCTCAGCTGAGATTTCTGCAGGTCTCGGAGAGCAGATGGTCTGGGCGTTGGGCTCCTGTTGGAGTTTTCCCTCTCCGGAGTTGCACGAAATACGCAACCCATTTCCTTTGCGGGAACCTTTGTCTCTTACCCGTGATGTGGTGAGGTGAGACTGGATTTCCGTAGGTCTCCTCCCAATGTCCTGTCATTCCACCTGACCGTTTTCTCCAGCTTGTCAGGAAGTAGGAAGGACCTTTGTAAAGTTGTTGATCCCGAGAGGCAGTCAGACAGGATAGCAATTCCTTCTCCTCACTGGGAAATCAAGGGACTGGCCGACCAGCGTAGTTTAGTAGAAAAGGCCTTGGCGTCACAGACAAATGGCAATTTGAATTTGGATTCTCACAGAACCTATCTGTATCGTGTTAGGCCGATCTCGTCCTATCCAGACCCAAATTTCCTCCTCTATGAGGTGAAGCAGGTAATACTGACTTAGGTGTTTTGGGGTGAAGATTCAATCTGATGGCATTCATCCTACAACGTCTGTGAACACAGAGCACACAGTAGGTTCTCTATTAGCGACGTGCGGGATTACTGCTCACTGTCAAGGGAGGCTGGAAGCAACTCTCGGCAGGATGTTTGCTTCTCCAAGCTGGGGTCTCTGCTTAGTGGCTCTGTGATGTAGGAGTGGCCCCAGGGTTGCAGTGGGGCTTTCTGAAGAAGGAAAATACTATAGATGAGCCTCCCAAGATAGCGGAGCAAATGACGTCATTCCATAGGTTGACATCAGCCAGCTAGCTCACCTTCCCTCCTCCTCCCAGTGAGCTGTCCTTGAGTTTGAATCTTTGTCTGTGGTCTGCCTTTTATCTTTGCGTGGGTCTTTTCACACAAACCAGGCGAACTGCTTTTCAGCTCTTGGAGGGAAACAAAGGAACAAAATGTAATACATTTGAACAACTGTGCTTTTTCTAAGTCCCCACAGTTCAAATAACCAGTGACATTTTGCAGGGAGGCATTTTGATGTCAGGGAGAACCAGCCGTGGCTCTTTATTTGGCCTCGAATGCTGTCCCTTTGGAGAAAGTTTTTAGTTTCTTTTTAACCAACACTCAAAAATTATTAATTTGGCTCTTTATTCATGAACATTAAAAGCTGGAAGTTAATAAATATTTTATGATCCTAGAGCTCAAATGCATATCAGATTGATGTTGAGGGATGAAGAATTGAGGGCAGGGAAAAGGCCTCCTCTTTCCAGAATTTGCAAAATCGATGTAAAGTGGGCTTCCGCTCACCTACCGAGGGTGTGACTGACATTGGCTAGAGCAGGATGATGGAGCAGAGCTTCCTGGAACGCTGCTGGTGCCCGGGGAGGTCTCCAGGTCAGCCAGAGGTTCGGACCTCTTCCTCCCTTCCCAGGTGAGCACGCCTGCAGGCCCCAGGGGAGGAGGCTAGAGCTGCTCGTAGCACCGTCGGCTCATCCAGGGATGTCAAGGCTTCAAAGAAACATGTAGCAGCTCTTCCTTCTCAGAAGGTGGGGGGCTCCTGGGCTGGAACAAGTTTTTGAAAATCCGATGTCAGTCTTGGAATAAGCAGGCAAGTCCTTCTGTCTTCTCTTCACCGCCTGCGTAGACAGGGTTTAAGTTCACACTTACTTCACACCGTGTAATTTTTTCTGCAAATATGTTCAGGAACTCAGCTGCAGTGTTGGTTTTCTTTAAAGATTTTTTTCCCTACCCCTCATGAGCCAGAACAGATCATTTGGGTTTGCTATCGATTAAACAGATGGATGGACCTTTCTGATGGGCTAAAAGAATGGAACTAGGATAAATAGGGCCGATTTTTTCCAAAGGTCTGAAAAGCACATGAATTCACCTTGTGTGCTGGCAAGAACTGTTACTGCTTAGAGAACAAAGAACACCGAGGAGGTTTTTCATGGGGTGGTCTTCCAAAGAATTGTTCCTCACCAGCAAACTCTTTAAGAAGCTTGCGTTTCCTTGTCCTCATGTTGGAAGCAAGAAAGTTTGTACTATCAGGCATTTTTAAAAGAAAACATGCTGAATGATTTATAAGGGGAAACGTTCATATATGAGCTGTAAATTCTCAGATGATAACCAAAGAGCAACTGATAGGGTTGTAGAGAAGCCCGGTGAACAGACTTGCAAACTGGGGAGTCCGTTGATATTTTATCATCAGCAGACTGACTGGAGATTCTGTGCTTTGATTGCAGATGCCGGTTTCTGCAAATGTTGCCTGGACCAATGGTTATTGACATCTTAGTGAAGAAAAGGTGGATGACTATCCTTGACAGTGGGTGTGTAGAGAACCTCTTTTGCAGGCAGATGGACGTTTTAGGGTCACTTGAGTGGTTCTTTAATCGGCCTATCTCAGCTGCCTTATCTGTAAAATAGTGATAAGATTACTTATCCTGTGCGGTTTTGTGAGAAGTAAGTGAGATCACAAATGTAATGTGCAAGCATAGGCCTTTCACTCTACTGTTTCCTTTTTCTGTGGACCTGAGCCTGTAAGTAATCTTTAGCTACAGCATGTAGACCATGGGCGTGTGTGCTAAGTAAATATCCATTGAATAGAGGAATGGCTGGATAGNCCTTATCTGTAAAATAGTGATAAGATTACTTATCCTGTGCGGTTTTGTGAGAAGTAAGTGAGATCACAAATGGAATGTGCAAGCATAGGCCTTTCACTCTACTGTTTCCTTTTTCTGTGGACCCGAGCCCCTAAGTAATCTTTAGCTACAGCATGTAGACCATGGGCGCGTGTGCTAAGTAAATATCCGTTGAATAGAGGAATGGCTGGATAGATAGATGGGCGAGCGGGAGGGTAGATGGCTAGGTGGGTGGGTAGATAAATGGATGAGTGAATGGATGGATGGATGGATGGATGGATGGATGGGTGTGTTGGTAGATGGGTGGATGGACAGGTAGACGGGTGGGTAGATGGATGAAGCTAGCTTAAATCCAGTTTATTGTAAACATTAAAATTTATGATTGGATATGGATCACTTAGGAATTCATCGAGTCTATTTTTAATCGGTTGCATGTACTTCAGTCTCATTGCTGATATTAACATCACCATATTATCTAAAAACATCAGAAAAGGTTTCCTTTCCTCTGTTGTTTTTGTTCTTGCCTGACCCTCTTTAAGAATATATATATATATATATATATATTTTTTTTTCCTCTTTAGGAATATTAACATCATTAGGTAGTTTGGCTATTAGCCGTTATAAGTAGACATTATATATGCAGTGTTTGTTAATTCGCCTTTGAATTTAAGATTGCCCTTTGATTTAGGAAGCTGAGTATGTCTGCTTTACAATTTATCAGTTAGGAGAAGAAGGCAGGAAAAAAACAAAACAAAACCAAGGACTTAACCTAATCCTTGTAGGGAGCAGGTGCTGGTAGATTTCTGTCCCTTAATGTTTCAGTATCTTCCTCCTGTGTTTAGCTGCAGGAATGCCGAGAGTGAGGTAAAGAGGATTTCGAGGAGCTCTGTAGATCATGATGACTTGTCTGCAAAGATTTTAAAAGCAAAGTCTCCAGCTGAGTGGAAAGTTATCATTGAATTTCTTTTTAACATTGAACTTCTGGGGTTTTGTTTTTCCAGTTACAGAACTTGTTGATAGCATCAACCATTCCTTACTAAAACTCTGATTTCCTACATGAGGAGCTCACCAATGAGTAACAATCTTCTCCCATCTCTAAAGTCCCCCAAATTTGATCCCTCAAAAGCTATCTCATAACTTCCTACTACTTAACCGAGGTTTTGTTCCCCAACTGTTTCTTGGTACCAGGCATCGTGTAAGCCCTCCAGAACGTTCAGAGAGAGGCATGAAGAAGACCCTGGCAGGACTTGCATTCGGCATGGGAATTTAGCACAAGAAAGTGGGGTACCGTGTGTAGGGTGCCAGATAGAGAGAGGGATGAAGTGCTNAACACTCAAAAATTATTAATTTGGCTCTTTATTCATGAACATTAAAAGCTGGAAGTTAATAAATATTTTATGATCCTAGAGCTCAAATGCATATCAGATTGATGTTGAGGGATGAAGAATTGAGGGCAGGGAAAAGGCCTCCTCTTTCCAGAATTTGCAAAATCGATGTAAAGTGGGCTTCCGCTCACCTACCGAGGGTGTGACTGACATTGGCTAGAGCAGGATGATGGAGCAGAGCTTCCTGGAACGCTGCTGGTGCCCGGGGAGGTCTCCAGGTCAGCCAGAGGTTCGGACCTCTTCCTCCCTTCCCAGGTGAGCACGCCTGCAGGCCCCAGGGGAGGAGGCTAGAGCTGCTCGTAGCACCGTCGGCTCATCCAGGGATGTCAAGGCTTCAAAGAAACATGTAGCAGCTCTTCCTTCTCAGAAGGTGGGGGGCTCCTGGGCTGGAACAAGTTTTTGAAAATCCGATGTCAGTCTTGGAATAAGCAGGCAAGTCCTTCTGTCTTCTCTTCACCGCCTGCGTAGACAGGGTTTAAGTTCACACTTACTTCACACCGTGTTATTTTTTCTGCAAATATGTTCAGGAACTCAGCTGCAGTGTTGGTTTTCTTTAAAGATTTTTTTCCCTACCCCTCATGAGCCAGAACAGATCATTTGGGTTTGCTATCGATTAAACAGATGGATGGACCTTTCTGATGGGCTAAAAGAATGGAACTAGGATAAATAGGGCCGATTTTTTCCAAAGGTCTGAAAAGCACATGAATTCACCTTGTGTGCTGGCAAGAACTGTTACTGCTTAGAGAACAAAGAACACCGAGGAGGTTTTTCATGGGGTGGTCTTCCAAAGAATTGTTCCTCACCAGCAAACTCTTTAAGAAGCTTGCGTTTCCTTGTCCTCATGTTGGAAGCAAGAAAGTTTGTACTATCAGGCATTTTTAAAAGAAAACATGCTGAATGATTTATAAGGGGAAACGTTCATATATGAGCTGTAAATTCTCAGATGATAACCAAAGAGCAACTGATAGGGTTGTAGAGAAGCCCGGTGAACAGACTTGCAAACTGGGGAGTCCGTTGATATTTTATCATCAGCAGACTGACTGGAGATTCTGTGCTTTGATTGCAGATGCCGGTTTCTGCAAATGTTGCCTGGACCAATGGTTATTGACATCTTAGTGAAGAAAAGGTGGATGACTATCCTTGACAGTGGGTGTGTAGAGAACCTCTTTTGCAGGCAGATGGACGTTTTAGGGTCACTTGAGTGGTTCTTTAATCGGCCTATCTCAGCTGCCTTATCTGTAAAATAGTGATAAGATTACTTATCCTGTGCGGTTTTGTGAGAAGTAAGTGAGATCACAAATGGAATGTGCAAGCATAGGCCTTTCACTCTACTGTTTCCTTTTTCTGTGGACCCGAGCCCCTAAGTAATCTTTAGCTACAGCATGTAGACCATGGGCGCGTGTGCTAAGTAAATATCCGTTGAATAGAGGAATGGCTGGATAGATAGATGGGCGAGCGGGAGGGTAGATGGCTAGGTGGGTGGGTAGATAAATGGATGAGTGAATGGATGGATGGATGGATGGATGGATGGATGGGTGTGTTGGTAGATGGGTGGATGGACAGGTAGACGGGTGGGTAGATGGATGAAGCTAGCTTAAATCCAGTTTATTGTAAACATTAAAATTTATGATTGGATATGGATCACTTAGGAATTCATCGAGTCTATTTTTAATCGGTTGCATGTACTTCAGTCTCATTGCTGATATTAACATCACCATATTATCTAAAAACATCAGAAAAGGTTTCCTTTCCTCTGTTGTTTTTGTTCTTGCCTGACCCTCTTTAAGAATATATATATATATATTTTTTTTTTTCCTCTTTAGGAATATTAACATCATTAGGTAGTTTGGCTATTAGCCGTTATAAGTAGACATTATATATGCAGTGTTTGTTAATTCGCCTTTGAATTTAAGATTGCCCTTTGATTTAGGAAGCTGAGTATGTCTGCTTTACAATTTATCAGTTAGGAGAAGAAGGCAGGAAAAAAAAAAACAAACCAAGGACTTAACCTAATCCTTGTAGGGAGCAGGTGCTGGTAGATTTCTGTCCCTTAATGTTTCAGTATCTTCCTCCTGTGTTTAGCTGCAGGAATGCCGAGAGTGAGGTAAAGAGGATTTCGAGGAGCTCTGTAGATCATGATGACTTGTCTGCAAAGATTTTAAAAGCAAAGTCTCCAGCTGAGTGGAAAGTTATCATTGAATTTCTTTTTAACATTGAACTTCTGGGGTTTTGTTTTTCCAGTTACAGAACTTGTTGATAGCATCAACCATTCCTTACTAAAACTCTGATTTCCTACATGAGGAGCTCACCAATGAGTAACAATCTTCTCCCATCTCTAAAGTCCCCCAAATTTGATCCCTCAAAAGCTATCTCATAACTTCCTACTACTTAACCGAGGTTTTGTTCCCCAACTGTTTCTTGGTACCAGGCATCGTGTAAGCCCTCCAGAACGTTCAGAGAGAGGCATGAAGAAGACCCTGGCAGGACTTGCATTCGGCATGGGAATTTAGCACAAGAAAGTGGGGTACCGTGTGTAGGGTGCCAGATAGAGAGAGGGATGAAGTGCTCTCGAAATACCCAAACAGGACAATTCACGTTGTGTGGAAGGCAGGGAGCTTGGAGGAAGATCACAACGAGGAGATACTTCAGTTAGATGCTTAAAAGTAAGTTTAAAAAAAAAATCCCCGTGTGGAGCAAATGGAGTCCAAGTAGACAAAACGATGTGATTCAAAGCATCAAAGCATGAACTTTTTAGAGTCTTACGCAAACAAGCACACCGCACTCCAGCTAGTGAGGTAGGTGTCTGAGGTGGAGATTGGAGTTGGGGTTTGGGGGTGCCTGGAATGGCCTGAGGCCAGGTGGTGGGCACGTCCGTGTCAGCGAGCGTGAGGAAGTTGGGAGCTGTTGAGCACAGGAACCGATTCCAGCGGTAAACTTGGAAGTTCCTGCACACTCCCTTGAGGGCTCAGTGAATCCTACTACTTGCAGATAATTATTCCTATATATACCTATACTTAGTGAACAAATTAGAGGTTCTTAGGCATTTTTACCTTCCGTTGCCGCGGAGGAGCTAACCGAGGATGCTTGTGGGTTGCAGGGAGTCCTTGCGCGTAGCTATTTACATGCAAATGTCAATACCAGATTGAAAATGCTGGAATGATTTTGCTATAAATAAGACATACATTATACTTTCAGATTCTCTTCAGAGTCTGTTATTGAGCATTACCTGTGTGTGCAGACATGTGCGAGAAATCTTGGGGGTGATGAGAGAACCAGGAGAAAACAGCATTCATATGTGCAATAAATAGATGCCCGTTTTACATACCAGTGCCTATACGTTTGTCGTTTGACATTTTATTCTCTCGTATTCTTCCTGGAGAAGCAAGGGTTGGGTATTTGTTGGAGCAAAACTGAAATAGAGGACTAAGTTTTGTTTAAAGCCTTAAATGGTGGGGAACATTTTAATAAACAGAAATTTAATCATGGGGATCTGAGGAAACAGGTCGAATGGAGGGACACAGCCCGGAGAGTGTACGTCTCGGGATGGTGTGGCCAAAGTGGAGGCTGCATGTTACGTGTTGGCAAGAATGGTGAACAAGTTTCAAGTGTGGGGTTGCAACGTGACTTTGGGAGGTCTTAAGCCCTGTATTCTCACTGCTGGTTTCACACATCTGATGTCTCCCATGGGAGACAGTCCCCACGGGGGAGGAGTCCTCCATGAATGGAGAAACCAGGATCTGTTAAGGAAGGGGGAGAGAGATGTCACCAGAGTAACACGCTCGAGTTCAAGCAGAAATACTGAAGTTGGAGGGAAACGAGGGATCCATTTCTGCCTTCTAGTCAGGGTAGGACAATTCGGGTGTCCCAGCGTGCCCCTGCTCAGTGAGCGGGCACCTCGGAGCTCTGGATGGGCCTCAATGGCCAAAGAGAGGCTTAAAGCCTCAGTCTTCCTGCCTCTGAAGTGCATTGGTGTAAATGCATAAAATAGCAGCTTTTTTTCCTGAAGGAAGACCTTGTGCCCAATTTGAGTTGACTCTGATGGCGTCTGGGAGAAAGGATTATCATCAGAGAAGTTGCTTAACCCCAGAGAAAAACTATATTCTGAAGATACTCCTCACCTTGATAAGATTTTATTTTATTTTTTTCTTAAATGTTTGTCATTGTGGAATGTAGAAACTCATCCCAGTTCCAGGTGCTGTGGGGCTGGTGTTGCTTGAAAAACCAGTCTGTTATGCAAACGCTCTGTATCCTTATGAAGTCTCCATAGTTCATTTTCACCTTTGTTTCTCTTGCCTTTGGAGACGCGTCTAGCAAGAAGTTGCTGCAGCCGAGGCGGGAGAGGATGCTGCCTGTGTTCTCCTCTAGGATTCTGATGGAGTCCAGTCTCACATTTAGGTCGTTCATCCATTTTGAGTCTATTTTTGTGTCTGGTGTAAGGAAATGGTCCAGTTTCATTCTTCTGCATGTGGCTGTCCAATTTTCCCAACACCACGTGTTGAAGAAACTGTCTTTTTTTCCATTGGATATTCTTTCCTGTTTTGTCAAAGATTAGTTGACCCTAGGGTTGAGGGTCCATCTCTGGGGTCTCTATTCTGTTCCATTGATCTATGTGTCTTTTTGTGCCAGGGCCATACTGTCTTGACGATGACAGCTTTGTAATAGAGCTTGAAGTCTGGAACTGTGATGCCTCCAGCTTTGGTTTTCTTTTT
>NC_048218.1:208872373-208966755 GCF_002007445.2 Ailuropoda melanoleuca
AAAAAAAAAATCCCCGTGTGGAGCAAATGGAGTCCAAGTAGACAAAACGATGTGATTCAAAGCATCAAAGCATGAACTTTTTAGAGTCTTACGCAAACAAGCACACCGCACTCCAGCTAGTGAGGTAGGTGTCTGAGGTGGAGATTGGAGTTGGGGTTTGGGGGTGCCTGGAATGGCCTGAGGCCAGGTGGTGGGCACGTCCGTGTCAGCGAGCGTGAGGAAGTTGGGAGCTGTTGAGCACAGGAACCGATTCCAGCGGTAAACTTGGAAGTTCCTGCACACTCCCTTGAGGGCTCAGTGAATCCTACTACTTGCAGATAATTATTCCTATATATACCTATACTTAGTGAACAAATTAGAGGTTCTTAGGCATTTTTACCTTCCGTTGCCGCGGAGGAGCTAACCGAGGATGCTTGTGGGTTGCAGGGAGTCCTTGCGCGTAGCTATTTACATGCAAATGTCAATACCAGATTGAAAATGCTGGAATGATTTTGCTATAAATAAGACATACATTATACTTTCAGATTCTCTTCAGAGTCTGTTATTGAGCATTACCTGTGTGTGCAGACATGTGCGAGAAATCTTGGGGGTGATGAGAGAACCAGGAGAAAACAGCATTCATATGTGCAATAAATAGATGCCCGTTTTACATACCAGTGCCTATACGTTTGTCGTTTGACATTTTATTCTCTCGTATTCTTCCTGGAGAAGCAAGGGTTGGGTATTTGTTGGAGCAAAACTGAAATAGAGGACTAAGTTTTGTTTAAAGCCTTAAATGGTGGGGAACATTTTAATAAACAGAAATTTAATCATGGGGATCTGAGGAAACAGGTCGAATGGAGGGACACAGCCCGGAGAGTGTACGTCTCGGGATGGTGTGGCCAAAGTGGAGGCTGCATGTTACGTGTTGGCAAGAATGGTGAACAAGTTTCAAGTGTGGGGTTGCAACGTGACTTTGGGAGGTCTTAAGCCCTGTATTCTCACTGCTGGTTTCACACATCTGATGTCTCCCATGGGAGACAGTCCCCACGGGGGAGGAGTCCTCCATGAATGGAGAAACCAGGATCTGTTAAGGAAGGGGGAGAGAGATGTCACCAGAGTAACACGCTCGAGTTCAAGCAGAAATACTGAAGTTGGAGGGAAACGAGGGATCCATTTCTGCCTTCTAGTCAGGGTAGGACAATTCGGGTGTCCCAGCGTGCCCCTGCTCAGTGAGCGGGCACCTCAGAGCTCTGGATGGGCCTCAATGGCCAAAGAGAGGCTTAAAGCCTCAGTCTTCCTGCCTCTGAAGTGCATTGGTGTAAATACATAAAATAGCAGCTTTTTTTCCTGAAGGAAGATNCAGAGTAACACGCTCGAGTTCAAGCAGAAATACTGAAGTTGGAGGGAAACGAGGGATCCATTTCTGCCTTCTTGTCAGGGTAGGACAATTCGGGTGTCCCAGCGTGCCCCTGCTCAGTGAGCGGGCACCTCAGAGCTCTGGATGGGCCTCAATGGCCAAAGAGAGGCTTAAAGCCTCAGTCTTCCTGCCTCTGAAGTGCATTGGTGTAAATACATAAAATAGCAGCTTTTTTTCCTGAAGGAAGACCTTGTGCCCAATTTGAGTTGACTCTGATGGCGTCTGGGAGAAAGGATTATCATCAGAGAAGTTGCTTAACCCCAGAGAAAAACTATATTCTGAAGATACTCCTCACCTTGATAAGATTTTATTTTATTTTTTTCTTAAATGTTTGTCATTGTGGAATGTAGAAACTCATCCCAGTTCCAGGTGCTGTGGGGCTGGTGTTGCTTGAAAAACCAGTCTGTTATGCAAACGCTCTGTATCCTTATGAAGTCTCCATAGTTCATTTTCACCTTTGTTTCTCTTGCCTTTGGAGACGCGTCTAGCAAGAAATTGCTGCAGCCGAGGCGGGAGAGGCTGCTGCCTGTGTTCTCCTCTAGGATTCTGATGGAGTCCAGTCTCACATTTAGGTCGTTCATCCATTTTGAGTCTATTTTTGTGTCTGGTGTAAGGAAATGGTCCAGTTTCATTCTTCTGCATGTGGCTGTCCAATTTTCCCAACACCACGTGTTGAAGAAACTGTCTTTTTTTCCATTGGATATTCTTTCCTGTTTTGTCAAAGATTAGTTGACCCTAGGGTTGAGGGTCCATCTCTGGGGTCTCTATTCTGTTCCATTGATCTATGTGTCTTTTTGTGCCAGGGCCATACTGTCTTGACGATGACAGCTTTGTAATAGAGCTTGAAGTCTGGAACTGTGATGCCTCCAGCTTTGGTTTTCTTTTTTGACATCTCTTTGGCTATCCGGGATCATTTCTGGTTCCATACAAATTTCAGAATTATTTGTTCCAGCTCTGTGAAAAATGCTGGTGTTATTTTGATAAGGATTGCATTGGATGTGTAGATTGCTTTGGGTAATATAGACATTGTAATGATATTTGTTCTTCCAATCTCTGAGCATGGAATGTTTTTCCATTTTTTTGCATCGTCGTCAGTTTCTTAATTTTTTTCCCTTCCTCAATTTTTTCATAAGTGTTCTGTAGTTTTCAGAGTCCAGATCGTTTACCTCTTCGGTTAGGTTTATTCCTAGGTATCTTACGGGTTTTGGTGCAACTATCTATAGGATTGATTCTTTGATTTCTCTTTCTTATGCTTCATTGTTGGTGTATAAAAATGCAACAGACTTCTGTGCGTTGACATTATATTTTAAGGAAACAGCTAAGAAAACTAAAAGGCAACTACGGATTGGGAGAAGATATTTGCAGATGACATATCTCATAAAGGGTTAGTATACAAAATCTATAAAGAACTTATCAAACTCAACACCCAAAAAACAAAAAATCTAGCCAAGAAATAGGCTGAAGACATGAAGACATTTCTTCAGAGAAGACATACAAATGGCTAACTGACACATAAAAAAATGCTTCCCGTCACTCGGCATCAGGGAAATGCAAATCAAAACCACAATGAGATACCACCTCACAGGGGTCGGAATGGCTAAAATTAACAAGTCAGGGAACAGCAAATCTTAGCAAGGATGAAGAGAAAGGGGAGCCCTGTTACACTGTTGGTGGGAATGCAAACTGGTACAGCCACTCTGGAAAACAGTATGGAGGTTCCTCAAAAAGTTAAAAACTATCCAGCAATCGCACTACTAGACATTTTTCCGGAGGACACAAAAAGAGTGATCTGAAGGGGCACCTGCACCCCAATGTTTATAGCAGCAATGTCCACAATAGCCAAACTATGGAAAGAGCCCAGATGTCCATCGATGGATGAATGGATAAAGAAGATGTGGTGTGTGTGTGTGTGTGTGTGTGTGTGTAATGAAGTATTTCTCAGCCATCAAAAAGAATGAGATCTTGCCATTTGCAGTGATGTGGGTGGAACTAGAGGGTATTATGCTAAGTGAAATTGAATCAGTCAGAAAAAGACAATTATCTGTGATTTCACTCATGTAGAGTTTAAGAAACAAAACATAATTATAGAGGAAGGGAAGGAAAAATAAAGTAAGATAAAATCAGAGAGAGGCAAGTCATAAGAGACTCTTAACTCTAGGAAACAAGCTGAGGGTTGCTGGAGGGGAGGGGGCGGGGGAATGGGGTAACTGGGTGACGGGCATTAAGGAGGGCACGTGATGTGATGAGCACTGGGTGTTGTTTACAAGTGATGAATCAGTAAAGTCTACCCTGAAACTATTAATACACTGTTTGTTAACTAACTTGAATTTAAATAAAATTTTTTANGTGATGAATCAGTAAAGTCTACCCTGAAACTATTAATACACTGTTTGTTAACTAACTTGAATTTAAATAAAATTTTTTAAAGATTTTTTATTTATTTGACAGAGATAGGGACAGCCAGCGAGAGAGGGAACACAAGCAGGGGGAGTGGGAGAGGAAGAAGCAGGCTCATAGCAGAGGAGCCTGATGTGGGGCTCGATCCCATAACACTGAGATCACACCCTGAGCCGAAGGCAGACGCTTAACAACTGTGCCACCCAGGCGCCCCTAAATAAAATTTTTAAAAAAGAAAAAAGCGAAAGACACAGGGAAATCAGGGTGTCAGTATAATAAAACCAGAGGTTGAAGTAAAAGGGGAGATTATCAGAAAAATCAAGATTAAAAGATAGGGATCATCTGTATAGAATTCTAATTATCTTTCTGAACAGCTAAGTGATGTGTGGGGCAGGTAAATGACACACAATGAACTACCCCTATTTAAAGTGTACAGTTTGATAAGCTCTGGTATATGTATATATCCAGAACCAAACCCCACAATCGAGATAATGAATACACCATGGCCCTTAAGAGTTTCCTCGTGTCCTCACACTGGGCCCCGCCCCAGGAAGCCAGCGATCATCTCTCAGCCACCACAGGTTAGCATGCCTTTCCTGGAACTGTATGCGCGTGGAATCAGGGAATATGCGTTCTTTTACGGTCAAGCATCTTTCCTTAATCCTCGTAATGGGTGTGGAGAGATGCTATATTATGGTTTTGCTTCCACTTTCCTAATGAGGAACGTTGTTGAAAATCTTTTCATGGACTTACTTGTCATCTGTGTATCTGCTTTGGAGAAGTGTCTGTTCGGATACCTGGTCCATTTTACAATTGAGGTTTTGTTTTGTTTTCTTATTATTGAATTTTGAGAGTTCTTTATATATTCTGGGTACAGGTCCTTTGATATTGATTGGCAATATTTTCTCCCAAATTATAGCTTTTTCTTTTCATTCCCTTCTTACAGAAGGTTTTTTATCTTCATGGCATTGAATTTACCAGTTGGTTCTCAAAGGGATCTTGCTTTCGGTGACATATCTAAGAAGTCTAATATAAGCTCACAAAGATTTTCTTCTTTCTTCTAGAGGTCTTACAAGTTTAGGTTTTATGTTTAGACCTTATAGTCATTTTGAGACAGTTTTTGTATGTCATATGAAGTATAGATTAAACTTTTTTTTTTTGCATATGAATACCCAATGTTCCAACACCATTTCTTAAAACGACCACCCATTCTCCACAAAACATGGCTGTAATGACAGCATACTCGGTATAAAAACTTCCAGAGTCACACTTCTGACGTACGTGAGAAGTATTCAGTCAACAAGTTCAATAGCGCCATGGGCCCAACTGGAGGAGAATGGGAACCCGCTGTCTGCCACCAGACTGCTGGGAACAATGTCAGAGCACGCGCCCAGACGCTTGTCTGTTGCCCTGAGTTTTACTCTTCACATTGTGAGCATGATGCCTGACTGGATTGCTTTGGGAAGGCCGTGAAAGCATACAAGTAAATTTAGATGAAGACAGCACTCAGAGACGGGACGGCACTGCGGTCACCCCAGTGCTGGTACTTAGGGCTGCAGTGACCTCCCTGCCCCCAATCGCCGCAGCTCGTTGTCCACCCCTTCGCTAGGTCATATCTCTACAAGATAAATTCTATTATGTCACTCCTTTTTTACTCATTAGAAACCTCCAAGTGGTCCCAGTTCTTTGGAATTCTAGAGGCTACCAGCACACCTCCGAGATTCCTGCTGGTTTTCACTAGGACCCTGTGCTGCAAACTGGCTTCTCCTCGCTGCCACCAGGGACCATGTTCTCTGTGTGGAATGTTCCCTTGTCTGTTTGGCAGCAGCTCCTCACTTTTCGGCGCCCTTCCCAGCTCTGCCCATCCCTCCTTCCTGATGTTGTGCCACCAGCTTGGTTTCCATGTTTGTCACATCGGACCCAGCCAGCTGGCCTTCCTTGCAGGGCCGTGACGGGGGCCCATTCACTCTGAGATCTGCTGGAGCTGGTGGACAATCTCACTCGGGGTGGGAACTCACGCACGATCACTGAGTGAAGGACTAAAGGAAGTGAGTTGTTCTGTCATTCGTACTCACCAGAATTTCTTGGAGTGCCTTTATCTCTCTGCTGAGTGTTGGTTTTTTAAAGACAATTACCTTTCAGCTGGGGAGAGTATCACTCTGCCTGCTTTCCAGGAGCACCTGGGCTCCATGGCCAAGAACCAAGAAAGAACCCAAAAGCCTTGACTTAGATTAATCTGCAAACACATGGCTTTGCTCATGGCCCAGCCATCAGGAAGCTTCCAGATGTATTCACTCTTTCCAGATAAGGCCAGACTCCTCTAACAGTGGGTCCCCCGTCCTCTCCTACTTACTTTACTCTTCCTCATTGTGCACTATTTCTCTCCATTGAAATTCAGCTCTCTGCTCAAATAGTCCTGCCAGTTTCTACCTCCATGACTTTTTGCTTGGGAATTCCCTGGGATTCTAGGAAAATCTGCATTTTCCTCTTCCATCGTGAGAGAAATAAGAAAATCCACAGGGAATAACCAGACCGTAGCTCACTTTTGGACCAGAAGCCCACGTGTACCTCTGTGTGCCACCTCTCCCCACCCCAGGCCCCCAGCCCAGCCCCAGCTCTGTCCGGAACAGCAGAGACAGGTGCCGTGCGAGCAGCGAGAGAAAAGGCCTCGTCCTCCCAGCTGCCGCTCCAGGGGAGGCCCCCTCTCAACATCCCTCAGCGACCGAGGACAGTCTGCCCTGCGCTGCTGAAGCGAGAGGTAGCCCAGCGGGGGGAAATGAAGCGTTCCCTGAGATCTGCCTCTGGCTCTGTGACAGCATGACAAAGGATGGATGGAGGCAGCACCTGCTGACCCCATTCAGTCAGCTTTATCTATTGACAGTGAGGTCCTATAATGAAGCCCTTTTGACATATCAATATGTCCATGCCAAGATGCCCATTTGTTCTGAATAAGAATCAGTCATGTTCAATTAATATCGATTATGTCACCAAGCAGTTAATTTAGAATGTCATTGCTTTGAGTTCATATCCTGACCTGAGCCTAGTAACACTCACCTAGGCGGCCACACCCCCAGGAGGGGAAGGGCAGAGAAGCTGGTCTCTCCACCTGTCAGGCCTAGAATTTCCTTCCAACAGGGGCAGCACGTCCAGCATGTGGCCCCCTCCCCAGAAGCCTAAGAGAAATGAATCTCTCGTTGGGATGACATCATTGGGACCCTGGGCAGGAAGCAAAGCCATTTTGGGTGTTATAGACGGACTCAGTGCTTAGCTGATTCCTCCCAGTGCTGAGGGCTTGGCTCATGCACCAGACGGGACATCTGGAGGTGTTCGAAAGTTTGTCCATCTGAGAGCATGGAGCCCTGTGGGTTACATGCCGTGCTTGTGTGTCCATAATGCAGTGACATTCTTTTGAGCTCTTTCCTATCTTTATATACAGACATAGTTGTTTTGTGGCTTAATGTCATCTTTTGCCTGTTCTCTTTCACTCGTGCAGTAGATGGGAGAGTGGGTAAATGGGTCCTTAGTGTAATTTTCACGTCTTATATTTTGAAATTATTCCAGCAGTCTAAGCATTATACAGCAGATAGTCTGACAAAAAAAAGCCTCCTTCCAGATGGTCACAGATCTCACCTAGATCATCTGCAGGTGTGCATTCGCGCATTAGGCAGGGGGCCCCAGAGGAGGAGCGCTAATACGGGGTGGGTCCTTACAGAGACTTACTACACGGGATCGGATCATCACCTCAGAGTCCCAAGATCCGACCGGCAGGTGAGTTGGTGGGCTATGGCATTCCAGTCGGAGGCCGAAAACCTGAGAACCAGCAGTGCAGATGCTGTAAATTCCAGTCCGAATGTTTGCAGGCTGGAGACCCAGGAAGAGCTGATGTTTCCGTTCAAGTCCAAAGGCAGGAAGGGACCCGTGTCCCATCTCAAAGCAGTCAGGCAGGGAGAGTTTCCTCGTATCGGTGGGGGAATCATCTTTTCTGTTCTGTTCAGACCTTCAACTGATTGGATGAGGCCCACCTGCATTAGGGCAATCTGATTTACTCAGTTTATTGATTCAAATGGTTATCTCATCCAAGGACACCCTCCCAGAAACACTCAGAATAGTTTGGCCAAATATCTGGGTACCCCCTAACACAGTTACGTGGACACATGCCATCATCACGGTGCATTGGGCAGCAGAGGAGTAAGGCCGTTTTCCCTTACTTTGTTCTGTGATCTGACCATTGCGCTCCAAGCTCAGGAATGAGTCTCGGCATCAGATGAGGTTCTGATGAGCATGCGAGGAGCTGGGAAGGCCTGGTAGTCGTTTCATTTTCCTGTCCCGAATCCACAACACCCTTCCCTGAGTTTCCCTGATAAAGCCCCTGAGGAACACGACCTCATTTCCTATTGGTCATCGTTCCAATCCCCCCAAACCCCTGTCGTGCTCTGCTGCTCACCTGAGCCGTTGACGCGCAGACGAAATCTCTGTGGGGTTTGCCCACATGTGAGGAGACCCGTGTGGGAACGCTAGCTGGTGATCATCTGAAGTTTTTGGTGCTGTGACTCCCCTCCCCCGCCATCCCTCCCTCCACCACCAAATTTGGAATCTCCTGCAGGAGCATTTAGAGAAGGCTTGCTAGTTATTGTAGCCTTTTTAGCCAGAAGACTGTACTGGGACGGGTGTGGATTGATTCTCTCGGCATCTGTGTCACTGCTGTGTTTTTCTTGTCCTTTGTCAGTAGGCGCTACCAGGAGAACAGAGATGAGTATCTATGTCATTTGTTAGTTTTTTTCTCCCAATACATTAATTTACTTGATTCCCACTGTTCTCTGTTAAGTGGGCGGACTCTTTTTTTTTTTTTTTGATGAACAGTCGATTTTAGACAAAGCTAACTGGTAGTTGAGTTAGACTTAACACATTTACTGTACTTATTTACCCATTCATTCGTTTTCTATGAACAATCTGGGCCTGAGTCAGCACTGTGTTAATGATAGAAAAACTGATCTGATGGCGTCACTGCCCGCAGTGGCTTCTTCTGAAAAGCTCCTCTGACAGCGCGGAGCCCCTCCTGTGACGCAGGGCTCTCTGCAGGCTGGGGGCTGGGCGCAGTCCCCTCTGGCGTTGCACCTGGGGCACCCCGCCACCCCCACACTAGAGAGTCTGTTCATCGTGCCAAGGTGTGGCTTGGGCTTTGGGAGTTTTGAAAGTCCCCAGGGGTCCTGATGGGCAGTGAGAGTGAGACCCCTGGAGAGGAGGTTGGAGGACACCTGGGTCTTCAGTATCCACTTGAACCAACAAGAGACATGTCTGAGCGCCCTTTGCTAACATAGACGCTAAAGGTCAGTAGCCAAGACTGGTGAGGCCATCCTGGGGCATTGTCATCCCAGAAGATTTGGAAAACAGGTACAACCTAGTGATATCTGTCCAGGGAGAACACTTAACAGAAAGCCATTAGCTCTCGTGAATTAGGCTGCAAATACTGTGTATTTTTTCTCCTGAGTTTTCTTTGGAAGAATGGTGAGCGATTAAAAGTAAACCAGAATGGTGCTCTTATTATCTTAGTATCTGGGAAACGCTAGGTTGCAAAGTGTTTCACGTGTGGAATGTGAATCCTGTCTTGACAGCAAGCTGTGTAGCTCTGCATTGAAAAATGCTGTCCAAGGAAGCAAAACTTCCTAATCTCCTTTGGATGGTCCTCAGTATAACATATTTGCAGTAATCTTTTTAGAACTGGCTTCCATTAAAAAAAAAAATGTGTGACTTTGCCCTCTCCCAACAAAGGGCGCCCCGTTACGTGAATGAAAGAAACGCGGGGGTGGCTCCGCTGCTCCGGCTAGATGCTCTGCTGGTCCTAAACTTTCATAATCAGCAGGAGAAAGAAGAACTTCATTTATAGCTGGAGGTGGCAGGGGAGAGGAGTTTCATTTTAAAAACGGATTTTTCCAGGTACTCAGGGTTAGTGGAATGCTGGTCTAGGCTTATGCCGACCTGAAAGTCATTGCAATTAGGGCCTCATCCACATGGAGATTCTGAAAACCCTTCAGGCTCTTTCCCGGGGCGCTCAGGATTAGGAGCCCTGGGACGGCAGATTTGACACAGGGAACGTCGGGGCTGGCTGCATGCCATGACTATGAGCCATCCCTGTCCTCTCCAGACTTCTTGTGAGCTTGGACTAGAGATGGTCAGCAGCAGAGGGTGACTTCCGAGGAGTAATTCGTAAACCCATGTCTCACGATTCTATTGAACCAGAAAAGCGTAAGCTATGTAACTGGGACGGCATGCCCTTGAAAAGAGCTCTTAAAATAAGAAAAAATTCTGAATTCACGTCCCAGCACCATCTCTTAACTTTGAGGCTGAAGCTAATGACTTATATTTCCTGCGTCTGTTTTTGTTTCAATAGTTATCCCAGCTCTTACATCACAGAGCTGCGATGGAGATTAAAGGCAACGCGGATCAAACACCTGCTAGATACCTTTTTTTTTTTTTTTGATTGGCACCTGTCTTTCCGTGTAGTCAGGGCTAGTTCTCTTGTCGCGGGTTTGGCAGGATTGCCTACGCTAATGGTTTGATGTGGTTTGGCGATTATAAAGCACGAGGTACCAGGTCCACACCGGCGCTTCCGCACAGGGAGGGAGCGCCGGGCCGCAGACACCTGCCGCGCCTGCCAGTGAGAGGCTGTTGGGCCGGGGCGCTGCCCTCGAGAGTTTGCAATCCGTGCCGGCAGCATGATCACGGACAGACCTTTCGCAGCAGGTTGAACAAGAGCACTTGACAGTTGCTGAGAGAGGAGGTGGTAAATGTTCTCGGACATACACGGAGATGAGGGGACGGCGCTTACTGGCCGGTGGCGCTCGTCACGCGGTACACCTGCGGCTTCCCCAAGTCCTGTGTCACATCTCAGTGACGCTGGGGAACATGTTTTAAATAAAGTAGGGCTGCGGGGGCTTGGGGAAAGAAAGAACCCCAGCTAAGTCTTTCCATGAACACATTCACGTATTTCCGAGGAAATGCAAACATTTTTACTTGTTCCAGTCAGTCTGTGCTGGCTGTCCCCCCGCCGCCATGGCTCCCCAGGAGCCCAGGCCAGAGCCTGCTGTCTCCCCGGAGCTGTGGTCTGCAGGGGCCACTCCCAGCACCTCTGGGGCTGACCCCTGGGACCTGGTCCATCTCCATGCGGACTCTTGTGATGCCCCTACGCCCACCGCCCCCCGGACTGGACTCTCCCCCCATTATGGACCCCTCCCACAGAAGGGCAGGGATTTTTTTTTTTTACATATTTCATGAAAGCAGATAATCGGTCTAATTTTATCCCTGTGTCTGGAGCTTAGCTCAGAACCTGGGCTCTATCAGGCTTTTGATTTATTCACAAATATCAAGTACTACACATATACACACACACACACGTACACACACACACACACATACACACACACATACACACACACACACATACACACACGTACACACACATACATACACACACATACACACACGTACACATACACACGTACACACATGTACACACACGTACACACACATACACATACGCACACGTACACACACGTACACACATACACACACGTACACACATGTACACACACATACACACATACTACACATACACACACATACACACACCCACACATACACACACATGTACACACATGTACACACACATACACACATACACACACACATACACACACACATACACATACACACACACACACACACACACACACAGAGCACAGTTTTTTTTCCCGGTGTGGATGCCGGTCGGGTTTTTTACCTCGGCAGTAGAGTGTGCAGATCGGGATAAGGATATTAGTCATACAAGCCTGGGATTGAGTTCTGGTTTTACCATTCACTAGCTGATGGCCTTGACTAAATTACTTCATAAAGATGTTTTTTCTTCTTGAAAATAGCAGTAGTAATAGTTATAATGCTAATAACACATTCGCAAGAGAGCTACCGAGGGTATTAATTATGGAAGTGACGTAAGGTTCACTTATCTGCTGCATGTCAAACTTGCAGTTTAGGGAGTGTGATTTTGCCGCTGTTTTGATGTGAAAGCAGATAGTCAGTCGAGTATGGAGGTAATTATTGGGATAAATCAGGTCCCAGATCCCAACACTGGACGAGCAGTTTCCGCCACAGACCATGGGCAGGACCACCATCCGCGGCTGCGGCCGTGTTAAGGTGGTCTGGTGTGGCCCGGCCCTCAGAGGTCATTCTTTGACTTCCTGACCCCTGGTTGGAAGCAGGTCGGAACGTGTGGCCCGGGCTCTGTGCAGCAGTCCCATAGCCGTCTCTGTCCCCAGCATCTGCAAAGACCACAGCTGGGACGAGGCATTACAAGGGCAGATGCAGCCAGGTGAGCACAGAGCTGATCGCTCCAGGTAAGTCCGAGCACCTTGCGTGGGCACGGGGACAGAGCAGGGCCAGCAGGAATTCGCCGGCATGAGGCCCTGGACATGGGCCGCTCGGCTCTGGTCTGTGAGACCCAGGGGCTGTGGAGGCAATGCCTGCTTCCCGGGCAGGTGGGCCAGCCTTTGCTCAGGCTCCGCTCCACATCCGTGACCCCGTGGCCCCCGTTCTGCAACCACTGTGCTGGGCTTCCCTGTATTCAGGGGAACGGAGGCTGTGTAGCCGCTTGGCGGGGGGAGTCTTAGGAGTGGTGCGGTGCATGGCAAGGGCCTAAGTGATGGAAGGCTCAGGAAACCGCTGATACTATCATGAGTGAGCTGGTGTTGCAGGAGCTGTTGGTGTGTTCAGGGGATGTGTTCCCTGCCCTCCTGGTGCCTGCATCCCCCAGAAGGAGTTCTGGGAGGATGTTCATTTCATAGAAGGACACCGTCTGTTCTGTAGCTGTGGAGCTGGGGTTCCCCGCATGCGCGTTTACCTGCGGTCTGATCGGCCGGCAGGGTGGTATGCGGCATCTGGGAACAGCGATGGCATCATCAGTGTCAGCATGGAGAGTCTCGGGTGTCACCACCCTCCACAGCCCAGTGCGTGGATAAGTGACATGGAAATGCTTTAAATGGGTAAATCGGCATCATCCAGGAACAAACAGCTTCCACGGTGCGTGTGTGTCCTCGACGGGCTTGAGGGAGGGAGGGGTGGGGGTTCTCCTCCTTTCTCATTGGCCCAGCCTGCGACGGAATGGGGGGCATTTCAACCTTGCCCAGAGTGACACTGCGAAGGATTGATGACTCCGTGACCTACGGGGGCTTTTAATATAAGGGGAGTTAATGATCACCATTAGCCTCCCTTCCCTGATGTGAACATATGACAAACCCTGATGCGTCTTATTTGAAGGGATGCTGCTCGGACAGGGGGGCGCTGATTTCTGTGGACAGACGGAAACCACATGGCTATTGACATCCTTGTGGCAGGTCATTGTCAAGGTTAAGTGGGGGAAAGCGCGTTTCTTTTCTGTGACATGATTTATTTCGTAGGAGAAATTTGTCTGGAAGCAGCAGTGACCCAGGATGGTACTTTTCCTTCTGCTATTAGCTGGTTCGTGACCTTGTGCCTGTGTGTGTACCTGTGTGTGCGTGCATGTGTGCACATGCATGTGTATGTGTGCATGTGGTGTGTGCTTATACCATGTATATGTATGTAGTCATTCCCTGGAGTTCTTTACACACGCACACACGCACACACAGACTGAATACGTGGGAGTAACTCTGTCCCGTGCTGAACCACATTCGTTCTGGCACCAGACAGGCACTGGGGTACAGCTTCGGTCGCATGCCTGTTGTAATGTTTACATTTTAATAAATGTAATATTTTGCAGCATCACCTTGAGACAGCACTGGGGCCTTGAGTAATCATCACTGGTACTGTTTTCTCCAAGTGTTTTTTCTCTCCTTTGTTAAGAACAAGCTCGATGTGGTTTTTGGCTAACTGAGGCTAGTTTTGAGATGACTTTGAGATAGCTTCACGTGCACTTGTACAAAATGAGGTGGGAAGATCTCCTGTGTTCCTCTGCCCGTTTCCCCCAGTGGTACCATCTTGCAAAACCACACCGTGATGCCGCCAGCAGGACGTTGACATGGATGCCTTCGTGGCACAGGACATTTCCCTCCCTGGGAGGCCGGCTCTGGTTGCCCCTTGGTAGCCACGCCCACCCGCCCCCACCAGCCCTGAGTACCGGCCCCGCTAACCCGCTCTCAGTTCCTGCCTGTCTTTAATTTCAAGGATGTCCTATAAATGGAACTACACTGTATGCAGTCTTGTGGGCCATTTGCACCCAGAACTTTCTCTGGAGATTGTTTATGTAAACTCACGTGGTTCCATGTGGGAAGCCTCCCGAGTCTCTGAAACCTGGGGTCGGGATCCAGGGACAACGGAGCCGTGGGGTTCCCCTCACTGAGTGTCGGAGGCGCAGAGGTCCTTCGTCGTGGAGAGGTTCCTTGTAGCTGAGTACCAGCCTCTTTAATTTTCCCAGAACTAGAACTATAGGAGGAGGCATCAAGATGCCCTGTTAGTACTCCCCCTGCAGGGGACTGTTGGCCACCCCAGCCTTCGTGGTCCCCGGAGCAGCCATGGCCCTGTGCACAGTGTGCAGGAGCCTGGGCTGGTGTCACCGCACATCCTGGGTCTCCTGCGTCGCTTCCCTCTGAGCCTGTGAAACCCGGATGGTCAGGCCTCCCACCATCCTGCGTCTCCCGCGTTCTCTGGGACACCGCCGTGCTCCTTGTCACGCAAACCCGCAGCCCCTGTGGCGTGTCCCCCCGCCTCTTGTCACCCCTGCCCGGCAGCACAGAGCCGCTTGGAGGAGGTCTGCCAGAGACTGGGGAAGGGAGGAGCCTTTCATGCATATCCCTGAACGAATTCTTGTTCCAGAGCCATCACTAATTCGGGGTCTTAACAGCTCACGAACTGACCTTCTCACACATGTTAGACACTTGCCCAGCGTGTTTCAACAACGTGACCAAGTCGATGAGCTCTTGGAGCTTAGCTCTGCTCCTCACATGCCCCAAGGCCCCACTGGTCCACCCAAACAGTAACGGGGAGGTTTCATAAAGTTGGCCACGGTCTCTGTTCATTCTCGTTTCGGGCGTGCATCAGAACCCATGGAAATGCCCTAGCAGGACGCACAGACAGGGCTTCTCCTGGAGTGATGGCAAGGTTTCGGAAATCAATCGAGGTGTTGGTTGTGCAACATTGTGAATGTACTAGCTGAGACAGAATCGTTCACATTAGTGGGTGATTTTGTGTTACGTGAATTTCACTTGGATAGATGATTCTCGTAAATGGATATGATGCTGCCTCAGAGGTGAAGCTCCCAGTCTCCTCGTGGACATGGGGCATGGGTAGAGCATTCTAGAACATATCCAAGCAAAGGCTCAGAGGAGCCTGAGAGTGAGGAGGGAAGGGGAGATACTCTTCTCGTCTCCTCCGCGAAATGGCAGGTAATTAGAGACTCAAAGAAGGGAGGTTTGTATATTCAGATTGGAGGAATTTTATGGGGAAATATCAGATGAAAATGTGAAGTATGTTGTTGGCAAAGCAGCACTAACACGCCCACATGGCACAGTAGGCGCTCCCGGGGACTGTCTTGTGCTTTAAAATCCAGGGTGCAATCAAGCAGCCCTGGTTAATCACTGTAACTGAAAACCTAATCATACGCAGTTCCTGACATTTTGAATTTGCAAGTGTCATGTCGTTTGTTTCTATGTAGTGCGACGGTGCAGCATTTGGAGGACGTACATTTTACTTTGAGGTTGTATATGGTGTATTTATCAATCTGCATGATTTTGAAAAAACAATATAGAAATGCACACCAAATACATACAGATGTCTTATTTAATGTCAGTGCTGCTAAATCAGATGAGTTTCCCTGCCTGGTTCTCTGTGGCCTTTTCACAGTTAAATCCAGACACCCGAGGGTAAAACGGCACTGTCCACTAGGGCTGCGTTTATTCTCTAGAGAGCAGGACCCCAGAACTCTGGATCACAGTCACTTGGAATTTGCAGCTGATCGGGTTCAAGAAGAACAAAGGTGACTTTTCCTCTCACTACAAGTTTGTTTTCAACCACACCTAGAGACACGTACAGAGTAAGACCCTGAATAGAACTTCTGGTACCTGCACTCATCGTATAAGTGAAGAAACTAAGAAACTGAGCTCAGAGTATCTGTCTTTGAACAGGAACTGTGAAGAAGATATACTTTTGTAAAAGGAGCATCTGTATTTGAGAACGTTTGCATCCTGGCTTGTATTCTTCTAATTACGAATTATTTTTATTGTTTATCCCAGTGGCAAGACACAGAAAATAAGCATTGGGTAATAGTTCCTCATTATTTAGAAAAGAGGAAGATAAATCATCAACACCCATAAGCTGGTTACTAACACGTCAAACTAAGCCACAGTTTTTGGCCGCTATTTGGAGAGAAGAGAGGCTCTCAGTACTTGTAGCCTCAGAATCTCAAACATGTTTACCACTGGAGCTCCTCATGGCATTTGCAAGGATCCAGAAACAGGGGCAAAAAACTTATTATTAGGTAAGAGTTGGCAAGAGAAAGTGAATCACTTTCCTGGACAAAAATAGAGCTGAACTCTGCTCATTACAGCTGCCAACCTCCCAGTGCTTTTTTTTTTTTTCCCTGTCCATTATTTGAAAAGCCCTAGATAAGAAAAGATCCCCAGGGCTTTGCTGGATCCGGATAGCCCCAGCTGACTCCCCCCATCTGGAGCATGCGCTGTGCTATTTATCACTACCCTACCCCATTCTGTGCTTCCCAACATAATAAATATTAAGCAAGCACTGTGTACGTACATAATTTGCAGAATTGATCTGCTGACTTAAAAGCTTGACTCCCAACAACAGAAAATGGAGTGCTTCGTGCAGAGGTTAAATGCACGGTTTAATTGGCAATTGTGCCTGAGAAACCTGTTGTAAAATGATCACAGTTTGAGGGGATGCTTCAGATGGCACAGTCAGGGAAAGAAGTTTTTGTTTTTGGCCACTAAAAAAATCAGGTTCTAGATTTGAAGTGAAAAAATAGGGCAGCATCAGACCGGCTGCCTCTCTCCCACCAGAAGGTAATCTTCCTACGCCCCACCTCCGACCTCGGATTTTAGAACATGTTAGATATGCGGGGGGTAAGGATTCTTGCCTTGCCTAAAAAATGTATCCAAGTCTCCCAAACTGTTACATTTTAGGAAAAGACACACACACACACACACACACACACACACACACACACACACATACACACGGGTATGTTGGGTATTTACCATTTAAATGAAAGGAAACAGAAATCTGGGAAGTCTTGTGAAGTTAATTTGGACTGAGTAAGAGCACTTTACAACAGCGATTTCCCAAAACTATTTAAGAGAATGCCTGGTGGGAAATTATGGTGCGGGTTGTCACATCCCTTCCCTTGGAAGGTGAGGAGACATCTCACCTTGGGTTCAAATGAGAATCGGGGTGGGGGCCGATCATCTTGCTTCTGGCAATGAGAAGAGGTTGTGGATAATCTCGTCCCCAAAGAGAACTGGAAGGTTTCACAGGCCTGCTCCATTTCCTGCAGAAGTTATCCCGCTAGGCACGTGTTCATGGTTCCGGGGACCACCCACGAGAACATGTAACCTCCTCATCTTTCCACTGAGCTGCCTACATTTACAAAAGCCTGCCCCCGGCCGGGTTCCTGTCCAAGTACTTATGCTCTGCAAGCTTTAACCTTGGTTGGTGTTCTTCTGTGGTTTTCCTTTGTGCCTCTGATTATCATCTGAGGGTTTATAAAATGGGTGGTGGTATTTCTAGTGGGAAATTAAAATCCCCTGGTAATTCCAGGTACTGCAAGCAAGCTGAAGTTGAAACCAGAAAACCCTCCTTCAGATCTGGTTGAAGAGGATCGAGTGATATAAAGTGTACTTAATTTTCCATCCTCATAAAACAATCTCATAAGTACAGAGAAGCCCAGCTGCAAGCTATCATGAATTATGGTCATCATTTCATCCTGTGAGTTCAGAAGGAGCTCTTTGCTTCTTGCCTGCTGTAAAAGCCAGCCCAGGAGGCCGCAGAGCATATCAGTCATCATTGTGATGCTAATGGTTGCAGTTGGTTCTGGAATGGAAATATTAAAATTGCATTTCTCATTTCTCTTTTGCCGGAGGGAGGGACAAGACAGTCCAACGGCATTGACCTTTGGCCGTTGATGGACCACAGTAGCAGATGTGCATGTAGGCCTCAGGGCCCGCGTCGCCAGTGCGTTGGGGCCTGAGGACGCTGTAGGAGGCCATCTACAACAACCTCCAGCTTCAGAATGGGCTCTCTGGTTTAGCTGAGAAAACCTTGTGGCAAGAAACATTATTCCCAATTTTGAGCCAAATGATGGTGAACAGGAGTTGCAGAGACAGATAGCTATGTGTCAGTGACCCTCTTTTCCGTAACCCTCTGTCTCCCCAGCTGGTGGAGGAAAGGTCCCTAATGAGGATAGACCTCGAGAAGAATGGACGCTAAGGGACGCCCCAGGGGCCCCGCCATCCAGCACAGGTCCTGCGGGTCCCTGCAGGGGGCGGCATGTGCTGAGCTGCCGCAGGGGTCTTCCTGGGCAAACCTGCCTTTGGCAGCGGCGGGCCGTGGTGCCTGAAGGTCTCTCAGCTGCCCCTCTGCTGGTGGAGACCTTGAACCCTGGGGCCAGGCTGCACAGTTGAGTTCTGGCTTTACTTTTTAATAACTGCATGATTTAGAGCAAAATGCAATCTGGTGGTGATGGCAGCTCCCACCTCCTAACGGCACTGGGAGGATGGTGGGAGTTAATGCCTCCGAAGAGCTTGCAACAGTGCCTGACGTGTTCGAAGTGGGCCGTAAAGTCAGTGATTCTTCTGTGTAACCTCAGTGTGCCGTGTGGCCGCTGGGAGGCCTAGCCAGAAACAGCTCGCAGGAGTTAGTTAACTCAGTTGCCTGCAGACCCCTGGACTAGCCCTGCGGCTGTGGGGGCGGCAGGGTGAGAGACCTGAAGGCTGGGCCAGGTGGCGAGGGAAGGGCTGCCCCCGAGTGCCCGGAAAGAGCAAGATAGTCCGGGGAGAAGATCAGTAGTGCACAGGGGAGCTGCTGGCCCGGGCGCCGTCCGGCCTTCCCCCAGAGCGCTCTTAGGAGACACATATCCGTGTTCCTGTAATTCCTTCCAGACCGGCCGGCCCTAGTCTCCCAGCTTGTCAGCTGTGGAGCAGGGATCTCACGCAGGCGATCACCCGAACTCAGCTCCCCCTGCACAGGCCCCTCAGCCAGGCCCTCCCGGCTGCCCCAGGGCGATCACGAGCGCCTTTTCTCGGGGGAACCCTGTGCCGGGGAAGCAGTGTCCCCGAGAAGCCAGCTCCCCCCTCTCTGCAGCCACGGGACCAGCTTCCTTCCCGAGAGGGCCTGGCACTGCCCAACCATCACCAGGTGTGGCCCCAGGGGGTCGGTGGCGGGAGGAGGGAGCTACCACAGCTGGACCCGCTTCGAGGAGAAACAGGGCCACTGGCATTTCACGTGGGGGTCGGGGCCCTCCCACTTTCCGACTGGGGGACCTCACGCGGCCTCTGAGGTTCTTTGAGGCCCGCCTGCTTGGGAAGTGAGTGGGGGAAGTTGCGCGCGTGGCTGCAATGCTGGGGTCAGCGCAAGCGTGGACACCCTGCTCTTCAAGGACCCGTCGTTGGCCTGTGGGGCTTTCGCTGACTTCCCCAGAATCTGGGGGAAGAAGTGTATCTGTGCTTTTGTTTTGGGCTCTGAGATGGGTGGCTGCAGGGCCCGACGTTGGTCCTCATCCCCACCCCTGCTAGCCGGAGGCTTTGGTCCGCTGTAGCCAGGGGCGCCCTCCATGACCACGGTCACCCGGTCTTCAGTAGCTGCAGCCTCCCATGTTCCTTGGTGGTTGGAGGTGCCTGGACCCTGCAACTGCCCACCCTGCCCCCCTCAGGGCCCACGCCGAGGGTGGAGGCAGCCTTGCCCTGAGGCCTTCATGCTGAAGCAACCCCCCATATGTGAATTTCTTTGGGGCTCATGGGGGGGATAAGCTGACTCCCCCGGGGGCCCCACACTTCCTGTTACAGTGTCCAGCAGGTGCATTTGCAGACACTGAGACTTGACAGCCCCCTGCTGGCTGACGCCCACACCCTCCTGTCTGGTCTGAGTCTGGTGACATGGTGCAGTGGGCTGATGGGGCCCTTCAGGGACTCTGGAACGCGCGCAGTCAGCCGCGGATAATGCAGGATAATATGCGCACGGGCTGGGAAAACCAAAGAGAGAGACAGAGGGAGGCATCGACTTCCCAGTGGCCGGGCTGCATTTTCAGAGGGAAGCAGCCCTCTTCCTTCGTCCCAGACAGCACCAGGATGAACACATTGGAAGGCGGTCTTTGAGGGTTGGTGACTTCCTCCTTTCCCCGCCGAAACGAAACTGTGCCTCTAAGTGGCAATCCCTAGCAAATGCGAAGTCCCCCAGGACAGGTGGCTGGAAACACTCAAAGCTTTGCAGGCACCACCACTAATGGGGGACAAAGTCGCTATTTATTTGAAACGGTTGACACATGGCCCCAGAAGCTATCAGCACACTTAACACATTTCAAATATGTGTTTAGGTTCTAAATGACAGGGATTTCAAGACCAAAGGCCTGCTGAAAATTCCAGCAGCCCAATTTATCCACCAAAGCATTAAGCCAGCCTCTATTTAACATCAGGCTGTTTGAAATGGAGATTTGAGAAATGTGCTCTTAATGTCAGCCTCTAGGAAGAGACTGCCTGCGCTCCCTCGCTCTGGGCTTCTCGTGACCTCTAAGGACTTTTGTGTAGAGCAGTGCCCAGCCCTCGCCCGGTGCCTGGCACACCGCAGGTGCTCACCGAGTGCCCACGGAGAGGAGCATGAATAATTGAAGGAACAAGTGGCCGCTCTGATGTGTAGACGAGAGTCTACACGCTCTGAGCCAGACACGCCCAGGTCCGGGGCCACACGTCGGGTCATTAGCCAACTACTTAAAAATTCTGAGTTTCCCTTTGCCTATCTGTGAACTGGGGATGAAATATGTATCTCCCAGTGTTGCTGCAAGACTCAAATGAGCTATTTCACGGTATACAGAAGCCGCTCAAGAAATGCGGGGCCCATTAGTGGCCTTTACGTCTGAGAGGGGCAGTATCGAGCAGACCTGCAGCAATTAGAGAAGAGTAGGAATGGGGTTAGAGGCTAGACCAAACAAAGAACGCTCACACAGAGTTCCCTTCCCCGAAGCCAGCCGAGGTCTGTTCACGTCCAGGTCTTGCCTGCCCGATAGGCTGCTAGCAGCTGGAGAGAAATGGCCCTTCCTGACGTGTGTCCCTGACCAGCAGCCTTATGTCATCCGAGAGCCTCTTCCCAAGGCAGCATCACAGCTCCCACCCCAGGCAGCCTGAATCAGAAGCTACATTTTAAGGAGATCCCCGATGATTCATTTGCGCTTTGAAGGGGAACGCTGGCCTACAGCCCCTCGACCATCCCTGGTTTACTGGGCTCATTGATTGATGAAGTCCCCACAGCTGGGCCGAGTGGCGGGGGAGGCACTGGTGGAGATTTTTCCATTATTAGATGGGGCTCTTCAGTCAGCCACCAGACAGCAAAGCACATCTTTCTGATACTACATTCCTACTGCTCTTGGAAAGGGCGGCAGGGGGACTAGGCCTGGCCCCAGGAATCGGAGGCATTTCCTAGGTCCTCTTCTTTTCTCCCCCTGCCAGAAACAACAACCCTTCTGAAGTCCTGTGAGGACCTGCCCAGTTAGCAGCCAGACTATTTCTGAGTGTCTGGATGGCAGGAGAAGACAAGGCTGCCTGGCCCCAGGGGTCCCCCCAGGAGCCATCAGGGATCCGGCTAACTCCATAGGGAGGAGAACACAAGACACGAAAGCTCTCAGACAGAAGGGAAAGGGTGAGGGTTTCATCCTCCTCCCACTAGATCCCTCTGCCCACAGATCTTGCAGTAGAGTCCTTACAAGATCTCTTTCTGGAAGAGCCGTGCACGACCACTCCTATTTGGACACGTAGAGAGGCCCAGAGACTCTTACAGATCCATTCTCAGCCAGAAGAGGAAGGAAGGCTTTAAGATGATCCTCTGTTTTCAAATTACGGAGCAGCCTGTTGTAGTTCTTCCTCGTCCCCCAGCGAGCCAGCGCCAGTTGCCCACAGGGTGCCAGCCCCCAGGGCAAGACGGCCTGTCTCCATTCTGTTCTAGGTGCTGTCCTGTCCCGGGCCACGTGGACTCATGGCGCTTTTGTTGTTTTAGCACAGCTCACGCGTTTGTGTTACTACCGTTTCTGCCCAATTACAAACTTCACGTACCTGTAAGGCTTCACACTTGAGCTAAATCCAGTCTGACTCAGAGATTTAACCATGGAAGTGAAAATACACCCTGAGAGAGAAAAAGGGAAAAGGTCCAAGGAAACAGTGGAACTTATATGAGATCTCTATTAATTCTTAACGGATGGTCCATATTTCTGCACCTTCTCTTCCCACAAAGTGGGAACAAAGCGCTTACCTTGTCAAAGCTCTTCTGGGGTGGGGACAGTCAGTACCAGGCTCCGTTGTTGGCCCTCATCAAGTTTGAAACACAAGCTTCCACCTTAAGGAAATAGAATTAAAAACAAACAAACAAACATACAAACAAACAAAAACTAACTCTGAAATTACCGTTTGGTAACTTCTCTACTTAGATACCTTTGGGCAAAGCCCAGACCAAAAAGGGAGAGGGGGGCTGTGATGGTCTGCGGTGCCAGCCCGTGGTCCATGGCCTGAGGTTTGCACCCGTTTTCCTGAGTTCCTTGACTATGCTGATGTCATCCCACAAACACTTTGGGCTCTAAAGCTACGAGCAGCATGTTTGAAGTGAGACTGGTCCTTGGAACTTTCAAATGTTGGTTTACATGGAATTGGTAATTATGTGATAACACTCCTCACTTCCTCCCACCCCCAACACACACATACAGCAAAGATGGAATAGGATGGAACAGAAACTCAAATTTAAAGCATTAAGAGATTTTGCTAACTGAAAATCATGTATCTCTGAAATATTGCTGTATACGTGGGACAGTAAGTTTCAGTTCATGAGCACTAGAATTATACTCAGTTTTTTAAGGAAATGACATGTAGAAAGATATATTTTTCTTTTTTTTTTTTTAAGATTTCATTCTTAAGTAATCTCTACACTGAACATGGGGCTCGAACTTACAACCCCCAAATCCAGAGTTGCATATTCTACCAATTGAGCCAGCCAGGTGCCCCCAATGTTACATTTTTCTAAAATAAAATCAAAGCCTATAAGCTGTAAACAGACCTCGTTCTTAGAGATGAGTGCCTCTACAGGCAGCTTTCACTCATCTAGTTTTGTGTAAGCAACCAGAGGTCTATTAAGGAGACATAAAGGTAACGAATGCTCGAACCTTCCAGGGGCCTGAGTTCCCCCTTCGTCCTCTCTTCACTGTGGTAGGGGTGCCAAGGAAGACCCGATCTTTCCGTTTTCATCTGCCCAGCCAGGGATAGAGAAGCTAAAAAGCAGTGTTGTGATCACAGAGGAAGAAGCTAGGAGAGGGGCCCAGGTGGTCTCCACGCTGCCTGGTGGATCATCAGCCTCACAGTTTAGGGCTGATGAACAGAATACCGGTGGATTCCAAGAGAATGGGGAGAAGCCGGGTAGGAGGGAATGTGTTGTGATTCGATACACATTCTCACTCTGCTATGGTTTATTGGGTAGTAAAGTTTATTTCTCTGGACACTCAAAATGTAATTTATATAAAGAAAGAAGCAAAAGAAATCAAGGAATGATGAATCATTTAAAATCCATCCAACATGCGTTTTCCTGTTCTACCCACAGAAAAATGAATTACCCAGGTTGGTGTGCTGACATTTAGCTTTTGTCCCACCTTTGGGCAGAGGTTTGGCTGGGATGCAGTTGGGAAGCCAGCCAATTGCTTATCCGAGGGAGCAGAAGACGAGCAGAAAGTCCCATTTTCACAAGGTCCGGGTCCCCTCATTCACATGCTGGGCTTCCTCCCCACACGCCTCACCAAGCCCAACAGCCTTACCCCAGTGACTGCTACCCGAAATTGCCCAGACTTGCAGATTCCCTTCAAAGGGGCTTGAGACAGGAACTTTATTTTCTAAGGTAACCGAAGTACAATACTGGTATTAAATCAAACCATTCGGCTAATTGATCAGTTTTCTTCACAATTAAGGGCACTGCATGTGTATTCACCTTTAGGTGGCCTAAGGCATGGAAATGTGAATTATTCATGGGCTTTCTTTGGGTTGCAGGAAACCCTAATATAGCCTTTGTTTCCTAGTGTATTTGATAGGCTCTTTGTATATGATCACATTATATGGGTATAGCCCGCAGCAAATTTTAAATTATCTAGTCTGCAGTTCTGCACTAAGAGATGGTAGGAGGTGATTCATCATTTTCCTTGTCTTCCTGTTTACATGCGGACATATAATTCATGCTCAGAAACCATCTTTCACCTCATCTGGAAGCGCTCCACTGCACCACCACAGAATCTTGTCTCTGCCAATCCGGCATTATAAATCACTTTTCTATTAAACGGCAGGGCTAAAAATGCAAACATACGTAGTTTAAATATATGTAGCCATCTCTAATTCCCAGCAGATGAGCCAAAATTAAAGGATTGTCCAAAGGGAAAAAAAAAAAAAGCCAGTACTGGAATTTAATGAATGAATTTGTTGACTTTAGGGCATCAGAAATTTGCATCTCTATACGCATATTGAAGAGATGTGCATATATAGATTTCCCAGATGGGTCTATATTTAGAGAGTGTGTATTTTGCAGAATTCTTGGTACACTAAATCTTGATTATTCTGAAATTTTACTTCCTAAGATGTTTTTCTCAGGCAGTGTTATAAGATAGTTGAATGGCAGGAGAGAAAAAAAAAAAGTGAAGCCTGCTGTCTGCCACCTCCTTGACCTTCATCCCCAGGCCTGGATAATGAAGCCACCAGATCCGCGTAACGGTCGCCAGGGCTGCTAATGCTCTTCGTCTCCAAACTAAGATAAAACTCCATTCACCAAACCCACTTCCAGAAGGAGGAGTGTGATTTAGACATTCCAAAAAGATTTGCACCAGTAACTGTGTCTTGCCCCGCAAACAAACACAACATGGGACACTAGCCCCTGGATCTGTAGTACCATCTCATCTAACCGAGATTGGGGGAAACACACACGCGTGCTCACATATACACACATATGCATATGAACACTCCATTTCTCTGGCCTTCTAGAGGAAGGAGAACTTCCCAGGTAACTGAAGCCAACTCACTTAAGAGGTTTTTGTTTAATATTGCAACTGGTTTATTGGAAGCTTCTGAAACTATATTATTTGCTTGACTCTTCCTTCCTTCCTTCCTTCCTTCCTTCCTTCCTTCCTTCCTTCCTTCCTTCCTTCCTTCCTTCCTTTCAGCTCTACACACAGTGTGGAGCTTGAACTCATGACCCTGAGATCAAGAGTTGCATGCTTTACCAACTGAGCCAGCCAGGAGCCCCTGCTTGCCCCCTTTCTTGAGCAAAGGGCACCAAACAAAGTTTTGTTTCATTCTTTGATTCTGTTGGGAGTTGTTATGACTATATGGGTCTCACTACAGACTGTCTGGTGCCTGCCTCACAACTCACCTGGTCTTCTCCGTGAGCCTTCTCCTGGGCACATTCCAAGAACCAATTTGCTAGACTTGCATTATAAATTAGGAGTTGCTAAGTCCTGAAGAAATGCCTGATAAGAAATGCCTCCCTTCCTGCAGAGTCGAGCATGAAGGTTTCATGAACAAGTCATACCTTAACACTTTTAGACCCAGGGGCTTTTGGTCACAGTGGTGGGCATCTTCGTCCGTATTTCATCATTGGTCTTGAGTTTAGTGATCGCCGGTCAACAGGGTCTTATTATGTGTGTGGACAACATGTGCAGGTCTCAGTTGAAATTGGACTTGGAAGAGCATTGGTGGGGTGCCCAGCATGGAAACAGGGGTCCCTGCTTGTCACTCAGGCTCCCTCCTTCCCCATCCAGTCACTTTCTTCCTTCATTACTTTTGCTAAACAGCCTATCTGATGACCTTTTCAGTGACCTTTGACTCGGTGGCTTAGTTTTTTTTTTTTAACAATAAATCACAAGGTGCCTTAACTATTGAAAATTGTATTAGAATGGTTATGATAATGACTTTGTTACTCTCTGAGATTTCCAGATTTTCTCTTAATTCCAGGGAAGTTGGCCACATGGAGGCATCTGAGAATTGCTATTAACCTCCGTGGAATTGAAAATAGGGGTGGAGGAACAATGTTGGAGGCAGGCCAAGCCCTTTTCAGAATTAATGGTCGTCGTATAATACTCCCTGTTGAAATATAACTCTTTTGCATTATTAAAAAAGGAGCATTAATTCATGGTAAACTCAGAATTTAATTTTCCCTAAATTAGTTAGAAAAGGATGAAGGATCTTTACTATGCTTAATTTGGTGACCATGGGGACAGAAAATCTTTTGAGGAGAGCCTCTTCAGCATGGCACATGACCCTGTGCATTGTGCCCTAAATGCCCAGTTCCATTTTCCCGCTGACCCTTCTCCATGAATCCACCATAGCATCCACACTGCTCGGTCTTTTCTCACACCTGCGTATGTCTAGACACATTTTCATCTTTAAGCCTTCGCTCCCGACCGATCACCCTTGACTCTCCCCTTCCTGCCACAAGCGAAGATCTTTACACTTGCAAAGCACAACTCAAATTGCTGTGCCTTTGTGTTCTCCAGCCCAGTGTTCCCTGTGCTTCTCCAGATCTTAACAGTTGAGCTGGGGATAAAAGAACTGGGCAGTTTGAAACAAACTAAAACAATTGTATCATGCCATAGAGAGCCCTCTTCAATGAATTTCACCAGAACAGGAAGATCATCTCCTGTATTTTTCATCTGCCTCATGGGCACCTGCCTCACTTACCTTGGAATCTTTGTAGATCGGTGCTTCAGGCTGAGGCTGAAGGCACAGGTGCTCACTTGGGAACATTTTAATCGTCTGATTGGCAAGAGCTTACAGGTCATAGGAAGGTTTTGTTTGTTGTTGTTTGTCAGCTAGGACCTCCTCCATAAATGCTGTGTATCCAATCATTTGTCAAGGGGTGATCCTTGAGAAAATTGGAAGCAACCCAGGGAGGTTGTGGAGCCCACATTTGAAACTGTTTCAATAGGGTAGAGTGTTAATGAGAAGAGAGGCTTGGTTTTTGCTCCTACAGGCAAAAAACATATTTGCATAAATGAAGTCGGCCCACATCCTATTACAAATCCCTAGCCCCGAGAGATGCTTCTCTTGGTCAGTAGGACGAGTGCGTGTGCAGGGCAAGTAGAGGAAATGCAGAGGCAGAGACCACAAAGGCACGAATCTCTGACTGGGGGTGAGCGAGTGTGCCTCCTCCCATCCATCCGCCTTGTCAGTCCCCCATCCATGCACTTCACAGGTATTTCTCGAGCATCCACGGTGTGCTAAGGACCAGGGGTTCAATGGGGAGCGTCGGCAGAACTAATGACACATGGTTAGAGAGACAGAGAAGGGTCAAACATAACTGCACAAGCAAATGTAGAGTAGTGGCCGCCCCCAGGGACCTGAAACTGAAACAGGTGTGAACACTGCAAGGACCCGTGATGGCGAACGTAAGGCAGACTTTCCTGAGGGGCATGCGACAATGGAGATGGGGGGTGAGTGTACTGGAGCGAGTGGGAAGAACATTCCAGGCAGAAGGAAGTGGCTGAGGATCAGGCTGAGTGTTGCCGGGGTAGAGAGAACAAAGGAGGCGCTCGGAGGTGTCCCGTGGGCCGTGCTATAGAGTTTAGTGTCATCCTGGGGGCAGTGGGAACCCATGACAAGGGCTCCGGGGTTGGGTGAGTGGGGACGCTGTCACACCTGCACTTGAGAGCAGATGGCAGGGGAGTCAGCATGGAGGTGACAGAGTGGCTCCGAGGTCACAGCCATAGCAGGCCAGCCACACACAGTGCTGGACCCTGATGGTGGTGGTTGAGGTGGCGAGAAACACAGGGTGGTGAGAGACACTGTGATGTGACATTCACGTGACAAGGTGGTGGAGATTCAGCAGAGGGGCACCCAGGATGACTGCCAACTTCTGTGCCCAAGGTGACAAAATAGAACCAGACCTCAGTGAAACTGTTTACTTTAAATGTTTCTGAATTGGTCCCCAGGTTGCTCCAAACAGCCGCAAAGCTTATCTTTCGTAAGACATGACATTAAATTAAGACAGAACTTTTTACATTTGCCACGTACATTGAAGAAAATAATGAATAATCCGAAAATGAGCATTTCTGGATTCCTTGTTTAGCTGTGACAGGTGAACAGTTTTTATTCTCAAAGTGGAATCACAGTAGAGTCAGAGTAAGATTTCACAATTTACCAAAATGAATCAAGTACAAAAGAGATTCCTAGGAATGTCCACAGGAAATCAATATCGGCAACACAATTTGATGGCATAAGAGGTCTTTTGCAATGTATGATCAGTTCCTAAATTTTTAGTGTTTTTGAAAAGACTTTGATTTTATAATAAGCATATCATGAACAAGAAATGACTCAAACCTATCATCCTTTTTTGATTTTGATTTTTAGAGAAATGTGTTTTTATATGCAATTTTCTGAAAGTAGCCTGCAAAACATTGAGAAAATTAGAGTTTAATTTCAGAAAATATATATATAATCATATTATACACACATATAGTAATGCCGTCATATATATGCATGGCTGTTGGGTGCGTGATTTTGAGTTAATCACATCACCTCTCTTGGCCTGCCCTTCTTTCATAATGGGGAACTTGGATTGTATGTTTTCTGAATTCTCTTCAAAGACGTATTTGCACACCCGTGGTCATAGCAGCAGTATTCACAGTAACCAAGGGGTGGAGGCATCCAAGCGTCCGTCCACAGACGAATGGATAAGGAACAATGTGGCGCATACATAGAGCGGGTTATTACTCAGCCTTAGAAAAGAAGGAAAACCTGCCAGGTTAGAACACAGAGGAATCTGGAAGACATTATGCTGAGTGAAATAAGTCGCAGGACAAATGCTGCATGATTCCGCTGATACGAGCTATCTAAAATCGTCAGATACATAGAACCAGGAGATAGAAATGTGGTTGCCACGGGGTGGCGTGGGGGAGGGAAAATAGGCAGCTGCTGTTTAGTGGGTATAAAGTCTCAACGATGCAAGAGAAGTATGTTCTAGACATCTGTATGACATGGCGCCTAACTACTGTGCTCTGCACTTAAAAATTTGTTAGGAGGGTAGATCTCATATTATGTAATCTGACCCCCAACAGGCACACACACAAGCAGAAAGCACCATTCCAGATGTACCTGGGAGGTGGTCTTCCTGGCCAAACCCCCTTCATCCTGCCCCTCTCCCCTGTGGTTTGGCTTTCTTCCCAGCCACAGGAGGAGAGGAGAGGAGGGGAGGGGAGGGGAGGGGAGGGGAGGAGAGGTCTCAGGGCATTGGTCTGGGTATGGTGGGCTGTCCTTGGAACTGCTGCGTCCTAAGTGCCAGGCACTGTCATTGTCATCAGACATTGGAAAACCCTGTCACTTTCTTAAATGGACCAGCAAGTACCTAGAATTACTCTCCATCTGCCTTTTATCCCATGTTTCCTGCTGGGTCTCATTCACTCTAGTTCTGATGTATTTAACCTGCTTAGAAATTTCAGAGGGAAAATAAGAGGATGAGAAATCAATAATAATGTACAGTCTCCCATCCGGAAATATTATCAGGGATTATTTTTCCTTATCCCACTTGCAATGGCAAATTCAAAAGATGATATCATTACAAACTCACTAGCCCAAGCTCAGCGGAATTAATAATCAAATGGGATCTTCTGATCGATAATTCTCAAATTGTTCTGTATAGCTCAGTAATTCCCAGTGAATACTTCAGGCTGAATCTGACACTCTATTTTAGAAACAATTCACAGTGACTTCTGTACCTCTGAAAGATGCCAAATTGATAGTTTAGAGAATCGACAGTTTAAATCCAACACTGAAGGCAGTGTGAAATCAGCCAGGCCTTCACTTTCTGCGATTCACAGGGGGTTCTTGACTTGGAAAACCACCTCCCAGTGCCAATTTGTTTAATTTCCACTACAAAGTAGACATGTGAAAAGCAACTGTGTCCTTCATTTTAAGTCGGGAGTAAAATAAGTTGACAGAATTTAGTTTCAAATAAGTCATTATTTGTTTTTCATAGTTAAATAGCAGAGCTGCCTCCCTGGCTTACATTGTGGTGGAAGACAGGTGGCCTGACAGGCTGAATAGAGGAGAGAAATGGAAACTGGAAAAGATCTGTTTCTCTCCATTTTCAGTAAGACCCTCAAGATGTCCGGTTCACTAGGGACAGAAGGAGAATTTGAATTAACTATTAAAAATGATTTTAAAAATCTATATATTACTTTAAAATAGTGCTTTATGTTTTTAAAAATACATTTTGACATTTTAAAGAGATTAAAGATTTTTCCGTTTTGGAAATTGAAAGTCATAAGGTCCATCATCCCCCTCCACATCTCCCCCTCCCCTTCCTTTTCCCCTCTCCCTCATTTCCCCTCCCTGCTCCCCTTCCCCTCCTCCTCCCTGCTCCCCTTCCCCTCCTCCTCCTCCACCTGTTCCCCTCCCCTTCCCCTCCAGCTCTGGACCACACACTCACGAATATTAAGCTCATACCATACACTAAGCACATGAGAACCTCTGTGGGAAAGCAAGAGGAACAAGACATGGACCCATCCTGAGTTACTGGTGAAGTTCTGCTCCACCAAGAATGCAAATCAGTGAACTACTCACTGCTTACGAAGATAGAACCCGTGAAATAGGGCAGGATCGGATGCAGAGAACTGGTGCTTCAGTGGTTTCTCTGCCTCTCCCTCCCGCCTGCTGCGCCTTCCTCCTGGGAAGGGTTCCCTGCAGGTAGCTCCCACCTGGGCCCCGGTCCTTCAGATCCTAGCTCAGAGTTCTTCCCAAGCTGTGAACTCAGCCACCGCCCATCAGACCGGCTTGTCTTCTGGTCCAGACGCCTCATTTTACCCGGGAGGGGCTGGAGGCACACACGGACCACGAGCATCCCTCCGTGAGTTTGCGTAGGGACCAGGGAGACAGCAGGAGTCACCTGACCCTCTGTCCCTTGTGCTTCCCCAGTCTTTTCGCTGAGACAAGGACCAGGGGCTGGGGTGTCCCAAAGATGGGGTAAGAGCTCCTATAGCTTTCCTGGTTTGTATTGTTTTTGCTGCTCAGTAACGTGCCTGAGACTTTAGAGTGTGTATTGGTTGTTACAGCAACCTAACCTCTGAGTTGTTTTCTCGTTAAGCAACGTAAATCTACTTTGCTTTTCTGGAGCTATTTTGGTAATGTATAAGCAGTTTCCGTTCTGTTTAGGGAGTAAATTCACGGTCTCTATGACTTAAGCTTTGCTTATTTCATATCAATAACACAGCTGTCTTATCTAAATAAAATATTTCCTTTTTCTACCCCCCCCCAGAAAAGTGCCAGCACATTGTCCATCTATAGGATATAGTAAAAAGTGCAAAATCAAAGTAAAACAAAGCGGATTATGACATAAAAATCAACCTAAACCATTCTCCCTGTGAGGGCTTAAAACGAGAGCGCCTGGTTTTGCATTGCTGTGAAGAAAAATACTTGATCCCACCTATTCCATTCAGAGCACAAAAATTGGCACTTACTGATTTTTGACATTTGAAAGACATCTTGAGAGAGAACTTGAATACCGTGTCTGGTGATAGATTCTTCTTGCATCCTGGGTCATTTCATTATTTTCTGCTCTGCTTCAAACTCGAATATAGACTGGAATCTCATGACAGGGTCTTGTCATTGACAGGGTCTTCTGTGCTCGGGGTCTTAAATCAGTGGTTGCATACCGATCGCCCTGAATCATATCTTGGAGACAGGTCTCTGATGCGAAGAGACAGCCAGCACGGCCTTGTCTGCTGCCTCTGACCCCCGTCCTGGCATCAGACACTGCTGAGAAACCGGCGGCAGCACGTCCGGGACCGCTCCAGGCTGGGCCATGGGCCTGCGCAGCTCCGTTGTTCTGAGCGCTCGGTCAAGGTTGTGGCTGGAGGACAGCAGGGGCGTCTTGAGGACCACAGGGCCTCACTTGGGTGCATCAGGCTGATTAAAGCTGAGATGCCAAGGGTCAGGGTAAAGTCAGGCCCAGAGTCAGAAAAAATACCCTGGCTGGGTCTGTTGGCACAGAACAGGAGGTGGTCTCAGGGAACAGAAGCACTGGGGGAAATCAACGTGAAATCATCATCCCAGCTCCCTAATCATGGAACCAGAAGCCGGAGCTGCTCCAAGCAGGCAGGCAGCGTGGGAGGTCTGGCTGCAGCCCTGGGGAGAGGGCGGCCTGGACCCCTGAGAGCAGCTCCTCGGTCTCAGAAGGCTGGGTTCCAGTTGTATTATCCACATGGGGCTCGGTGTCTGGAGGACACAGATGGGAGGCAGGGCCGGTCTAGCCACACGGGGGTACACAGCTGCGGCCAGAGCCCTGCACCAGCACCCCCAGTGCTTTCTGACCACAGCGGGTAGGATGGGGCCTATAGACCAGGCTGCCTTTGAGTGCCAGGGACCTGAGCGATGGGAGAGAGGCTATAGAAGCTGGATACCCGTGGGGCTGGACGCTGATTCTGTCACTGGCGTGTCACGATCTCGAGACAAGAGTGTGCGTGTGAAAACACTCCATGAAATTCTTCGCTGGTTTAAACTGTTGTTAGGGTGACACTCTTAGTGTGTTACTTGGGCATGTCTCTCATCGGTTTGCTCCCAGCACCTGGAAGAGCATGAAAGGCAGGTTTTATTACTGAGTTTATTAGTGAGTTCCTTTGACAAGGAGGGACACTCATGCAGGGTTTCTGTGCATATTAGCTTGCCCGTGACAGGAGTTTTCATCCTGGCTTTTCCCCGTAGCAGGTCTGTGTTGTTCACGGGATGCAGGGGAGGGAGGGGTGCCTCCACATCTCTCTGGATGCTCAGATTGTCTCGGTAGCTCTGGCCACCTTGGTAACAGGCTGGCGGCCAGTAGGCTCCGGGCTGCTGCCCGCTCAGTGTCCCAGCTGGGTGACAGTTGTCTCTGCAAGCATTCCCTGAGCACCTTCCCCACACGGAGCACTTTCTGGGCTTTATTCCTGTGCAGCTTCACCCTAATGCCAAGAGGACACCCATTTTACAGGGGAGGAAACTGAGGCCCCATAAAATTGCCCGAGGTCCTCGATCCTAGAAATGAAAGATTCAGAGCCATCCCGGGTCCACTCCCTCTCCCTCTCCCCTCTCACGGCCTCTCCCGCTCCCTCCCTTTACCTTCAAGCAGCACCTCCCAGCATCCTGCAGACCCCTTTTCTTGGGGCGCCCCTGCCTTCCCAATCCCTGACATGAGGTAATGTGTCTGTGACCCATCACAGCCTGGAAGGTACAAGGAATTCACCCTCACCGAGGGCTGCCGTGTGTCTACTCCTGAGGGGTGGTCAGTAGCTCATTTCTGAGTTCCAGACGTGAGCACATATGCTTGGGCTCTGAGGCCAACTTCCTGACCCACCTGCCAGGGGGAACGTGGCACATCTTTTCGTATCGACATCGATGCAGCTACTGGTTTCCTGTGTAATCAGAATCACCCAGGCTTACGCAGTGCGGGCTTTCAGGAAACAGCACGACAGGAACTAATGCTGACGTACTTGGGCTGGTGGAAGAGGTGGGGAGCTGGGAGGACGGAGCAGGTGGAACAGGGGTGGGCCGGGCGGTGAGGGCGGGGGCCGGGGCAGGAGCCCACCACAAGGCCTCTACCAAGTCCGCGCCTCCACGGGTCGGATGAGATCCAGTCCAGTGCGGGCGGTGCCTGGCAGCAGAATCGGGGGGAAAGGGGGGGCACACCTGGAAGTTGAGACAGCAGTCTTCTGACGTGGAATGATTACCCACGGAGGGCAAACCCCGGGCACCGGGCGGGGCTTTGGGGTCGGGGCCTCAATCCCAGGAATGAAGAGAAGCACCATCAGGACTAGGGCCTTGTGCCCACACTGGCCAGTATTTAGGGTGACCTGATAATCATGGCTGCTGTTGTTCTCTTCTGGGCTCTGAAATCCTGTGCGGCCGTCCAGTGTCTTCTCTTGACACACTGCACAGCGGGGCTCGGGGCTCTGTGTGTTTCTTGGGCTCTGTCTGTATTTGTACCTCGGCGCAGCCAGGCAGGAGGAAGGCGCCGGAAGCCAACGTCGGTGGAAACTGGCTGAGATGGACCACCTGTCACATGGAGGGCCTGCAGAGGGATGCAGATAGCAGGAGAGCTCAAGGAAGCAAGGCCCCCGGAGTGCGGGACTCGGCGAAGAGGCGCTCAGGCTCGTCTGTCTATTTTTATTACAGGTTACCGAGCTTCCTGCTGGCGTCGAAAATAAATAATTGCCAGTTTCTGTGCTCCGAAGAGAGAAACACGCCTAAAATCATGTCACTTAGGAGCTCAAGGATAAAACTGTTGAGTATGGGCAGGGAGTCTGTGCGGAGAGGAGGTCCACCAGTTGCAAACTAGGGTGAGAGTCTGTGAGGATCAAAGTCAGAAGAAATGTTCTGAGCAGAGCTGGGAGGAGAGGGAGAAGTGCCGCTGGCAAATGCAGCCCTAGGGCACGGCTACAGATTCTGGGGAGTCGTGGAAGGAGGAGAGTTCTGCAAGCATTTGCTTGTTGATTCGGTAATAATTTATTCATCACTACAGGGATACAAAATATTTAGATAACATTGCACCTGTGGCTGGGGAGCGTCTACGCTAATGAAGAGTCGAGCAAGCTTGTTAAAGGTTGGATTGTATCCACCAACACGCGTGTGTTGAGGTCCTAACCCCCAGAACCGCAGGAGGCGGCCTCGTTTGGAAACGGGCGCTGCAGCCAGAATTAGTTAAACGAGGTTGCCTTGCAGTGGGGTGGGCCCTAGTCCAGTCTGACTGGTGTCCTCATACGAAGGGGAAATTTGGACACAGACGTGCGTAGGGAGAAGGCCGGGTGAGGATGAAGGCAGCCATGGGGATGATGGGTCAGTAAACCAAGGAACATCAAAGATGGCCGGCAACCACCAGCTGCAGTGGAAGGGCCTGGAACAGATTCTTGGAGAGAGCCAGCCCTGTCCACACCTCGTTTCAGACTGCCGGGCTCCGGGACTAAGAAGACTAACAGGCTGTCTGCTGTTCCAGGTGCCTGTGCGTAGCACGTCATCGCAGCAGCCCCAGCAAACTCATACGGTACTTGAGAAAAACTCAGAAGCAACGCAAAGGAGAACTTGGGGGCCAGAACAGTTATCATGATAATCCTAAATAGAGCAGCAAGACTGAGGGTTGGGTTTACTGCAGAAGAGCCCTATAGAAACATCCAGATGCACTGTGCAGGGAGCGTGGGGTTGGCCTGGGAAGGGAGTGGGAAGGAAAGGGAATGAATTTTTTAGTATTTACTGTGTAGTCATCATCCGTCTGAGCCTGTGGCGGTGGCTGGGGTGCCATGGGGGAGCGACGAGCTGCGTTTGGACAATGCAGAGATGTGGCCTTTCAGCAGGGAGGAGCTTTCTGACAGGAAGCAGCAGAAACAAGGGTGAGGATCTGGAAAGGAGCCCTCTGAAGGCTGCTTGGGCAAGGGGCCACGCTGGTGCTTCCGACACTGGTCAGCTGGGGCTCTCGGGCAGTGTTGGCTGGCTCCCGTGCAGAGGTAATCAGAATTCAGTAATGGCCAAACTCTGCTATCATGTTATAAAATAAAGAAACCCAGCTCTGAGCTGGGTGCTTCATGGAATCCCATGGAAAACTGTCCACCTGTAGTAATACCTTTGTTTCTAACTTGCTTAACACTTACCCCAGGACAGCCAGGAAGACGTTCCTTCGGATCCCAGCCGCCAGGCCTTTCCTCAGGATATTTCACTCCAAGCCTCCATTTCTGGGTCCCATTCCCCATGTCTGGGTCTGCCCTTGAGTGGCTCGAATATTATTACTTGAATGGACAAACCATCCGGTTCACTTCCACCCCCCCCACACACACACGAAAGCCTGTTCTCCAAGAATTCTCCTTCCCAGGTGGGCAGTTAGAGAAATATCACCTTCATTTCCTTGATGATGGAATTATAAACAATTTATTGAAATTCAGGATCATTTCAGAAGCCAGATAGAATCGAATAAAATGACACCTAAAAAGCCCAGAGGAACCGGTAATTTGGAACCATAGAGCATTTTGGAGACTATCCAGTCCATCTCTTTGTTTTACAGATGAGCAGTCTGAGGTCCCCACCAGCAAGCTGGGGGGCCCAGGGGGGCGGCCCCGCAGGACAGCTGACCTGCCCTGGGTCTGGGGGGTCCCCGTGGGACGGCTGACCTGCCCTGGGTCAGGAGGGTCCCCGTGGGACAGTTGACTGGCCCTAGGTCAGGGGGGTTCCCGAGGGAGAGCTGACCTGCCCTGGGTCTGGGGGGTCCCCGTGGGACAGCTGACCTGCCCTGCATCTGGGGGGTCCCCTTGGGACAGCTGACCGGCCCTGGGTCTGGGGGGTCCCCTTGGGACAGCTGACCGGCCCTGGGTCTGGGGGGTCCCCTTGGGACAGCTGACCGGCCCTGGGTCGGGGGGTCCCCGTGGGACAGCTGACCTGCCCTGGGTCAGCAAGGGATGTGGAGAGGCCATAGAGCAAAGTGGACAAATGATGACTTTATAAATTCAGAAAAGCCTGGGTTGGAATTCTGTTTCCCAAACTTACTGATGGAAACATCTTAAATAAATCGTCTAACGTTTCTAAACCTCGGTTTCCTGATTTATGACATGAGCCTCGTAGAGCGGCTTTGAGGTTCCGCTGAGACAGTGCATTGATGAGCTGGCCTGACGTTTGCACCCCAGCCAGGAATCACTTTCCTCGCCGTGTGTGTTTCCTCACCAGTAGAACAGGCATGATTCTAATACCTAGTTCACGGGTGCTTGCGAGGACGAAGTGAGTTTGTCCGTGGAAACTCTTAAGAGTATTTGCAAAGTTAGTATTAGCAGTTGTGCTTGTCTAGGGTCTGCGTTGTCAGTGAGAGAAGACTCCGGAGAAGGAATTTTCTGAACAGGTGCTCGTGGACTCCCAGAACGCGCATCGGTGACATGCTCAGGGGGGTGGTGTGTGGTGTGTTCACAGAGTCGTGCAGCACGGTGACAGCATGAGAGCACTTCCTCAGCCCGCCCAACGCTGTCCCATCCCTGTCCGCCCATCCCTCCTGCAGCCCCCGACAGCCACGCCTCTGCCTTCCATTCCTATGGATTTGCCCATTCTGGACGCTTCCTATGAGTGGACTCATGCAGTCTGTGGCCTTTTGTGTGTGGCCTCTTTCACGTGGCACAGTGCTTCCAGGGTCCATCCACCTGGGAGTCTGTCCCAGGACACCATCCCATTTTGTGGCCAAATAACCCCATCTTCAATGTTCAAAAAGTCCCCTGGCTCCGTGGGTTCATTCCACCAGCCTGTGTGCCCCCATCCACTGTGCCAAAAGCCAGAGAATTCTGTTCCTGCTTTCTCTTTCTCTTTCCTTCCTGTAGCGGCCGAGCCCAAGCGTGGGCCTGGGTCCAACGCGCCCCACAGCGTCAGGAGGGAGTGACTCACGCTCCTCCGCTCCGTGTTCTTAGCGTGAAGATGGGTGTGACAGAAATCCCAGATTCACAGGGGTGTTGTTAAACTGAGTGATTTAGCCAACCATTAAATCACACGAGATGGTGTTGGGTACGTTATAAGCACCCTTCAGAGTTAAATGTTATATATCACATGCTGTTTTTTAATATAAATATATTGCATTATGCATTATATCAGCTTGCAGATATGGGCACTTCATCCTTAACATTATTTAATACTTCAATTTCTTACGAATCCAAGTGGCCAGACAGCTGAAGTAAACAGTTTTCCTTTTAATTTTATGCAGTGAAAATTTATATTCGTACCAAGGATCTTAAAGGAGTTTAAATTCCTAGAGTCATGTCATAGTCCTTAATGAAAGATTCACTTTCTTCTTCAAAACGATGCAGAATTTGGGGGGAGATACAGCCTCTCTGTCTCTCATGAGGCCACTACTCTGAATGGTGAGGTGGCAAACGGCCTCCTGTTGGGCTGCTCCATCCTTTACATAGTTCGCGGGTGGCCTCGGTGTGGCCCAGAAAGAGAGACACGTGGCCGTGTGTGTCCCTGACATCTACACCAGTGGACGGCACTGGAGTGGTTGATGTCACTGATGCCTTGCTTTTTGTTCTGTTGGCGTTTTCTTGCACTTCCACAAAGGCCCAGGGGCAGAGAAGAAGAAGGGACCTCAGGCCAGTAAGAAAGGACAGAAACAGGGCACCCCCTTCCCTGGAGATTCCCTGGCGCTCTGTGCCCACCACGGGCTCCCCATGCTCGTTGCTAAGCGCTCCCGACACCTGCCTTGCCCCATCCACTTTCCTCTCCTTCCAACCCATGCCGATAAATCCCCACATTCATTCCCACTGAGGTTCAAATGCTTGGTCATGACTTAAAATATTACCGGTGGGAAGGCCAGGGGGCAACAGGGCTGTGAACCCTGACACACAGCTATGTCTGAAGCTGGTTGGCAGAATTTCAGAAGGCAGCCAGGGGCTGGGAGGACAGCCCTTTAACCCTGCCCTGTTCATGGCTGGCTGGCTGAGTCCACATCTGAGAGACTTCTAGAACGTCTCGAGTGCTTCCTTAGTATCTTAGTTTACAGGGTCTGACTCGAACAAGCATAGAGTAGAAAAAAGGGGAAATTAAGCACACCACGCCAAGGTGGGCACTGTTTACAGTTCCTAGAGCTCAGTTCAACTCTTGATAGAAAAAGCCTTAAAAACTACATTCCAGATGTGGGATCTGCCTTGTCACCGTGCGTGGTCTGTCTCACTCACGTGGGATTTACAGTATGCTGCAGGCATGGGAAGGGGCCATGTGAGGGATGGGCAGGTCTGCCGCCACGGGCCTGGGCACCTCGACTGTGTCGGGGACCCGATTTACTGCCCTGCTCTGGGCTCAGCATCTTCTGCTCAGTCATTCCCAGGGAGTCAGGTCATGTGTCTCTTGAAAGCCCCATCTCCGTTCTTCTTTGCTCTCTCTTCTCACGGCTTCGTGCCTGTGGAGACACCTCTCCCCGTACAGTGGGCGTCAGTGTGGTCCTGGCCAGTGGCTGTCGCAGGGGGCTGTGTTCCTGCTCCTGAATGCTCAGGGACTCACGTTCCCATTACAGCGACTAGAAGAGAAATAAAAGTGTCGGGTCCACAGTAGAGGATCCCTCCCGCTGCGCTGAAATAGTACTTTGTACAAGACAAATGTCATATCCAAGTTTAGGGTGGCCTTGGGACCCCAGAGGTTCAGCAGGGGCAGGGGGGCTCATGGGACGGGGAGCCATGGAAGCAGAGGGCGCTGGGCAGGAGACAGAATGAGGGCTTGCTTGGGGGTCTTGCCCCGGGGGCAGGAGGTCGTAATGAGCGGTCACCACTCCATGCAAGCTCATGTCTGAGAAAACCCAGGGACGTTCCCAATGGCCTTTGTCTTTTGAGTGGGAGGTGGAACTTCATGGTGACGTTGCAGATGTCTGCAGGAACCTTTTCCTCACCGAAGACTGTGTTATTTGGTATTTTTAATAGCACCATCTGTCAGTGAGGGAAAAGCTTGGAGTCGCAGTATTGATCTTGTCACTTTGGGGAACAGTCTGATATTTAGGGTTATAAATAACATTTTCATTTGCTCTGCTATGCTGTTCAGGCTGTGCTTGACATCTGAGCCCAAGAATATCATTTCTTATCAAATATGAAGATGTGTACTTTTCCTGAGGTTTGAATCCGGAATGTGAAATAATATTGACACGTATGATTTACCCAGAAACCTTAACAATCCAAAGGAGGTGTACAATTTTTCTGTTTTAATTAAATAGGGAACAGTGTGAGCTGACAATAGCAATAACTGGCTAACATTTATTAAGCCCCAACTTTGGGTCGGGTTAGAGTATCTGATTTAAGCCTTACCACAGACTAATGAGGTAAGACGCCCATTATTACCGTGACCCAGGTCTGCAAACCAGAGCGGAGCAAGGTGCTCCCTGCCCCGTGGCTACTGGGAGGCAGAGCTGGGGTTTGAACCCAGGAAGCTGGCTCCAGCACCCATACTACGAGCCACACAGCTCGATTTATACTTACACCTTTATGTGTACAGTCTCCTTTTTATTAGGCTTTCAGTATCTTCAGTATTTGAAGATACACAGGCTTATTTTTTTCTTCTCCTTTGATCTTTAAAAAAATCCTGTAAAGTGCATGGGACCAAGATTATTACCCACATCTTGCAAGTTAAAAACCTGAGGCCCAGAGATATTAAAGGATTTGCCCCACACCGTATTGTAATCAACGGCAGACTCGCACTCGAATGTAGATCGCCTCACTCAAATTCATTTATCTCTTTGATTTGAGTGATTCAAAACTATTACCATTATTGTCGTTACTGAAAGCTACTACGGTTACATTTACAGGTAAGATAAGCTGTCTGTTTCACTGGATAGCTGGGCTGATGAAGAGAGTATGTGCAGAAGTTTTAGCCAGGTCTTTGCTAATAAGCTTTGGAAGAATGTTTTAAATGACTCTCTCTCTCTTTCCCTTCTTTCCTTCCTTCCTCTCTTTTCTCCTTTCTTTTCTTTCTTTCTTTCTCTATTTTTTTATACTTTTTTTTATCCTTGGATTTTTTTAAATTTAAATTCAATTAGCCAACGTAGAGTACATCATTAGTTTCAGATGTCGAGTTCAGTAATCCATCAGTTGCATATAACACCCAGTGCTCATCACATCCAGTGCCCTCCTTAATGCCCATCACCCAGTTACCCCATCCCCCCGCCCACCTCCCCTCCAGCAACCCTCAGTTTGTTCCCTAGAGTTAAGAGTCTCTCACGGTTTTTCTCCCTCTCTGGTTTCTCCCCATTCAGTTTTCCTTCCCTTCCCCTATGGTCCTCTATGCTGTTTCTTATATTCCACATACGAGTTAAACTATATGATAATTGTTTTTCTCTGATTGACTCGTTTCATTCAGCATGATACCCTCCAGTTCCATCCATGCCAATGTAAATGTTGAGATGGCTGCGTATTAATTCATTGTGTATATGAACCACATATTCTTTATCCAGTCATCTGTTGAAGGGCATCTCAGCTCCTTCCACAGTTTGGCTATTGTGAACATTGATGCTATGAACATTGGGGTGCGGGTGCCCCTTCGGGATCATTACATTTGTATCTTTGGGGTAAATACCTAGTAGTGCAACTGCTGGGTCATAGGGTAGCTCTATTTTCAACTTCTTGAGGAACCTCCATACTGTTTTTCAGAGTGGCTGCACCAGCTTGTGTTCCTACCAACAGTGTAAGAGAGTCTCTCTTTCTGTCTTTCCTTTCTTTCTGCCAGGGTCAGGGGTGGTGGACAAATGGGAGTCCATTCCTCTACCTGTTCCTGAGAAGGATGCTCAAACTCATCCTCTCATGGAATAGAGCTTGAGATAATTTCCCATAGACCAGTTGTATTCTTCTAGAGGGTATCTGATTTCTGTATGGAATTGAGACCCTGTGTTTCCAAGAGAAACAACGAAGCTACTCCCCATCCCCGAGCCTGCCTTCTAGTGCCATAGTTCTTAATTTCCTCTTTATATGTGCATTTTGGTGTGGCATCGAATATTCCAGAACTTCATTTACTGTTAATTTAGCTTGTATATTTTAAAAGAAAAAGGACCAACTCTGATATTTTCATCTCTATATTTAGCTAAGTTTGTGTCCAGTGATGCAATTCTAATAATATTTGAAGACATTCTCTACGTGGGTTCTCACTGTTATCACTGACTGCCACTCTTTGGAAGCCATGTATTTCATACATCAGGCAGGGGGATGAAATAATCTACTCTTTCTTTAATTGACCACCCTGCCCAACTGTTGATGATGGTTTCCTCTGAATAATCCAGAGGCTTCTGCCTTCAGATGAGCGTTCCTTCTACATTAATAGCAAGAACAGAAAATAACCGTAAGACCTCCAGCTGAGGGGCCTCTCCAAGGCAAGATGGCATGGAGTGAAATAATTGTTAGAAGATAAGAAACATTTCTGTCCTGTAAAATCATCAGTGTTGTAGTATAAATTAGAGATGTGCAGATCCTGTGTCCCTAGTGTTTATTGGTTAATGTTGTTTCCTGCAAATGTCCCCTCCATGTTCCAAGATTCAGGATATGGCTGCATGAGCAAAGGATCTGAGGTGAAATCCAGACTCAGTCTTCCCTTGATTTCTGGAGGGACTAACTCAGTTTCATTGAGTCCTGCTAGTTTGTGTAATGATTATTCCAGTATTTTCTTGTTACCAAATCAACAATGACAGTCGTTTAATTGCTGTCGATGGATTTTATGCATGATGGACACCGAGGTTTGACTATTTGATTCATTTGAAAGGGATGATACTTCCGCCTTGAAATGATGTCATGTGTTTGGTATTTCTGTGATGTATTGGGCCTGGACCAATACACGTCTGTGTAAAAGGCTGTGATTGTAGAGAAGTCAACCTAGGAACAACAGGCTAACTCATTCTCAGGCCATCACTTTATTTGTTGTTAGAACCCTGGAAAGCTTCATTGAGAAAGATCTGAGTATAAACTTCTTTCTTTATAAGCTAAGCACATACTATTTTGCACCATGGGTGGGATGCAAAAAAAAAATTACAAAATAGAAGGTAATTCAACGAGCTTGTATATATACAGGTTATCTTTTTGTCCATTGGAGAAAGTGAATGTATTCATAATTATGTTTTCCTTTAGGGGTGCCTGGGAGGCTCAGTCATTTAAATGTCTGCCTTCGGCTCAGGATTGAGCCCCACATTGGGCTCCTTGCTCAGCAGGAAGTCTGCTTGTTCCTCTCCCTCTGCCCCTCTCCGCACTTGTGCTTTCTCTCTCTCTCTCTCAAATAAATAAATAAAATCTTTTAAAAATTATGTTTTCCTTTAAAATGTAATTAATAGGAGTGCCTTCCTGCCTTTCCCTATTTTATCCAAATCATTGATATTCTTTTTTAAAAGACTTTATTTATTTATTTGAGAGAGAGAGAGAGAGAGAGTGCCCGCACGTGTGTGTGCACACACATGGGAGGGGGAGCAGAGGAGGAGGGAGAGAGAACCCAGAGCAGACTCTGCACTGAGCATAGAGCCTGGCTCCAGGCTCAGTCCTACAACTGCAAGATCAGGACCCGAGCCCAAACCAGGAGTTGGATGCTTAACCAACTGAGCCACCCAGGCGCCCCCAAGTCATCGATATTCTTAAAGATCCCACTCCGTTCCCATCTCCTCCAAAAAGCCATCCTCATTCATTCTTATGTCCGCTAATTCATTTCTCCTCAACATTCAATTACATTTTGACTTAATATGATACTGCCTAGCACTTGATTGTTATATTTTCTATTTTATTTTATCCAACAGGAAACTTGTATGTTTAACCCGCCTCCTATGTTAGGTTTCTGCTGACTGAAAAGGTCTATCTCAAAGCTCAAGAATGGAACCACTTTTTCCATTTCTCTATAATATAACATGGACCCTGCCCCTGCCTCTTCCCCACACACGTTCCATACTTCCGGAACTTACAGAGGACTGAGTTCCTAAAAGATGTATTAAATTCCTTGTGTGTGATTTAACTTGAAAAATGAAAGGCAATAAATTGAGCAAAGGAAGCAGATTTTCAGAGGTTCAAAAGTCACTCTCGACTCTTCAGTATTTGTGTTGCAGCCCTTTGAATCTGCTACTGCCATTTCCCTCTTTGGGAAGTTCCCTGAGTCAGCAAAGGGGTTCATCATTTCCGCATCTCCCAGACTGAAACCTTTGCAGTCTTATCCGGTCTTACCACCTACTCATTCTGACTTGTCTGACATCAGTGTGTAATCACCCTGGAGCAGGCATCTTGACTTCACACAGGCTTTGTGAAGTTCCAGAGACATCCATGGTGCTCCATAAATAACAAAGTGAAGCAGAGACCAAGTTCATTACTGACTTTATAGTTTTTAATCTCTGATAACACTAGCTTTAAGAGGCAAGTGTGCATATATATATATATCAACCTGGGTCATTGCATAAAAGCCGCCAGTGAACTCTTCTAGCTATGTTAGAGTAACTAACACAAACTTTCTCTCCTGGCACAAACAGCTATAAGACTGGTAAAACACGTGAGGCAGCTGTTATAAGGTATTGAACAACAGGCGGCACTGAGGCATGATCCTTGAGAGAAAGGAAGCATAGGGGTCATGGCTCGTGATCATCCAGTTCCCTGCCTGTAGCACTTTCCAGAGGGACAGGAAGTGGATCTCCTGTCAATCATGGCCCCAATGACCTGACGCGGAGGAGGAAGAGATTTGAATTCTTGCCCAAGAAGCAAAAAAATGTGTAGACCACTAGAATGAGGCCTTGCCATGGACTAAGTTCATGTCTAACAAAGGAAATATCAAACCTGATACAATCAAAAAAATCTATTGGTAATTTTCTTGCTGCCAGAACAAAACTCACTTATAAGTTAAGAACATACTATCTAGTGTCCCTGAAATATTTTATCCACAGCATCCAGCATAAAAATTTTTTTAAAAATTTCCAGAGTTGAAAAAAAATACAAATATGTGACCCATGATCAAGGAAAATAGCAGTTAATAGAAACAAGCCTTGAGATGACATTGATGTTGGAATTTTCAGACAAGGACTTTAAAGAAGTTATTATGAATATATTCAAGGTGGGGAGGCTCTCTGGCTTAGTTGGTAGAGCATGAGAATCTTGATCTCAGGGTCATGAGTTCAAACCCCACATTGGGCATGGAGCATACCTGAAATTTTTTTTTCAAGGAATTAAGGGAAAACATGGTCAGAGTGAACAAAGGAATAATTGAACAGAGAAATTAAAAACATAAAAAATTAAGAATTGAAAATGTAATATGTAAAATAAAAATTCAGTGGGTGGACTTAAAATAGATCAAGAATGACAGGAGAAAAGCAAGTTAATTTGAAGACAGTTCAATAGTATTATCCAACCTGAGGAACAGATATAAAGAGGGGAAAATAGAGTAAACTTCATGTTCATGACAAGTAGGGACAGTATTCAAGTAGTCAAAAATACATATAATTTAAGACTCAAAAGGGCATAAGAGAAAAAACAATTTTTAAAAATGACTCGAAATTTCAATATTTGGTGCAAAAAAGTAAAATAATGATTTAAGGAGTTTAAGAAATCCCACATGGGATAAAAACAAAGAGAGTCATTCCTATACCTACAATGATCAAATTACTAAATGTCTAAGAGAAGTCTTCAAAGCAATTTGAGGGAAAAGGCACATTCTCTACATAGAAACAATGATTCAAGTTAACAGTTGATTTTTTTTTAAATGTACTCTTTTTTTTTAAGATTTTATTTATTTATGTGACAGAGAGACAGCCAGCGAGAGAGGGAACACAGCAGGGGAGTGGGAGAGGAAGAAGCAGGCTCCCGGCGGAGGAGCCCAATGTGGGACTCGATCCCGGAACGCCGGGATCACGCCCTGAGCCAAAGGCAGATGCTTAACGACTGCGCTACCCAGGCGCCCCGACAGTTGATTTCTTTCCAGAAGATGATAGAATAATATTTTAGAATGTTGAAAGAAAAAAACCCTTAACTTTGAATTCTGTATCACCCAAAAGTATCCTTCTACAATGAGGGTGAAACAGAGACATTGTCAGAATAAGTGAAAATGGAGAGAATTGCTAGACAACAGGTCTACACTGCATGATATATCTCAGGAAATTTTCAGGTTTGAGGAAAACAAGACCAGAACATTATACTTGAAGGATGAAATGAGGAACACCAGAAGTAGTAAATATGTGAGTAAATATAAAGTACCGTGTGTGCTTTGTCTATTGATTTCTTTGAAAGATAAACTGATTGCCAAAGGAATGGCAATAATAGCATAAAAGATATGGAGTTAAATGGAGTGAAATTGTTATAGATTTCTTAATTTCTTATGTGAATTGGTAGAATATTGACTTTATATACATGATGGTAATGCAAGGATGCATATGTGATCCCTAAAGGAACAACCAAAAAAATAATATAAAGAGGTATACCTAAAAAGCCCAATAAAGACATCAAAAATGGAATACTAAAAATATAGGATCACCTCTAAAGAAACTAGATAAGAGGAAATAGAGAAGCAAAGAATAAACAGGACATGTGGAAATACCAGTAAGGTAAACATCAAAAATTACACCAAGTGTAAATACATTAAACACCCCAATTAAAAGATAGATATTATCATATTGGATTTTAAAGCATCAAGACCGAAATATCTACAAGGGATTCACTTTAAATACAAAGACACAAACGGTTGAACGGGAAAGAATGAAAAAGGATACACCATGTAAACAGTAAACATAAAATGTGGCTATGTCTATACCACTATCAGACAAGGTAGACTTCAAGACGAGGATGGCTGTTGAAGACAAAGACAGATATTTGATAATAACAAAATTGTTAACTTGTCAGAAAGGCATAAACATAATAAATATTAGCAAAGCTTTGAAATACATGAAGCAAAAAACTGACAGAAACAGAGGGACCAGTGGATAAGCCCACAAATTGTTGGAGATATAACATCCCCTCTCAATAATCAGTAAAAAAGTTAAGCATAATTTCAGTAAATACGTAGGTCATCTTGATCTAATCGACGTTTATAGAACATAGCCCAACAACCACAGCGTATACATTCTTTTAAAGTATACGTAGAACTCTGTATGGAGACGGTATCTGCCTAAAATGAAGAGCAAAAGATTAAATCTTACAGAGGATATCCTTTGATCACAAGACAATTAAGTTAGAAATCAAAAACAAGAAGATATTCAGAAAAAGTACAAAATGTTTAAAAAATAAATAATACTCTCTGAACCCATGGGTCAAAGAAAGTACAGGGATAAGTGAATATACATTTTAAGCTAAATGACAATAAAAACACATATCAAAGCTCTTGGTACTTAGCTAACGTAGTGCTTGGTGAGAAATGTATACCTTTAAAGGTTTGTATTGGAAAAAAGGAAGATAAAATCGGTGATCTTAATCTCCTTCAAGAAATCAGAAAAAGCAATGCAAAATGAACTCTAAGTAGAAAAATGGAAAAAATACAGAGAAAGTATAAAGTAGAAAATGGGCAAATAATAGAGACAACATAAAAATGAGGCAAATCGATAATGCCAAAATGTCAGTACTCTCCAGATTGATTTATGGGTTTAACACAAGCTCAGTGAAAATTCCAACCAGGAAATAGAAATTGAGAAGCTGATTTTAAAACTGACGTAGGAATTGCAGGGAGCTGGAATAACTAAAACGAACTTGACAAGGATGTACATATTTTAAGGACTTCCACCACCTGTTTTTAAGAGTTACTAAAAAGGGCAGAAATTGAGTGTGATATTAGCATAAGGAAAGACAGATAATCAGTGGAACTTATTTGTCCCGAACTAGACACACACACTTAACAACCAGTTGATTTGGGGTAAGGTGCGAAGACCTGAATAAAATCACTGGGAAAAATGAACTTTAACCCCTCCCTCGTCCCTAAACAATATGCATTTTAGATGGATGATGTTTCTAACCATAAAAGCTGAAAGGATGAAACATTCAGAAGAGAACAGTGGGAAACACCGTAACTCTGGTTTTGGTAAAGTCTTCATAGACAGGGATCAAAACACACCGACCATAAAAATCAATCAGTTGGGCTTCATCACAATAAAAATTCCTGCTCATCAAAAGACATTGTTTGAAAATAAATAGCTCAGTAAGAGATTGAAAAAATTACACTCAGTTCCATGTATCTGACATGGGATTTGTACCCATTATTTAAAAATGCCTACGAATTAATCATTTAAATTGGGTAAGAGATTTTTTTATAGGCCCTTTGCAAAAGGAGATATATAAATGGCTGATATGCACATGAAATGATGCCCACATCATTAGTCATTAGGAAAAGCCAGTTAAAACTATGTTGAGATACCATCTCATCACTTGCTAGAATGCCTGTAATTAAAAAGATTGATGATACCATGCGGGTGGGGGATGGGGGAAATAGGTGGAGGAGATTAAGCGTACACTTATCATGATGGGCGTTGAGTAATGCATAGAATTGTTGAATCATTATATTGGTACACCTGAAACTAACATAGCTCTGGTATGTTAGTCGTGCTTCAACCTAAAAGAGTAAAATAGGAAGATACTTTTTTTCTGTGTCCTCTGAATCTAAGATGGACCCTGGAGTTCATATTCCTTGTGTATATATATATTGTTTTCTTTAGAGATCTAATTTTTCTCTGGGTCATTTATAAAATATTTTCTTCAGTGTTAACAGCTAACAAAACTATTCTGTATGTGTTAACACAGATCAGTATGTATAGTTTTTATTCTTGCAATTATAGATTTTTAATGCCTTCATTTGTTTATAAGAGTTTACTCCTGTAATCTCTTCGAATGCAAAAAATTTTCACGAGACTGTGAGAGGACACAGACTCGGGAGAGTGCAGTGGGTATGACTACGCTGGATAACTGTTCAAAAGTTTCTTACAAAGCTGAGTCTGTAGTTCCAGCCACAGTCGATTGTACTCCTAGGTTCTTACCCAAGAGAAGTGAAAGCATAAATCCACAAAAAGACTTGTACGGGAATGTTTACGGCAGCCCAGTCCGTAATACTCCCAAACTGGAAAGAACCCAAAAAACTTTCAACAAAATAATGGAAAAATAAATTGTGGTACATTCATTCGGGGAACTATTTGTGCGAAGTAAAGAAGATTGCACTTTACTGCACACCGCATGCAGCGAGAATGAACTCGAACATGAATCTCACATCCGGCTGGATGAAGCCAGACAAAAAAATCCATTATCATAATTCAGTGTATTAGAAGCTCAAGGCCAGTGAAGGAGATCAGAACAGTGGCTGCCGGAGCTGAGCGGGGGTACAACTGACTTGGAAGGGGAACCACGTGAAATTCTGGGGGTGATGGCAATGTCTTGTATCTTAATTTGATTATATGCATTGGATTATACGCATACACCCAAGTAAGTGTATACATTTGTCACAACTCAATTGTATACTTAAGATCTGTGCATCTACTGTATCTAATTTTCACCTCCATGGGGGGAAAAGTGGGGATGTGTCGATCTGTGCCTCCATTCTTCAGGCATACCAGTGGTAAAACTGGCTTACTCCAATCCCAGAGTGCAGCTAGGCACAGGGTCACCCTACGATTCACAGATGCGAGTCTGGGGTCCTTGGGGAGCTGCACAGTCACGGTGAGGCTGACAATGATCCTTATCTGTTTTTGTTTCTCTCTCGGATTCTGACATCCAGTGTTGGTGTTCATCCAGGAAAACATGCAAGTAAAGGGTGGAGAGCTGGATGAGAAATGAAACTTTCTCTCTTGGAACGTGTTAGCAAGAGACCGTTTTCTGGTTTTGTGTGTCAGAGACAAGCATACCATTCATTTTTGGGAACTAAATCAACTTCCTTTAGGGAAGCAGCTTTAATTTGATAGAGAATGAAAAATATCAATTAACCTATTAATTAACCCAGAGAAGCTATTAGCCAGGGAGATCATCAAATTGCTTTCTGAAAGATTACCGGACAACAGAGAATCCACGCAAGTAATTGCAAATATACTGTGTTCTTCCTCTCTGAGATATTGGAAAACATTTAAATATCAAAGATTCTTGATTCTTTCCTGAATATTTTCCAGCTTGTGTTAAGAGTTATTTGACTGTGTTTTAAGAACTTTGTCTTGTAGTGTCTTCGCAGGTGGGGGAGGGGGCTGTTCCATGATTCCAGGCGTTGGTCTCCTGCTTAGAGCCTTCTGTGGGTCACTGATCTTTGAGAACATGAGGAATACTTGGGGCTGTCCGCAGGTGCATTCATGTACGACCGCACGTGTACACACGGAATGTTCCGTATGGTGTCAGGAGGTTTGTGGACCCCTAGAATTTTGTCTCGTATCCTCTAGGGGGTCCCTGTTGTCTGGACTGAGAACTGGTTCTCATTTCTCATGCAGTGTCCTCTGGAGAAACCAGCGGCCTGCCCGCATTGATATGTGGAGTGCGGGGCCGCTTGGCGAGTGTGTGTGGGGTGCAAGGCAGCCTCATCTCTCGAAACTTTGAAAAAGGCATTGTTGGCTTCGTTCTCTGCCTGTGAATTCAAGTAGGAGACAAATTTCTTGCCTCTTTCTGATCCTGTGTGGGAACTGCGGAAAAACGGGTGTTTCTCCCGAGTTAGAAAGAAATGCCTTTCCCAAAGATGAATTCAGTCAGCTTTATTGGATGGAAAACATGTCTTGTCTGTCTCTAAATGCACTCTTCCCTGGTGGCTCCTACCTGGCAGAAAGAAAAATTGGTCTCTTGGCTGAAAGAAGCGTGTGTGGAGACGAAGGAAGGGAGACAAGTGAACGAGGTGAAGACAGGAAGAGGCAGGATGGGGGGGTGGGCACTGTGGGCAGGTGCCAGGCAGCGCCCTAGCTGTAAGGGTCTAAAGCTGGGGCGTTTCCAGTACCAGGCCTGGGGGCGCCGAGGGGCAGCATGGAACACGCCAGGATCCGGAAGGACAAGGACCCGCGGGCACCACGTGACAAGCCTGAGCGTCAGTTTCTCGACAATGAGGTCGAGCTGCAGAAAGCATTCCCAGCAAAGCAGCAGAAAGAGGAGGACCCGGAGAGAGGTGGAAGGCACGTCTCCCAACTGTTAATTTCGTAGGGAAAGCTCTGGGTGCTTTGGGTGCTTTGGGGCAGAAGGTGCTCTGGAAAGGACGGGGGGGAGGGCACTCGGGAAAGAGCAGAAGCATGAGGCCGTGACAGAGCTGACCAGCTTTCAGGCGGAGGTGACGAGGTTCTGCGGGTTTCATAGGGATGGGACTTGAGGCGGTCTCGTGGTTGGAATAAGAATAAGAAGCTGGTGGAGGAAAATTCACAGAAGCCGAGGCTGGCGGTGCACTGTCTCTGGTAAAAGTGGGGATGCCCAGTTTGTGGGTTCATTGGATATGGGCCGTCACAGGGCGAGCGCCTTTATCTACTTCGGTTAAATTGAAAATCAAGACCTTTGTGGTTCATGGTCACATGTGCTTGTGTGTTTGTGAGTGTGGTGGAAATGGAGGAAGAATGTTTGAGGTAAAGCTAATCCTTGGTAAAATCTCTACCCTTCAGTGGCCAGGTGGGGCTGGGGACAGATGTCTACCCAGGCAGGGAGGCGCACTGGCCCCCCCATCTGCTGAGGACTGCAGGTGTGTGTTCCATACAAAGCCTGCCTGCTGACCCTTAGACGGATCTGTCCTGCGTATTCTCCATACGCAGTGTGCTTTCTTATTTCCCACACCTGGAGGGCAGACTTCTCCCCCATGAGCCCCATGTGCCTTCCCACCCAGCACACAGATTGCTGTTCGATCAATGGCATATGAACAAATTTCACGGGAACTACCCCTGATCAATCATCGCTACCTCTCAAAGCAGGGGAATTCTTAGTGTTGAAAGGTTATGCCAGATCAGAAAAACAAATATCCCATGATAGAGAGACTTACTAGCTTTATGCCCAAGAATGTCCAGGAGGGTGGGTGGTAAGACAAACCATCCAAAGCCCGGGTGAGTGATGTTGCCCATTTCACCATCTCTCATGGACTCAGTGGAAACTACCATCTCAGGTGCCCCGGAGCCCCGCCTGCCCCAGACATAATTATAAAAGCCTTAATTCCTGGCAAAACGCTGCCTGGTAGCTCATTTAGAAGCACCCCCCTTTTGTTTAAGAGGATTTTAGTCTGCCAGATTCAAAATAAAATGGAAATAAAATAAAAAATTTTAATATTTCTGGTAAGAAGCCAGGTTGAAAGATGATGGAGGGGGAACTGGGGGGCACAGAGTGAAGGGGCTGTTTGGGGTAATTAGTAAAATAATCTCCAACACCCTGTGCAAATAAACCCACGTGTGCCAAGTAAATTTCAAGGAAGATGGGAGCGAGTAACGACGTACCAGCATCGTTTTCAGAGAGACCATCTTCTACCAGGAGAAAAAGTGGGAAGAGTCTGTCTTTTCTTTGCAGAGGAGTTGACTGAAAGAAATGGTAAGCAGCAGATCAGGGTCCCTGGGGAGAGGGTTCTGAGGAAGGGTGGTGCTAATAGCCACTCGGCACCTCCACTCCTACGAATAACTGGAGTAGATGGAAATAAGCCAGAGGGAAGGGAGGTGATGTGATTGAGCAGGAGGTCAGTAGAGAATGTCCGGGAAGCAGGACAGTAACACAAATTCATTACACATTGCTTGGTGCAGCTGCCTATATACCAACCGTAAATGTTAACATGTCTTTAAATCTCACCTTGCATGCTGTTTTAAAGGTAGAAATGATTGGATGTTTGTCCTTATTTGGAAAAGATTTGCAACTTTATAGGAATATATATATATATATATATCTAGGATTACATGCCATAAGCCGTTAATAAAGAGGATGATGATGATGGTGGTGATGACTTGCTGTCTCTAAAGAACAGTGTTCCAGCTCGATGACTAGATTATCTAATTTATTCAGTATGACAGCCCTTCCCAGCAGCTGTTCCTGTCCCCTTGCTGTAGTTGAAGAAATGGGGGGCTTGGAGAGGTTGACCAGCTGGCCAGGGATGACGGTGTTTGCCCTGAACCTGTCCCTGGTCTAACCATTGTGTCCGTCGAGCTCTATCTGTGCCCCGACCTCTCTTGAAGTGCAAGACTCCTTTTAAATTGTTGTTTGTTTGCTTTGCGGTGTCACAAAGCTGCATCTAAAGAATCTCATTGCAACTCTGGGTGCTGTAGGTGTAATTAGAGGTAGGTTTATTTATCTGTGGGCTGAGTTTATAATTTAAAATCTGGGAAGTGATGGCAGATGTCATTGCCCGTCATGAATTTTGGTGGAAAAAATGGTGGCTTGTACTGAGCTTCTAAGAAAAATCTAATCAGGAAGCCCGAGTTCGAGGATGTGACCACACGGTCTAAATTACCCAAGACGCTTCCCTTGGCCATTTTTTTTTTGGGGGGGGGGCATCCAAGGATGACGCAGTGCTTGTCTTGATGTGTGTTAGCAGAAGGGCACGATTAGAAGACCCAGGAGCAGGGAGGATAGGGGAAATAGTAATCACATATTTACTGGGCTAGGAATTAAAAATAAGAGCTTCAGTGAGGGAAAGAACATAAATCACATTTTATTGAGTGCAAGGGCTTGAGTGTGTCTGAGGCAAGGTTCTACAGGAAGATTCAGGATGGGAACAGGAGGGTGTTGAAAGCTAATGAGAGAGGAATAAGTGTAGGAGGAATTCATTATTAAGGAAAAGGAAACAGGTCATTGCAAATCTAAAGAGAAGGAGAGTGACTAAGAGAACCATATGGACCAAAAAAATGCAAGGTGTATGAAAATTCCTGATGGTACCAACACGTGAGTAGATTCTGTGCTTGCAGTTTGCTGAAGGCAGCTGGTCTGTTGAGGTGGGAGGGAGGGTTGGCAGGGTGCAGAGGGGGGAGACTGGAGGAAGACAGATGAGGGAGCTGAAGTCCAAGTGAGCTCCTTGCCCCTCCTCACCCCCACATTAGAAAAGAAGAGCGGACGGTCGTATTCTAGAGACTGAAATCCGTTTTCTTAGAGGCAGTGTGGAACATTAAAGGGGTTTTTGATCATGCCAGAGCCCAGAGCAGATAGTTTGACAATTAGAACTATTTGGAGGTGGACAAGACAGCAGGCTTAGATGAATTCTATCCCAAAAGTGGGGAGAGAAAGAGCCAGTGAAATGTGAGATTTGGAGAGGTAGAGACACCCCCTAGGATGGGGTGGGGGGCAGAGGAGGAGCAGCCCTGGACGCTGAGGTGCAGGCTGAGCAGGGGAGCCTTACCTCACTGCCTCTGGCCCCAGGGAAGTGTCCCGCTCATCCTTTTCCCTTCTTCTTATCTTCAGCCTCCCTCCCTACTAGTGCATGGCTGTGTCCAGTCCCTTCATAGAACAGAGACTAGATGTTTCCAGAATTTTTATGCCACGGTACTTGAAAATTCTTTGGTTTCATGATGCTTTTACACTTAAGATACTACATGATACAGTTGATGCTTACAATAATAGGAAAAAAACAACTTTCAGGTGAATTACAGCTCTTGGTTTCTCCACCCCATGAAAGCTTGCGGTATCATTTTATCTGCCATCCTAACTTCGCCATGTTTGTTTCACCACCTGTAAAATCCAGACGGTATCACCCGCTCACTTTACCAGTCTTCCCAAGGACCACCTGAGATAAATATATGAAAACATACTGTGAGAAGCACAGTAAGGATCAAGAAAAACCGTAATTGCGACGGAAATGTTAAGAGTTGATAAAGGAAAGATATATTCTGCTATAGACTCTGACATAATATAATTAAAGCCTGACTACAAGGAGAGAAATCATTTCCTGATGAATTATGAGACCCAATTTATGGAATAAATTATTGGACTAGTTTTTAAAAAGTCCAATAGTGGTTATAATTTATCTTGATTAGTAGAAAGGTTTCATGAACTACAGTACGCAGCACACTGATCGGCTCAGTGAACGCGCTGTGCGGGGCCCTCTGCACAAGCCAGACACCCCTTGCTCTGCAGAGGGCGGCTCAGCAGCTCGGCATGTTTCATCACGGTCATGGGACGGAACGAGAGCTGAATGTTATAATGGAAAACGATCAGTCTGTGTGACTGGTGCAGGGAAATGAAGCATGACATTTGAAAACACATTTCCTCCAAAGATCTTGAAAGATCTTCAAACCAGAGCTCACCCACACATCTCTATTCCCCAAATTATAAAGCAAGTCATCACAGATTTTCGGTTTGGCCCTCAGTGGCTTTGCCTTCCCACGCTCCCAAGTTCAGTTTTCCTTTCTGCTCGGGCCGTAAGCAAATAAGCGGCATGACGCCGTGAGACTGTCATATCACATGGTGGTAACCCCTGTGAAAGGCATCACCATGGAAAGGAGAGAAAATTAGAATCCAGATCCTCCATAGGTCACTTTTGATTAACACCCGCCAACCCCAGATCCATCACTGGGTGCAGTCACTCGGCCGTCAGCCTCAGCTTGGGGACGGGGGTGCTCGGAAGGGTTCCAGCCGAAGCTGCCACCATATCCCTTCTCAGGCTCCCTTCAGGGAGGCCAAGCGTATTTGGCAAACGCTGGGCTTAAGACTGAGGAAATGGAATAGTCCTCTGCTCTTTAACAGAATAGACCTGAAGACATTCCTGCCCCTCTTTTTGGCTGGGGGTATTTAATTGTGACATTATTTTATATTTTCTTTATTGCAAGTATGAATAAGTACCTTCGCACATATTTTTTGCACAGTTGAGGGAGGGTATTTTTTTCCAGTTTAATTGAGAAATAATTGATACATATCACTGTGTATGTCTAAGGCGTACAGCATGATGGTTTGATCTACTGTATTCTGAAGTGGCTATCACCATGGGTTCAGCTAACATCCAGCATCCTACGTAGATAGGATATACAGAAAAGAAAGAAGGAAACAAAAATTCTCCTGTGATGAGAACAAGTTAGAATCTACTCTCCTAACAACTGTCCCATACGCCATCGAGCAGTGTTAGCTGCAGTCATCCTGTGCCTCACGTCCCTAGTACTCTTGTATCTTCCACGTGGAAATGGTCACCTCTGCCCACCTTCCCGCACGTGTCAGTAGGTGGCGGTTATGGCGCTCACCTTGCGCTTTCTGATGACCCCTCTGTATGGGTGCCTGGTCAGCCCCTCCAGCTGCACCTGTCCCGACAGCACTGTCTCACCTGCCCTCGGGGTTACGTCCCCACTGTGACGTGGACTCTTTCTGTCTGTCCTCCGAAAGCACATCTCCCATTTAGAACACTCGAATCCGACACCCTGTGCAAATAGAGAAGAAATCAAGTAAGGTACAGGAGGTAATTTCAGGCATCTGAGAGAGAAAGTCATGCATAGAGAAGTGGCTTGTATGTGTGAGTGGAGTAATGGCAAAGCAGAAGTGACCTCCCGTGGCTGCCACTGGTTAGAAGAGGTCCTTGACATCAACCCAATTCATTTTTGTTTTCATGAATTTTAGCTTTTCCTCTCCTTTGTTTCCAAGAATGAATATGAAAGGGCAAGTCACTTGATGTAATTTCTAGGCATCATTTCCTAGTGTCGTGGTCTTAAAGGCTGAGGAGCCAAGGTATTATTGACAATTATATGTATTATTGGACAGAAATGGCATGAAGACCAAGAATGAGTTGGGAAGGTGTTGAGAGGTGGGATGGATTACGGTCAAGCAGTGCCCCACTTGAGCCCCTGTCCGGATGACTCCTCCAGCTTCTAGGGAAATGCAGTGAAATAGCAAATTCGAAGTTCAGTGGCTTTAACACAGATCTTGTCTAATTCTCGAAACAGTGCAGTTTCTGTCTCTATTATGCCTGTTTGAGAGATGGGAAAATGCAGGCTTAGCAGGATCAGTGCCACCCACCCCCAACCGCAGAGCTAATTCATCGCGGAACTGGACTAGTGCTCGAGATCCAGTAGAAAGAGAACATGTTAGGAAAGTAGACTTCGTTAGAGGGCTGTGTGTGTTTTACCTCTTATTTCAAGGTTTTTGGGGTTTTTTTTTTATCATGCTTTACAAGAAAGAGCAAAGGCTGCAAATACATTGTATAGGACAAAGCAAAGTGAGCAGAGTCACAGTTAAGTGCATCTTGAACCTCAGTTGGCAAACATTCAATAAAAAGTGTTTGATGACGCCCGTTCCCTCAAAGTACATAAAATGGGGCCCGTAGTTAAGAAACGTACAGATATTCTGCTGTAGCAAAACATGAGTATTCCTAAACTCGCCACATAATGCAGAATCACACAATAAAAACTGCAGGGTTTATGGGGGAAATGGGGCTATGGACAATGGTGCCTCGTGGAAATGTTAGCACAGTTTTCTTCGTGTCCGGGGTTGAAGAACCACATACAAACTACGATACGTGTGGCACTTGACCTTGAACAAGACCTGGAGTTTGTCTGGAGGGTGAGCTCTGGAGGGTTGTTGCGTATGAGGTGTCACACAGAAGCGGAAGGACTGTCTGATATCCGCGGTGACAAGTTACGGGTGGGTGTGGCTCAAGACGCGTGTGAGGGCAGCGGCGTGCGTGTTCTGAGGCTCGGCTCAGCTGCACACATTCGCCTACGGTCTCCAGCAGACAGAGGCATGCAAAAGCAAACACAAAATTAGCGGTATGCTTCTATCGTTCCTTAATATATCAGTGCCGTTCCAACAGTCACGTTTTCAAAACAAGCATTTTAACAGAACTGATGGCACCTAGGTCCTCCCTCTGAGGAGTTTACGATCCTGTTCAGAATAAAATATGGATAAACAAAAAATTAATAATTGCCAAACTGAATGCATGTGTGTCTTGGAAAGGGAGGATGGTGCCTGGGTGGCTCAGTCGGGGAAGCACCCGACTTCAGCTTGGGTCATGATCTCAGGGTCCTGAGGTCCTGGCTCTGTGCTCAACGGGGAGTCTGCTTCTCCCTCCCCCTCCCCCAGCTCATGCTAGCTCTGTCTCTCTCTCTCTCTTTTAAGTAAATTTTTAAAAAATATTTTAAATAGAAGGAAATGGACTCTGAGAAACAAACTGAGGGTTTCTCCCTCCCCCTCCCCCAGCTCATGCTAGCTCTGTCTCTCTCTCTCTCTTTTAAGTAAATTTTTAAAAAATATTTTAAATAGAAGGAAATGGACTCTGAGAAACAAACTGAGGGTTTCAGAGGGGAGGGGATGGGGGAATGGGATAGGCTGGTGATGGGTAGTAAGGAGGGCACGTGTTGCATGGTGCACTGGTGTTATACGCAACTAATGAATCATCGAACTTTACATCAGAACCAGGGATGTACTGTATGGTGACTAACATAATATAATAAAAAAAACATTAAAATAAAATAAATAAATAAATAAATAGAAGGAAAGGGAGGGGTCACGGAGGCAGTCAGGGAAGTGTTCTTGCTGGAGGTGTTGAAGAAACGCTCTAAGCAGAGTCACAGGAGTGGAGGGAAACAGTTGGGAGGGACGGGGGAGATCAGCTCAGGGGCAAGTGGGAAATAAGGCCAAATAAGTGGTTTTGCACAGAAGCTAGAGTGGCCACGGTGAACAGTGAGGGGCGTCTCAGTGAGACAGGTTTTTAGAAGTTTGGGTATACCTGGAGTCTGCAACATGGACTGGGAATGAGTGTTTACGGAATTCAGGCCACCACTCCGTCCCTTCCAGTCCGCCATCTTCGTGTCTTGTTCAGCAGTGTTCATAGACTTCCTGTAACGGCCACGGTCAACAGCTGAGGTCCCGCTTGTGAACACAGGAGGCAAAGTACCTGCCCTAAGGTGTCTGCGTCCTGGTAGAGGAGGCAGCAACAGCGTAAGGAGATGATGGGATTCCAAGTAGAAATAAGGGCTTGGAGTCAACGAAGCAGGTAAGGGAACAGGGAACGATGGGTTTGTGTGGGAAGGTGCTGTTCCCGAGAGAGCGGCCAGAGATCTCCGTAAGGAGTCAGCATGTGAAGACCAATGTGGCCCGTGTCGGGTGGGGAGCAGGTCTGGAAACCCTGGTCCAGGCAGAGGAGCCAGCAGGCATAAGGATGCTGAGCCAGCCACGGAGAGGCCGCCCAGCGGGCCGGGCTAGCAGGCTGGAGTGGAGGGGTTGGGGGGGATCAGGGGGAGAGGATGTGGGACCAGCTGCGGCCACGCCCCATAGGGGCCTCAGTCCGTGCTCAGGAGTTCCGGTTCCGCTCTGATTCCAACAGGAAGCCCCTGGATCCTTCTGAGTAGAATGTATCATGACCTGATTCACCTTTTCTTTAAAGTTCATTTTGTCTGTGTGTGGAGCATAGACCAGATAGGGGTGAGGGGATGGTAGGTTGGGCAAGGGTGGTAGACACAAGCATGGTCAAAAAACGGGGGCAGGAGGGAGGGTCAGAGGAAGGAAGGTAGGAAGCATGGCAGGAAGGAAAGGGACAGTTGGATCCCCGATATGTTTTGATACTAGAATCTTCAGACCAAAGCCCGAGATTGGGTGTGAACAATGAAAGTACAAAGTGAGGGTCACTGAAGACCCCTCCCCGCCCAGCACCCGAGTTGATGGAGGTGCAGAGTCCTGCAATGGGGACTGCCACGAGAAGGGGTTTGTTAGGGGCTCTGTCGCGTCCCCTCAGAATTGAAGCCCTAGCCTTAGGACTTCAGGACATGACTGGATTTGGAGGTGGAGCCTTTCGAGAGATGATGTAGTTAGGCAAGACCACTGAGGGGCCCTGATCTGATCAGAATGGTGTGTTTATGAGAAGAAATTTGGCCACACAATGAGCCAGCATGCCTGCACGCAGACAGAGGCAAGCCCCTGAGGACAGCCTACTCTGAGAATCTGTTCACCAGTGAGGACGCATAGCCAGGACCTACAGCCCTGTTGACTGCACAGTACTTCAGCTCTGTAAGATCTCTGTTCCCATCTGGGAAGGAGTTAAGCAAACACAGACACTTGCTTAAGGAAAATAATCTCCATGTCGATAACCAACACAACAGCAAGTCTAGAATAAGAAACCTATCCCTCTGCCTTTCTAGCGGTTCTCGTCTGTTATGGGGGAAATTCACCTGGAAGAATAAAATTGACTGAAAGAACAAAAGGGCAAAGAGGCCATAGAAACTTCCGTGTGACACACAATGAGTCTAGTCAAGGGAGGGGAGGGGAGATCAGCTCACGAGTAGACCAGTTTCTCTTATGAGTATAGAGTTGTCACCTTCAAGGTCAAGATTAGGAAGCTGGTCAGAACAGGTTCCGTTCTTTTTATATATGAGCAATTTTTAATCCCATAGGTATTTGGGGAAAAAAATCTGAGTAATCATCACCTCGATGATAGAAGCTAGATCAACCTCCCACAAGTTTGCACCTTGAGAAGATTGGATGGAGGAAACACACACTGCGATGTGAGCTCGCGTGACATTTTGACGAATAGTCTTCCACTCCAACTGGCGCTTCATTAAGTCCTGTCTACACGTCTGTTTCTGCACTTCCTCCTACAGTGCCTTCCCCCTGCTAGCCTCAGACCCAGTACTTAATGGCTTTCCAAACATCCCCCGTTATGTTGTTTTGAAGGTGTGTGGGGATTGGTACGAAGGGGGATGCTATTAATACAAAGAAAATAACTCGATGGCCAGCTAGAGCTCCCAGGAGGCCCTGCTCTTTGACACAATTAAAGCTCATTAAGGTTATGTTGTGCTGAAAAGTGGCCTTCTCAAGGAGTGTGAGATGTGCATTTTCTTTAAATATATTTACACTGAGTTCAACTATTCCCCAGTCTCATTATGTATAATGCATTTGCTGATGAAGAAATCAAAACATGACATGCATAAAATTCTGCATTTTTATTTGTGGTGCAGAGAAGCACCCTTTAGGTCAGAATGCGGAGTTCGTGGGTGTCACACGGTAGTTAAGAAGGTTGGCTTCAAAGTCATAAAGATCTGGGTTTGATCTTTGTTTGACTTCTAACCAGCTATTTCTTTGGACAAGTTATCTCTCTTCCTAAGCCTATTTTCATTCAAAAAATGAGAAATAGCAAAATATAACTGGCAGGATTTTAATGAAGATGAAAATTGTATTACCCAAAGCTTAGCATGCTGCCTGGCATAGAATGAGGAGGGCCCAGAGCGGTTGCCCTGGTGGGGGTCCTGCTGATGGTGAGCAGGTTGAAGACATGGTGATGATGGGAATGATCATGGTGCTGGTGGCGGTGATTGTCCTCACAATGGCGATGATGCTGGTGGTGGTGATGATGGTGTTTAACTGAACAGATTTTCTCTGAAATGAAATACAGTGCTGCTCTTTCAGATCATCAGGCAAAGAAGGCCCCTTAGGACATGTACCAGCTTTGGCTCGCGCTGCTCAAGTCCTTGGTTTGCTTCTTAATAAGAAAGAGAACTTACGTGAATTGGTTTTACAGAGATGTACCATTTAATGTTCCCTCACATATTCTAAGCTCAAGAAATACAGATGTAGAAAATCGTGTTATAACTTTTAGTAAATTTATTCAATTAAGATATTCAATATTACTGTACTGTAGACTATATTAGCAAGTATTAAAAACACTGTAAATGAGGGACACCTGGGTGGCTCAAATGGTTGAGCATCTGACTCTTGGTTTCATCTCAGGTCATGATCTCAGGGTCCTGGGATCGAGCCCCGTGTTGGGCTCTGCGCTGAGTGTGGAGCCTGCTTGGGATGCTCTCTTTCCCTCTCCTTCTGCCCCTTTCCCCACTTGTGCTCTCTCTCTCTCTCTCTCTTTCAAAAAACAAAAACAAAACAAAACAAAGAAACCTGCAAATGATAATGTAACTGACTTATAGACAATAAGCTTAAAATTATTGTTGCGGCCAGGGTACTTTCTTGGATCAGATAAGGGAGATAAGGAAAATAAAAATATTTCATTCTCTTACAGTATATTACCTAGGCTTTATTGTATTTTATTTTGGTCCTATGTTTACAAGAGATAAGATAACGGGGAAAAACAAAGTTCTCTAAAAGTACATTATCTGATGGCCTGGTGGAGAGTGAGTATCTGTAACTGACAAACCATGAGGAGAAGTTACAGACTTGTGCCATGTGTGGGTAGCTGGCTACGATGAGGTTTCAGGACAGAGGACACTCTCGTTCCTCCTTCTGATTCTGGGCTGATTCACTAAGCAGGACCTGACTTGGAGCCCCTCAACCGTGCTTACAGGTTGAGTGAATGATGTATAAAAAAACATTACAATCTTAGGAATGTCCTCGATATGGGGAGGTCCTCGAAATCAATGTGTCCTTTCGAGGAGCTTGGAAGAGTCAAGGTCTTATTCACCAAGGCTCAGGCTCTGGAAGAAGAAACAAGGAAGTTTATTTGTCCCTGCCGAACAAGCACTTGGTCAAAGCTGTGTTGGCCTGTGAGGCACGTTGCTTAATCAACAGCACTCGCTAGGTTTTCCGTTGGGGACCCCTCACACTGGGAGTCTGGGCAAGTCTCCGCATGGCGGAGCCTGATTTCAGTCACAAGTCCTCAAAGTTCTCTGGGGCTACCTGTGACATTTTAAGGAGGTCTAGAAAGTCAAAACTATCATAATAAATCTAAGATTTTATTTGCCTTTTTCACTTAGATTCTTTCATGAATATGAAAAAATCATTAATTTTAGAGGCTGCATTGCAACTAACCTTGTCAAGTTTTGATGCAGTTTCTAAGAAGAGTGTCTGCAATTATCTAAAAAGGCAATTAAAATACCCCCCTTTTCCAACTACAAATGTGCGTGAGGTCTTATTTCCTTCATATACTTGAACTGAAGGAATGCGTTGCAAACAATTGAGGGCAGAGGTCAGAATCCAGCGTTCTTTTATAAAGGCATGTATTGTTGAGGTTTGCAAAAATTTAAAACAATGCCAGTCTACTAACTTATTCTTTTGGAAAATATAGTTATTTTTCATAAAATATTTTAATTATATTAACACAGAATGGGTTCTTTTAAATAAACTAATGAATAGGCATTCTTAAAATGTCTTATTTAATGGTTTAATATATATAATATATATTACAGTATAATATTTAATATACACATATATACACATATATATCCCACATTAACAAAAGCTCTTTGAAGTTTTAAATAACTTCTAAAAGTGTAAAGAGGTCAAAAGACCTCTTCAGGCCTGAAATTTTTGGTTCTAAAACATGCCCAGCCCTCGCTCTGTTCTATAAGGAGCAGCAATGAGTGTCCTTGCCCTCGGCGCTGCTCGGGCCTTGTGGAGAGACGGCTGTCGCCATGAAGGGGGTAAACGAGACAGTCCAGCACCAGGGACTCAGTTATGGAGCGCAGACGAGGGGACTGTGGGAAGCGGGGTTTGGAGAGGGTGGCTTCTCCTTTGACCTCGGTCACTTTCTCTGTGATATCACACTGTGCTCTCAACAGGGCATGTCCAACAAAATGCTTCTGGGCTTTATTAAGAAACTTTTTACTGAAACCAATTGTGATCTCAGTCACCAAATTGTAAACTCACAGCGCCGGACCTGGTGATGCGAATGAGCTATGTGAGAGCTTTTAAAATTGCCCTGTTTGTTGATTGCTTTGACACAAGGTTGGTCGTGTGGCTAGACAAGGCCACCTGGCGGACGAAAAGGCCTCCAGACCCTGAGCAAATCCCCTATTATGTGAGTCTTTAAAAAAAAAAAAATCTGTCATATTGAAATGTTGACTGTCATTTTAATCCCCTACCATGGCCTCGTGCTCTAAAAGACACTTTGTGTGGGTTATTGATGTAATCCTCAGGGACTCTCCCTAAGGTGACAGTTGTGATGCTCGTGCTACAAATGGGGGACTAAGGGTTAGAGGACCAAACGGTGACCAAATGACGCTAAGCGGGGAGCCTGGTGCTTCCTCCAGCTGTCTGATTCTAAACTCGTGACTTTTCCCTACACTGAATTTTCAGTAGTCAGCTATGGAGTTTCTGGGATGATCGAAGAAGCAGTCTGCAAAGTGCTCATAGTAGGTGCTGGGTGCACAGTAGGTGCTTGGTCAGTCTTAGTTTGCTGGCTCTGCCCAGCTCCTGCGTCACGTACTTTGCAGAATCAGTGTGCCGTCAAAGCAGGGTTAGCCATATGGGACTCAGGAGAACAGGTCTGTCCTCTGAGGGTTCTTGCTCTTGGCCGTGCTCAGTGGGCGTTGGCTGCTTAGTCTGCTGGGGTGGCATTGCAGTTAACCGTCCCTGTGTTCATGGATAAATCCTGCAATTTTTCTGGGCTTTGACTTTCTTTTCTCTAAAAGAAGGAATTGGGACAAAGTGACCTTAAGACCTATATAGTCTATTCAAATCTGCATTGTACTGTTGCTCTTTTTTTTTTAAAACAAACTTAATAGTTCCAAGAAATAATGGAGTTTTAGGATTTGAATGTGTCCCCCAAATCCTAGAAGTACCAATTGGAAATCTGCATCACAGTTAAGGGAGTGTGATGTTTAAGAAAAGCAGCAAAATATATCTGCTTCATCATGATTCCTCGGCATCTGGCGTAAAACTGATGCTATAAAAATGACTTCCTTCTTCCAGTGTTAAACCCTAAATAATGAGAAATAGTACAAAGGAAATGTCCGTCCTGCTAGTCAGTAGGGAGAAAGGCTGTCCTGACTGCCATTGTTTGAGACTGTGGGCTGACCACAAAGACTTGTATTTCATGCTTCTTTTCATGATGATGTAATTCCCATCTTCCCTTCCAGACTACATTCGGCGTGTTGGAAGAGGGACATGGTTCTGTTCTCACGTTGTTCGCTTCGCTCATCAGCCGGGTTACGTAACCCGATTAAGTGTGCTTAGTCCCGCGGCGAGGGCATTGAAGGCTGTGGCTCAGCCCCCAGTTGTGCAGCCTGAGCTCCTCTTGTCCCACGACGGTGCCCGGGTGCACTGCTGGACTCCTGCCTTACGTCAACATCGGATCCTTGCTATTTATGAACCGATAATATAGGGAAAACCAATTTGAATAGAGAGAAGGAAACAAATCACTTTCCTTAAGGAAAGCGAAGCACAGATATGTAGGCTATGGAGTAACCACTCAGAACCACAGACTCTAGAAGCAGGTGGGGGCCAGAGCGCCGTGCGCGGCCGTCCTTGCAAGTACCTGCAAGGAAGTGGCTCGTCCAGCTGCCCAGTCCCCCAGAGGCTGCACAGGCTTTGGTCTGAACCATCTAGTACGTTCAGGGCTGGAGGCACATGAGGTTTTTCCCTGAAAGAGAAAGGAGCTAAGACCCAGCTTCCATGTGGCGAAGCCTGTACTAACCCAAAGCGGGAGTCGGGTGAAGGTGTATCCATGTGTGGGGGGAGGTGGTTTTCCCTGTGGAAATAAGGGTACAGGTGTCCCCACTCCAGGCATGTGTGATGAGGAATCCCGCCCTGGCTCCAGAGCTCAGCCCCACCCTGAGGTATACAACTTGGGGCCTTTCGGTCCTTCTGCCCATGTGTGTCCTTCCACCCACAAGACCCCTGGCCCATGCAGATCAACTCCTTTGATTGAAAACCTCCCTTTCCAGTGGAAAAAGGACTTAGGAAATCAAGTGGAAAAGATACAATCATAATGAGCTCTGATTAAGGACTGGGTTCGTGTTCAACAGGCATACGCTCTTTCGTGGGAAGATTCCGGGGTCCCAAGGATATCCGCTTCCGTCATTCCAGCTCAGAAGACTTTGTGTCTTCACCAATCAAGGGAAGACAGTTCAGAAGCTGAAACTCCAGAAATAGTCTATGTAAATTGCCTATGTACTTTGTTTCTATTGAGTGTAAGGATTCAGCAGCATTCCACTTACTTGTCAATCCTGACAGGTGCTGGGGCTGTCTTTTTGTGGGGTAGCAGTCTGGGAGGGGGCGAGGAGGTGGTTGTACCAATGCGGGGGGGGCAAGCAGAAGAAAACGTGTTGAAATTAGAACAGGTTGGTGTAGAATTCTAGTGTGATCCAGTATTACTCAGCATACAGAACAAGACAGGAGAGCAGGAAGGGAGATGCCAGGGTCAGCAATGATCAGGAAGGCTCCAGAGAAGGCCCCAGTGTGGCCAGACCTTAGGAGTTCAACAGCACAGTCCCTCCATCTTCTCTTGGGTGCTGGGGTAAGTCAGACAGGTTTCCTGTTCACAAGGAGTGCATCTGCTCAGCGGGTCCAGTAAGTGCCACAGCCCGTCACTCAGACAGAGAATGTCCCTTCCTTGGCAATAATAAAAGGGTGCAGAGAAAGTCAGAGAGTCAGGGCTGGGCATGACACGAGGCTGCCCCTCCCATAAAATGACACAAAAATGTCTCAAACATTGGATCTGGAAGCCAAGTCAACATACCTCGAAGGAAAAAAAGTCCAATGAAGTGGGACAATATGATTTAACAAGACCTGGAGGTATTTCTCTCTCCAGGATTCCCTGCCGTATATTTGCTCTTGAGAAGATTAACTTATTAACGAGATGCTTTGGACAAAGTCTGTACCAAAGCCCTCAGGTTCTATCAAAGGACTGCCAAAGTGGGTTTCCTGGTTGGGAGTTAAAAGTTCTCAAAATTCCCTATATAATCTACATCTCCCTGGATAGACAGGTACCCAGATATATTCGCCTGTGAATCCCCGGCTGCTTTGCACCGCGTTTGGATGGAACGGAATGTCTCCGTAAGCATCCCCTGTCTTCCACTAAGATAGGCCCATGTGCTCCGTCTGCCTTTGACGGGGCTTTCTCCTGACGGTGACTTTTAATTAAATGGAATGTTCATCAAAGTAAAAACCGCGCTTCGCTTAGCACACTAGTCAGACTACGGAGAACGCTCCTCTGCTGTTTCTCATGGCCCTTGTGGGACAGCTGTGAATTTGGTTTCTCATACTTTATTAGTGTAATTGAAAGGGACATTAATCCAAAGGGAGGCATTTTGTATACTGCCTGGCTAAAAATTACACGAATGTGGTTTTCTCAGTAGTACGCCGGCTACTTAAATTTCACGTAAAGCTTCACTGCTAAGCACACAGCCAGCTTTTTCTTTTCTTCCTTGGAATTTGATTCTAGAAATTCTGGGATCCCCAGAATTTCACTGAAGTTCATTTCCAGAATCACATTGTAGGTAAGCAGTGCAGGGGGAGCCAGTGAGGAGTGTTATTTAGGAGAAATACACATAGGTGCTTAAAGTCCTTTGAAAGAGGCTTAGAGAAAGAAGGGGGATGAGAGGTGGCCGTCATGGTGCCCCCCCCCAGGCCCACTGGCGGTAATGGACAGACGAACCCATAGGTACTCCCCTGGGGTCCCCATGCTGCACGCATCCAGCCCTGAAACCCATCCCACCCTCAGGCCTTCGGAGGGTTCGGTTGCCTGGAGCTCCCAGAAATTCTGCTTTGCAAGACAGCTCTCTCCAAACCAGGAGCCCGTGAGAGTCACGTGCTCGTAAGCAAATGCACCAATGTGTTCTGTTCCCAGCAGGGGCTCTTATACCACTTTCCTCACAAAGGACTTTAGATATATTTAACCTAACTTAACGGAGGACATGGAAGAGCTTCCTCGATCTGTGGACACAATAAGTCTTAGACGTTGCTCATCTCACCCTCTCTTTGTCCCCGGGATCTTTGGATCTGTATTGATTTGAGTCTGACCAACTGGAGATTCCCAATACTGGAGGGTCTGGCCCCTTTGCTCGGCTCTGCTCCCTGCCACTAGCTGGGCGATGTCCAGCAACAGAGTGGTGGAAGCAGAACAGAGAAAAGGGAGCTCCAGATGTGCGGGAAAGAGCTCCCAACGGAGGATCGGGGCCCATGGAGCCGTCCCCCCAAAGACAACAGAGGTCAGTGATGGATGCCAGCAAGCTGTCCATTTGGAGGCTTTCCTCTCCCCATTATGATGACCATTTGCTCTAAAATTGTCAAGTGGCAATTACCCATATTTGGAGACAGTGCTTTTTTTTTAACTGAAACAAAATACAGCCTTCTCTGTGGATAATGATCTATGTAACAATACACCTTGTTATGTAAGATCACGAGAGGAGAAGAGAACAGTTGTCTTGACTGTGGATTATTTGATTATGTCCACTTTTATGAATAAGGAGCATATTTCAAACTCCAATTCCAAAGTAAAATAGACACTTTGGTGTTTTGGGGTTTTTTGTTTTGTTTTGTTTTTAATAAATGAGAGCTTGAGGGGGAAATAGTTTGTGCCTTGGAATGATTTTTCTGGAGATGTAGCTAGGACGTTACAGTCCGTCTGGCACAAGGAGAAAGACCTAGTTCCAGCAGCGCTAACACTGAGAAGGAAAACTGCACCCTACGTGAAGCAGTTCTGAGGTCTGCTGAGTGTCCCTGCCGTTCCAGCTCTTCTCCAGAGAGCCAGGGAGCCAGGCAGCAGGAGCGTCTGGTTAAGAGTTGGCTGCGCCACATGGTCATGGAAGGCGTGGCCTCAGGGGGTGGGCTGGTCTCTTCATTTACTCTCTCCCTGGTTTAAAGAGGTCCTGGGAACTCAGGGTCCTCAATGGAAAACACACAGCTTGGTACTGACTCATCTCTAGGGAGCTTTTCAACCGTAGAATTCTACAGTCCTTTTCTCTGGCCAAAACTTCTCAGTGTAAGATGGAAGATTTATTCTAAGCTCATAAGTTCCAATGAGCATTTTGATGGGATTCCATGATTCCTGTCATAACACTGTTCCTGGGGCACCTGGGTGGCTCAGTTAAGCATCTGATTCTTGGTTTCGGCTCAGGTCGTGATCTCAGGGTGGTGAGATCGAGCCCTGTGTCAGGCTCCACACTCAGTGTGGAGTCTGTCTGTCCCTCCCACTGCTCCTCCCCCTTCTCTCTCTTCTCTTTCTCTCTCTCTCTTTCATAAATAAAACCTTAAAAAAATAGTAACACTGTTCTCAAGTCATAGCATACTCTTTACACCTGTAAATATGGCAGCCAGTTTCCCCCCAGTGGTGTAGGGGCCACGTCAAACCTCAGCTGGTCTTGAGTACAAGTCGGCTGCTTTTAAGGGTTTAGGACCATCCGCTCTCCCCTTCACCCTCTGCATGACCATTGACAACTCTAACCTCCAGATGGGGTAGGGTCCTTAGACTCTTTGTTATACCCTAAATTTCAGCACTTACAAAATTAGGGTTCTTTCATACACAGAAGAAAAAGATTTATTTCTTCAATAAGTTAAATTCAGGCATGCGAAGTAAGATTTTTTTCATGTCCTCGGGAACTAGTTATCAAAATCTGCAAATCTGTTTTGATTTTTACCTTACCTTCTTTTATAAGCATTTTCATGCCTATGTGTACTTTAGGCACCAAATGTGGCTCTGGGAAATCATGGGAATAATTTTAAATGTGAGTTCTGAAGTCACTGCTTTTCTTCTATTTCATTACAAAATTCAGGAATATTTTCTTTTTAATTAAAACTGAACCTTTTTTAAAAATCCACCTGCTTCACCTCCATCAGTCCTGCCGTGTTCTAGCACAATTGCAGATCCTTGAACCACATTTGTAGCAAACACGATCATCCTAGAGCCAAAGTCAGGGACAGACACAGATGCCAAACTTGCTGTGCCCTGCCTCGGGATCACTTGACTGCCCCCGTGCACACCTGCCCCTAGCACACTTTCTGCCCAAGGCCAGCAGCCATCTCTCCAGAAATGGAGATCTTGGAGGGCAGACTGTACTGTGGGTCCTCTCACACAAGTAAGTTTCCTGCTTTTTTTCTAGAAAGCGTTTGATTTGGATCATTCTGCCCTGGGCCATCTGTTTGGGGAAATGTTACAACTGTAACTAAATTAATTGCTCATTCATAGTAAGTGTCAAAATTTCTAAAATGATCAAGCCAGTAAGGCAGCTCCCATGTTCCTTGGACATGATTTGGTCTGTGATCATGGCCATCCTTCCTCCCCCATCCCCCTTCCCTAGTTCAGCTTCTGCACATTTAACAGATTAGATTTTGGAATGCAGTTTAGAAATTCAGAAATCCAGGCTCTTGTCCTGTGGCTCTTGTATTTGAGATTTGTGAGACCTTGCTAGTGCCTCGGAGATATCTGTTTAACCTAGGGGTCAGGATGGAAGTATACGATGAGCACTTCCAGGCTAACCTGGGGGTGATGATGCTTGTGGTGATGGCGATCTTGCTAAAACAGTAAAACACTTTTATTGGTGGCATACCTATTTTGTCTCAAACTTCTGAGTGTCATCTTATAAATACGTACTAACATCTCATCAGTAGTTACTATTCACATTTTAGAAATAAGGCAACTTTGACTCAGAGTTGCTAACTGATTTTTCCCGGGATCACCCAGATAAACATGGCAAATTCCGAATTCAAATTTGGGTCTACCTGCTGCTAAGGGCTCTTCTGTCTCTCCATAACCAGTGTCATCTAGAGTCCCAGGGGGGATAGAGTAGGCAAAGTTGAAGAAAGAAGGTAATTTCCCTTTCGATGGTTAGCATAGTATCGATGAGTAAATTATACTGATGAGGTCAAGAATTAAATTGGACATGAGATTATTATTCTGACCTCAGGGTAGAGGAAGGTGGGTGCAGTGCAGCCTACAGACAGCTTCAGGTGAGGAGAGACACAGAATAGGGCAGATCCCTAGAGATATAGTTATTTTAGCTCTTTGTGATACATTTGTTCTATAAAGAATTAGCAAATAATGACTATTGTTCCTAGCAGAAATGTAGAGATAGGTGCCTACCAGCCTCTGGTCACAACATTTTCATCAGCCGATCGATACGTAGACTTCCTTTGTGTTTCTGTTTACAGACACATTATTGACTATCTGTTGTTTATCCCTTCACGTTGACCTCACTCGGAGTCAACAGCACTACAACTCAACCCGAACGAAGCTTCTGTAGCACACGTATTTTCTCCCAGGGGTGCATTACTGCCTCCTTGTGCTGAGGAACACTGGACAGCACTCTGCACTACGTTTTGGGGCCATTTGAAACAGTGAAATCATCACCAAAAAAGCAAAAAAAAAAAAATGTGAAAAATGTGGCACTAAATGTGTCCATCCTGCAAATTCTCAGAATTCATCTACACATAATAACCATTCACAGACAGATACATGGAGCAATTACCTTGTAAGATCCATTGTTCCTTTAGTTGAACGAGTAAAATAAAGGTGGAAAAGAGGAAAGCAGTCCTCTCTGGACTTGTGTAGCAGTTTCGAACGTCCTGGTGAAGTCCATTGCTCTGTTTGCTTTTCTTGTGCAAATATGAAGTGGACTCAGGCATGTGACAGACTAGCAGACACATGCTGCCACCTTAACAAACAAGCATTTGCTGCAGCTTTGCAGGATGACCGGCGAGGAAGGTCCCTTGACTGTCCCTGTTGTGCAGGTGATGGGCACGGTGCACCTGACCTTCCATGTGACTGAAGGGGTGACCACTTGGTTTCATTAAGTGGTAGATCCATAGACAATCAGTTCTGTAGACAAAGGGCGGGGGAGGGGGCAGTGAGCAGTTTTGACCCTCAGGGAAAACTGCAAGATTAGGAGGCGTCCAGGATGCCATGTATGGCGAAGCTCAAGCACTGAATGTCATGGCCACTTACCGACTGCTGACTAAGAAAACAAATGAGCCCAGAATACGGTGAGAAACAGTTTTCACACTCCAAAATCTCTAAATGACTTTCATGTGCAGATCAGATGCCTTCTTTGAAGAATTTGCTTCCCGCCTTGTTTTTATGAGCAGCTTGAAGAAAACTCAGACAGGAACAACGGCCTCCATCTGCTCTTATAACACTGCATCTTACGGATACAAAAAGTGTAGGCATATCCAGTCCTATTTGTCAGTAATATAGCACTTGGATCTGCTTTCTCACATGACAAATCAGGACAAGCGCAAACACTGGGCTGTAAGGTGATGTGACGTTTTAGCAGTTATCATAGAGATTATTCATCCAAATATGTGTTTTCACCTTCAGAGGGGTTTCCTATGAAGTAATATACTTATTCTATTAAGGGTACCCTTGTTCTAAACATATTTGGAAATATTTGAACATCTTTACATTTTTTGAAAATGTTTAATGACATTAAATGATAGTCCTTTAAGGAAAACATGGGTGTGTTTCTGTGGATGTCTCTGTGTATGAGTGTGTGTGTGTGTGTGTGTGTGTGTGTGTCTGTGGTACAGTGTGTGTGTGTATATGTGTGGTACAGTGTGTTTCTGTGTGTGTGTGTGTGTGGTACATATATTGTGTGTATGTTTTGTGTCTGATTTGTGTGTATGCATATGTGATACGTGTGGTGTGTGTGTGTGTGTGCGTGCGCCTGTGAAGATCTAATCATTTGGAGGCAGGCATGGGGAATATCATTGTTGAGCAAATCTATAGTTTTTTGTAGGGTCAAAAAATGATATATGTGATTAAAAATTTTGCCATTGATTGTCATTTGTGCTCCCAAAACGACTATGGTTGGGATGTTCTTGAGTTGCCATCAATGGCACTATCGTGCGGATAAAAATCTGGCTCTCTGAAGTGATAGTTTCGAAGGGCATCACTTAATGGGCCAGATGTGTATGAATATAGCAATATTTAGAGTGGCAGCCATGTGCGGAGATTAAAAAACTACTGTCGTGTTAGCACAAGCCTTCCTTACTGTGGTACCAGTGATAAACTGTGTTTAGATTGCAGGCAGTCTCATTGGTTTGATTCTTGAAATCCAAGATAAACTTTTAGAAAAGGATATCAATATATTCACTGAACTTTGAGAATGTAATGCGTGGATACGTAACTTTTAATTTCGGTAGGGGTGGAACACATTGCCTATTTAAAGGATTGCTTATTGGATAGCTTGCTGTTAGTTTCTACAACTTGGTCTAACCCTTAAATTATTTGTCCTCAGATGAATTTAGTTTTAAATAGAGAACCCCACAGCCCTAGGGTGTGTGATCCTGTGAAAAAAGAGTTCTGAGAACCTCTGGAATAGATCATGTTTTTTCCTATTGAGATAATAATCATATTAGGCCATTGTTTTGAATAATAATTCTTGTATTCTGTTTAAAGCTTAGAACATTGTATAATTCTAAGTAAATGTTAAGAATAGTCGGTAGGCTATTTTGAAGGAAGAGTTACATTTGCCACAGATAAAAGTAAAATAATCATTCATCCCCCATACCTGCATTTGAATGGGCGAGCAGCAGGAGAGTGGCTCTGAAACCCAGGAAAGTAGAGCAGGCCTGTCATTACTGTAAGCGATGTATTTATCCCTCCTCCTGTTACTTTCGCATTAGTGGGGTTTTTTAAGGTCCCTATCACAAAGCTCTTGAGTATTAGATTAAATGCAAATGTAAATTGTAAACTTACTCCTTTGGGCTTCACAAAGACTTAAGCTAAGGACTCAAGAAGTGAATCTTTCTGGAGAAGGTTTTCCTAAAACCCAGTCTGCCTCTGAGGTTGAAATAGAGGCCTGTGGGGGGCGTGAGTTTAGGAAGCCCATGGTTTGGGGGACAGGGCCTTGGCTGGTACTCTGCTCTCCACTTACTCCACGGCCTTAGACAGGTCATGTCCCTACTGAGTCTGAGTGCCCTTCTTCCGGGAACAGTGACTCCAGGGACTGGGCATCATGCAGCCAGCACAGAGCCCGGGCTCAGGGAGCTGCTCAGTAAATGGTGGCCATGATTATGCCTATTAATAATTAATTAGTTACTAACTCAATTTACATTTGGATTTAATTAATACTGATAATGAGTGGGTTACTCTATTAGCAACATATTTAAGGCTGAAAATCGTTTCTAGGAAAATCCCAACATTGGCCTTTTTCTATTTCCTTACATCCCCTGGTCCTAATAATGCAGCGTCAGGGTCAACATTAACTGATGGTTTGCTCTGCGTCAAGCCTGTCCTGAGCTGCTTGCATATGACATATGTGATTCTCCCAGCCACCCCATGAAGTAAGCACAATTATTGTCCCATTTTTACAGATGAAGAAACTGAGGCAGGTCAGGACACTTGACTGAAAGCACGCAGCTAGGAAGTGGTTGACATGAAATCATTAAGTGACAAGAATGTAGTCTTAATGCCAGCATTTATACTTGTAAATAGGTCTGGCACGTGGTGGGCTTTCTCTCTGCTGGGACTGCTCCCCGCTGTGAACTGTGTTCAGAACCATTCAGGTGTCACACTTGGGTCTCTTATTTTCATTTTCACGACTGGTGGATGAACACAACCATTGTTTATTGTAAATGTACATGACTTGTGACTACGTTGTTAAAAGCCAAAATAGCCACAAAGTCCAAAAAGTTCTCCCCATTGATGATCTGCGAGAATGTGCTAGAAGGTCTTAGGATATCATGCTAGGTGGAAATGCATTTTGCATCTCAGCATAAGGTCTGTGGAATAAGTATGCAGTTTGGCAAGGGCCTGCCTTGCACTGGGCAGATAGATGGCTTTTAGCCTCGGAACTGATCTGGGTCAGTGACCCCTTTTTTATCGTCATACCACATACTTAGGAATTTGAACTTCTCTGGTGCATTAGACTGCATCCTGCTACCTGAGAAAAATGCAAACCACCTTCCTTGCCTGAAAAGACCTTCTCCCAGATCTTCAGCACAAAAATAGTATGGTCTGGGGTTTGGAGTTCCACATGGGTCTCTGTGACTGTTTCCTTCTACACTTCCGTTTCCCACCTGTCAGATGAAGAGTCACCTCGCCTAAGAGAGTTCTCATGAGGGTTCTATGTAAGTGTTGTCAGGGGAGCCTGGTACAGGGTCTGGCACATTCTAAACATGCATAATGCTCCTTTGTCCCTTTGCATTCCATGTGCCCGTGACTCCATCAGGTAGGCGTGCATCTGCTGTTTGCATTTGATGGTTGTACCCTTGGCAGCTGATTTTCAGTCCATTGTCCAGCTCAGCAACTGGGCTGTCATTTGAGTTGTTCTCAGGGTTGGCCCCCCGCACGTGCACCCTTTACCCCGGCCACCCACATGAGGGGCTCTCCCACTGCATGTGGCTGACAAGGCAGCGACAGCCGCCCCTCCAGGGTAGGTTTTCATCTCTCGTGTGCAATTTTTATGACCCTTCTGGGCCTTTCCTTCCCTCTGTGCTCCACACCCTTCAGGAGAGAAACTGCGGCGTCTGAAGAGTGTGTACCCCACCCTGGGCTCAGCTCTCCCTTTAGACTCAAAACTGGGCGTGGGATATGCAGCCTGGGCCAGCCTGGAGAGCTTACTCTCCATTCAAGGCAAACATATTAATAGAAGCATAAATAGCCATTATTATAGAGCTCGTGTAGCCCAGGGTACCATAGAAATTCCTTGCACAAAGAGGATCCCTGGAAAGCAGTCCTACAGAGACAGAACTTGCGCATCCTCGGTGATCCTGGTATCTTGCCAAATGGAAGTTCATATGGTCAGACTCAGACTGAGCTCTGTGCGAGCCCAAGTACATGAGAACGTGATGAGCAGACATCCGCCTGCCATCTACGTGTAAGGAACTGGATATGGCTCTGTCCGGGGGACGGGTGGTGCTCGCTTATTATTCTGACACCATGAGGACAAGGGAACTGCTGCCTGTGGACCCAAATCATTGCAGTCCTCTTGCAAGTGCACGGCACGATAACAGCTATTTTAGGATTCAAAATGAATATGTTATGTTATGTAGAGCTTTTTTTGTTTCAAAGTGTTTTTCAAACATTGCATCATTTCATCCTCATGACATTGATGTTAGATAAGCAAGCAAGAATTCTTTCCATGCTTGACAATTGGGGAAGCTGAGTCACAGTCTCAAGAAATGTCTGATCATGGTCATTGGAGAAGGACCTTCTGCCTTCTGGGCCAGCTCGCACTCCATGGGACCATGAGCTGCCTGTTGTAGGTGGGTCTTTGTGGATTTATAGACTAATGGAGGAGTTGTTACTCAATTCTACCAGGACATTGAGACTATTTGCAAAACATAAATTGATAGTCATGCAGATTTCAGCCAATTAATTTTATTTCTGAAATTAAAAACAACCAAACTGCCCAAAAGATTTGAAAAGAGGGACTCAGTTACTTATATGCCAGTGTTTGTTGCCTCATTACTCATAGTAGCCAAAAGGTGGAAACAACCCAACTGTCCATCAGTGGATGAATGGGTAAATCAGATGTGGTGCCTACTTACGATGGAGAATTACCAAGCCATAAAGAGGGTTAGAGCTCTGATACATTCTACAACATGGATAAACCTTGAAAAAATTGTACTAAGTGAAATAAGGCAAACAGAAAGGACAAATACTACATGACTCCACTCATACGAGACATCTAGGATGGGCAGATTCATAGAGAGAGAAAATAGGGAGGAGTCACCAGGGCTGGGGGAGGGGAAGTGGGACTTACTGCTTGATGGTTACAGGGTTTCTGTCTGGGGGTGACAACGTGGTGGGCACAGACCGTGGTGGCGGCGGCACACCACTCAACCACACCCAACACTGGCTAAACTGGCCCATTTTATGATATATGAAATTTACATAACCACAATTGAAAAACACAGCTAGAGTAACTCTCGGTGAGAAAACGGTTTAAAAAAAGTGGGACGATGGCAACATAAGAATATTTTAAATTATGAGAAGGATGATAGGTTCTTACATTTTTCATGAGAAGTACGGATATCACGATGCAGAGGTGATCTTAGTTTGATTTTCAGACTGAGTATTTATTCCCGCTGTCCCTCCATGGCACATACGTGGAGGACTGGCCTTCTTAGCTTATAGGAAGGACTGAGTCTGCAGACGGACAATGATTTAACTTTGCAAGAAAACTCTGGTGTGTTTTTCATTCTGACAAAGTTGGTGATCGGAAAGATGAGGGGCTCTTTTTGTCCAGTCGTTCACCCGTATGTCCTTAAGCACCAATCGTCATCTGTTTACCTGGTCCTACTGAAATATACCTCTGAGAAAACGTACTTATTCCTCAGCATTGTCTTTAAAATACATGTGCCCTTGGTCGGTGTGCTAAATACATGTATAGTTTCTATGCTGTACTTTGGAAAAGAACAGATTCAGTTTTCCAAAACTGCGGACCCAAGAAGAGCACTTATGTTCTGCACAACGGACAGGAAGATGGGGAGACGGGAGATGGTTGTGTCCAGTGATGAGGAAGAGGAAGTGGGCTGGAGCTCCTGGTCCCAGGTCAGCCTCCAGCTTTGGCAGCAGCCTCGGGCAACGGCTCCATCTTTGTGAACCCTGATGCAGCCATGAGTAGAATGGTTTGTGATACTGACTCCTCAGGCTGCGTGTTCAGGACAGACACTGAGCCTTTGGGTGCGTGGAGCCATGCAGGTCACAGGTGCCTCGGGCTGTCGTGGAACCTTCAGACCAGATGATACAACAGAATGCACCCTTAGCCAAGGCAGCAGCGTCATGTATCCATGTGATGGCCCTGCAAGGAGGTGGCCTCTGTCTGCTGAGTGACTTTTGGAAAGCACAGTCCCCTCCAGGCAAGGGGATTACTGAGAAGACCTGAGCTTGAAGGAAGGCTCCCCAGTGGCTGAGGGTCAGTGATAAGTTGGCTTTGGAGCCCAGACTTCACTGTGGCCTTGGGGAACTGTTCAGCCAGTGTCCAAGAAGCAGCTCTTGTGTCCTGCCCTCCCTGACCTCCTCAAGGCCAGTATCCCATTGACCACACTCCCCCCAGCATTGCTCCTGGAATTCTGGGTTTGGGAAAGTAAAACACGTATGGTGTTTGTGTTCTGGAAAAGCTTACAATCGCCAACAGCAAGACAGATCTTTCAAATGCAGGAGGCCTCAAGGCTTACGTAGAAGGAGAGATGTGTGTGTGGCTAGTGCTGGGTCTCCCCAGTGCGTCAGTTTGTGAAAGTGTTTAAAACAGCCACTGAGGGTGGAGAGTGAACAATCAAACTTTGCTGACAGCGGGCGTGTTGTTTCGGAGCGGATGGTCTTGTGCTCGTAAGTGCCGAGAAGGTCGTTCCTCACGGCTGGATAGATTGTCTTAGACTTGCACAAATCCTCCTCGGTGCAAAAAATCCCTCCTGTTAATAGTGTGCGTCATCTGCTGTAGGCAAATGTCATGTTGTTGGGCAGCTGGACGAGTCTCACGCGGGCCTGTCCTCTGCCACTGTCATCTATTTTCTGTCCTAAGGAGAAGACAAAAGAGGGAAGCCAGGAGCTGAGGAGTGGCGGGGAGCTGGGAGCAGGGCACGCTGCTGCCCACAGGGCCCATCTGCTCGGCAGGCTGAGCCCGGCAGCTCGGCCACACTCGTGAGAATGGGACTCCCCGACGCGCCAGCAGAAGGGGCTCTTGTCACTTCCCACCTTCCCTAATGAAACAGCGGCGTCTGGCAGAGTCGGAAAAGAGGATCAACTGTGACGTGGGGAGGAGGGTGGAGCGCTGCGTTGTGTAGGCAAGGTTGTCCAGAGATGTTCCTGCTATTTGTGTCCCCAAATGACTGAGAATATTGAAGATGACCGGGCAGGATCCATCTTGAAGGTGTTTGAATATTTTAGAGGCTTTGGCCACCACCACAGGGAGATTGCCTTCTACAGAAAGGAAGCCGGATGGAAATGGTGTGAAGACACTCCTCCCAGGGGGACGTTACGGGTCCTCGCCAGTGCACCTGGTGAGCAGTGCCACAGCCGCTGTGCAGATCCAGGATGATCGGGCTCTCCGGGCCACGCCTGTCCCTGCACTCGGGGCCATAGAGCCATGCAGACATTCCTCTGATTGGAGTTTGCTTTGCTTAGACTTAGCAAGGGAGTGCACGGTGCTGGTGGTGGTGGTGGTGAGGGGTCATGCCATGTTCTTCCCTCAGTGCAATCTAGCAGCCGAGCCCCAAGGTGTGACCCTTCTGCCTGGAGATGAGGAAGGGGCAAGGAGAGGTGTGGGCAAGCAAAGACCTTGGAAGTCAACGCAGGGAAGGTGAAGGACTTGGAGCTGGATGTAAGATCCAGGGATGCCACCGGCCCACCTGGCAGAGGAGGCCGCGAGTGAGGAAGATGTGTGGGAGCTGCACAGGGTCTGTCCGAGTACCAGCCACTGCCTTCTCGCTGTGGGGAGGTCAGCAGTGTCCAGAGGACTCAGTGGAAGAATTGGGGTCTGCCCGCGCTCTGCTGCTGGCTCGCCGAGTGCTCTCAGGCCAGGAGTGCGACCTCCCTGGGCACCTGCCGGCTTCAACAAGTGTTTGTCAGGTAGTGAGATGACCGATGCCTCGGCCACCGCTCCGGCCAGAGTAATAGTGACATCACACGCAAGGGCTCCGTGCAGTTGTGCTCTCCAGGGAAGTTGTGATTCACGGAAGCAGTTTCATCCGTAGGACGAAGCCCTCCACGTTTCGCTCCCAGCAGGTGGCAGAAGGGAGAGCGTCTGTAACAGCTGACGTTTCGGCAAATATTTACTGAGCACCTACTAGGTCAGGCACTGTCTAAACATGCCCTTGGCATTCTAATGGACACCTGAGGAAATTGGGTTCCACACAGACGGGGAGAAGTGACTGGGCAAGGAAAATCACGAGCAACAGAGACACAAACACAAGTGTAGGAAAGGATGATTCCACAATTTGCCGGTGTCTCCGGGCTCCACAACCCCCCCCCCCCCCGAGGCTGACAAGCTACCGTTGGCAGCTGTTCGCCATTAAGTTTAGTGAATAAAATGTATCAGCAGTGCGGACTCGCAGAAAAATGCACTTCAGGTAAGAAGATGACGCCGACCAGAAACAGAGGAGGGGTGCCTGGGGGGTGCAGTTGGCTGAAGGTCGGACTCGTGATTTCAGCTCAGGTCACGATATCAGGGTCGTGGGATCCAGCCCCGGGCCGGGCTCCGTGCTGGGCGTGGAGCCTGCTTGGGATTCTTGCCCCCTTTCCCTCTGCCCCCTCCCCCCACGCTGTCTAAAGAAATAAATAAAATCTTTAAAAAAAAATAAACAGAAGCAGATGAGAGAGAGGACTAGAGCCCTGGTGAAGGCACGTACGGCAGGGAGGGCTTGAGGCCAGGATGCCTTAGGGGATGGGTAAGCAGCCGCAGTCAGCTAAGTCAGGAAGACATCCCGGGGGCTCAAGAAACCCCTCACTCTGGCTCCCAGCGCCTGGCGGTAGCGTGAAATTGCTCAGTGTGGGTTAGGGCAAGAGTCCTTCCCGCCTGAATGACAGCTCCAGCCCTGGGGCTTGCAGCCACCAACCGAATTCGGAGTGACACCGGAAGCGTGGGGGTAGTTCAGTCCTCTGGTTTCTTCACTGGCCACAGACATCTGGGGAGCGCCCACTGTAGGCTGAGCACTGGGTAAGGGGGCGCAGGTGTGGCAGTGAACAGGGGGTAACAATCTAGAGCCCGGAAGGCGGAGGGGAGCTGCTCCAGCTCACACGCCCTGTGCAGATCCGCACCAGCACCGGGGAACACCACCTTCTCTGTTCAGCCCCAGCGAGCGCACCTGCCGTTGAAGTGTTAGGTACTTAGTCTGCCCCCAACAGCCCTGTTCCAGGGTCCCTAGGATAGATACATCATGCACCGGGACTCGGGAGTTGTGCAGTGCACACAGTACCTGGCCTTTGGAGCCGTTAGAACAAAATACCACAGATTCGGTGGCTTGGAAACAGCTGGAATTTCTCTCTCCCAGTTCCAAAGGCTGGAAGTCCAAGTCAAGGCAGCGGCACGTTCAGGGTCTGGCTCACAGACGCCGGTCTTCCTGCTGTGTCCTCACGTGGTGGGAGGAGAGCAGGAGCACTCATGGTCTCTCTTGTGAGGACACCGATCCCAACCATGGGGGCCCATCCTCGGGCCCTCATCACCTCCCAAAGGCTCTACCTCCTAACACCATCACGTGGGAGTTAGATTTTAACATAGGAGTTTGGGGGGGACACGCCATTCTGTCTGCAGCGGGTACAGAATCTCGATGTCCTGAACCCTGATCTAGGCTGACCCCACGAGCCACACTGACAAGGTTCACCCGAACGAGGGATCAAGGAGAGTTCTCAGGTTGAAATAGCATAGTTGGAGAAAATATCACGCTCGGTAGAGTGACCAGATGGAGAGGGTGTTGAGAAATAAATGAGGTGTGATCATTGCAATTTATCCCCATCGTTACAGAGCCGCTCGTTAGAAAGTTCCACATGGGCACGGTGCAGTGCCAGGGAAGAGTACAAGGGCAAGGTGAAGCTAAGTGACTCGCACCTATAGGGTGGACAGTGCCTTGTTCCAGGCCGTCCAGAGAAGCCACTGGCGTTGCTGTCACCAAACTCAGTCAAAGAAAAGGGATCGCATCTTACTTGGTCAATGTGTTCTTTCAAGTCTACCCTGAGAAGCAATTTTAAATTGTTTTTCTTTCTTATCCCTCCCCATCATTTGACTTCAGGCACATGGTAGTTTTTGCTTGACTACTCCAAACACTTCCTAACCTTGCGTCTCCGTCCTCCTCCAGGTCCCACACTCTGAAAAGAAACCTTTCTGACTGCAAATCTGCTCATGACATCTTGTTGCCCAATGTCGTTTCAGCTGTCTGCAGGACAGTTTGCATCCTTAATGAGCAAGAGCCTTCCCACCCCATGCCGCTCACACGCACTCCGCGCCAGCACGCTCGGCTCCTTACAGCCCATTGAGGGGAGCTTCTGCACGTTACTACCCTCCCTTTGTGCATGATGCCCCACTTGCCAGGGCTTTGTCACTGTTCCCCCTGGGCCACTGTCCCAGTGGGACTTCCTACAAAACCCTTTCTAGAACCACAGATCCCCTGCTCCCGCTGAACACCCTTGCCTCCACGTCCACCTGGATATTCTTGTTCTCTGTCTACCTTCTGTGAGCCTCAGGGTCCTTCAAAGCCAGGGGTAATGATTTTTGTTTCCCTAGTGTCTAAACAGGACCTAGCATATAGTAGAAGCTCAATAAATGTCTGGAAATTAAATGAGAGGCAAAAAAAAAAAAGGAAAGGAGAGGAGAGAGGAGAGGAGAGGAGAGGAGAGGAGAGGAGAGGAGAGGAGAGGAAAGAAAGAAGGAAGACAAGAAAAATAGATCACCAAGCAGGGATCTAGTAATAATCTCCTGCTTTGAAGTGGAGTCAAAACTCAGCAAGTAGAAAACAGAGCTGGGCTTGAGAAACTGAGCCAGTCCACAGTCATCCCCCACCAAAACGTATGTATGCATTCCACCGCACCCCCAGCATGACAGGGTCACTGAGGAGACTGACCTTGGAACCCTCAGGCCTTCGTCTGTATTGGGACCTGCCCCTCACCGCCACCAAACGCTGGGCTGCAGACCAGCTAATGCTTGAGAGAAGGCCTCTGAGTTTATGTAAATTCCAAAATACAGGCCAGAGCTGCTTTGGTTTGGACTTTCTGGCAGCAAAAGAGAAAGTTACACTCAAGTCATCTCTGGATGACACAAATCACTGTAAGGATACACGCCCTCTGGTGCCAGGAGTAGCCACGAACCGAGGCCACTCCAGGGTCCAGCTGCTTCCAGCGGTAAGGGCCTGCTTCCTTCCTCCCTGCCCCCAGCTGTCCTCACACTCGTCCACTCTTCGCGCTCTCCACACGAGCCGGCCGTCCTAGCTGCTTCCTGCCAGCTGCCTTATCACAGCCTGGACTCCACCTGCCCCATCCTCCAGCTTCCATCTGACCACTCACCACGAGCAGACTCTGGGTTCTTCGGAGTTCAAGCTGCTGAAAGGGGAATCAGATGGGCCTGACTCCCCTGTTCCTGTGGAACTGATGGCCAGAGATTGGCTGGCTGTTGAGGAGGCCGCAGACCCTGGTCCAATCACCCATGACGTGGTATTCCTGCCTTCCCCTAAGAGGGACACTCAGAGGGGTCCTCCCTCCAGAATAAACCTGGTGATGGATGCTTCAGTGCTCTCAGCTGGAACATAAACTCTCCAGGAAAGAGGACCTCTTCCGTCCTTACTACTCCAGTACCGGTGAGTGTGTGGACCCCTTTCCTTCCTGGAATGGGGTCAGGAAAATTCCACACACGTCGGAAGACCAGACTCCATCTGAAGGGTGAGGAGGGCTTCTGAAAGCTGCCGAGGAGGATAAAGGAAGAAGGTAGCCCTGAATCTAAAAGTTATTGTCCTGAATTTCTTCAAGTGAGTCCTTCTGGTAGGGTAGGTTTGCTAATGTGATCCACTGACAGATTATAATATATAATTGTGATTTTGAAGCCTTGATGAAGAAAATATATCAAAATTAGACCTTTGGTGGCCCCCTACAAATTTTACTGTATCAATTGTGTTCTTTTCTGCCTGTCATCCTACTCAGGATGGACTTTGAGGAATCATCGGTCATGTTGTCGGGTCAGTCTTGCATCCTTCTGAGATGTGGCCCAAACCGGACTCAATGTCCTGGTGGCCTGTGTTCCATCCGAGGACAGTCTTTCGTTGCCAGTAGTCATCTGAGCATCTTTGTAAGAGACCGACTTAATCACGGAAGCTAATTCATTCCGTGTTTTTTTTTTTTTTCTGTTGTGTGAAGACCGTTTGGTTGATTTGGCATCATGGCATATTTTGTAAATGGACATGTTGCAAATGGGAATCCTGAGAGTGGGATCCTGAGGCTGCTAGGAGCTGCTCTGGTATCAGCTTGCAGAGGCTTTCTGGAGACGCGAGGGTGCGGGGTATCCTCGGAAAGGAGAGAAGCGTGTCAGAATGGAAGGAACCATCGTGTGTACAGGCACAACTTCTGTTTTGACTTTTCAAAGAATTTAGAGCAGCAGCTTTCTTCTATTTCACAGCTGACCCCATTTTGCCAAAGTTTCCTTAAGTTGTAATACCCTCACTAAGAGTTCTAGCTACTTGTTTTTTTTTAATTGTATTCTAGTCTCTTAATGCTGACGGACACAAGAGAAGATGGAGTAAATTAATTTCATGATCTAAATTTGTTTTTTATTCCTCTGAGGGTGGTAGTTGTCTTCATTTGGTGGTTTTGTGTTCAAAGCCAGTTATCTCTCCTGTTTCTTGCGCAGGCTGGTGGAGGTCTGACGGCCCATTGAGTCCCTCATCTATTACTTCACGTAGATTCTGTATGATCCTGTTCCACGGTGTTCGGAGGTGGGGGAAGGACAGTAAAGTATCCCCCAAACCAAGAAGGCACTTGACCGGAAAACGAAGAGCCCACTTCGTAGAGCTGACGGAGTCGTATTCAGGCTCACGGACTGACGGGGGGTCCGCGGCAGCTGCACGGTTACTCCCCGCAAAGTGCAGGCCGTAGTCCACAGATTTTACTGAGCGAGGGGCCACGCAGAAGGGCACCGTCGTGAGCCCAGGGGGTCGGCCTGCGCCTAACTGACGGCTAACCTTTCCTCAGATCCGTGGGGCCCCCTGTGCGTCAGGAAGGAGGGAGAGGCCTCGTGACCGCTGAGAGATTCCTGGGGGGCTCTCACCAGCCTCCCCCGTCCCGGCCTAGGCGGGCATCTCTAAGGTGCGTGTGCTCCCCTCCGACGGGCCGGAACACGGGGCCCCAGGAGAGGTCGCCCAGCGGGCATGAACAAGATGGAGGCCGGGGCTGGGGTCGTCCTGCCAGCGCTCCCTCACGGGCCGGGCCCTAAATCGTAAGGCCTTTCACTCTCTACACTTTAGCAACAGAGGCTCTTACAACAGACGTAATGAGGCACATGTAACCCCCTGTGCCCGTGGATGAGCTGGCGGAATCTCTCTCCCTCATGTGTCTCCGCTTTAATTTCTGAAGCATCCAGAGTTTTGCTCTCTTTAGGGGTCACTGCGCCCCCTTCTGTCCTTCCTCCTTGAAAGGTGGTCATCTGCAGGGTGGGACGCCGTGGGCCCGGTGTGTGAGCTGTGCAGCCCTCCATCCAAGAGACGCCCCTCTCACCCAGCAGACGGAGCTGGAGGCGCCCTGACCCGATGCTAGAATGGGGGTGGGCTGGGCACGGAGCCCCAGGTTCTAGAAGGCGCTGCAGCTCGGGCATCTCAGTGGCATGCAGGAGCATCCCTCCAGCCGGTCCTGCACTCCTTCCGCGGGTTTGACCCGTGCTCCCGGGGCAGCCTGCACGCCTGTCTCCTGTCTCGTGTGTCCGGCCTCAGTGGTTCCTGCTGTGGCCACAGTGCCCTTGACCCGCACTTCCATCCGCGTGTCTTTGTCCATAATGGACAACTGACTTGAATGACCTGGTTCTGACCTCTCTCGGTGCTTGTGCAGAGCAGACTCTTGTCCTCCTGATTTCCGTCAAGGTGACTGGAAGGTGTCCCCGGCACACCGGCGATCCCGCGGCTCTCTGTGCCCTGGCGCCGGGGATGCCGGCAGGAGCGGACCTGGCCCTGAGGCGCTGTGTCTGGCCGGGAGATGAACCGCTTGTGGAGGCCGCACTCCGCGTCCATGGGTTTCAGAGTTTCTCTGATTTCTTTCTGACAGCATTCTGCCAGCCATCGGCTGTTGTGTCCTTTAGCAGCTGGAACCCGAAATCTTGCGCAAAGCCAGCCAGTGAACAGACCCGGGGTTTGCAAGCACACGATTCTGCCCCCCAAGCCCCTCCTTTAGCTGATAACGGCACTTCCTCCCGCCTTGGCCCGGCTCCTGGAGAAGCTTGTGACGGGGCCAGGGCTGCTGGGGAAGCGGGCAAGGTGTGAGCACAAGGACTTCTCCCAAACCTGGGACGTAGAGCATGCGCGATGGGAGGACAGTGGGGCAGGGGACCGAGTCCACAGGGAGGTGGGAGGTGGCATCCCAGCCTGGCGTGTAAGAGTGGGAGGGGTGAGGCGTGATGCTTGTGCCAGTGATTGGGTCCTGGGTTCTCTGACTCTCCCTTGTTAATACTCTTGCTTTGAGGACGCCTTCCCAGAGAAGCTCCCAGGTGTCTTAGCTTGTCATTGTTTATACGTATCCAGTTCTTTGTGGCCTCATGTCATTTACATGTATCCCCAAAGTCAGATGTGTTTCTGCAAAGCTGGACAATACAGATTTGTTGACTCATCCTTCTCCGGAAATCTTCTGTGTCGATCTGCGTATTTAGTTATTCAGTGCTGAAAATGAAGCATCGGTGGGGCGCTGGGTGGCACAGAGATCGAGCCTCGAGTCAGGCTCTGGGCTCAGCACCGAGTCTGCTTGAGATTCTCTCTCTCCCTCTCCCTCTACCCCTCCCCCTGCTCACTCTCTCTCTCTCAAATAAATAAATAAATCTTAAAAAAAAAGAAAAGAAAGAAAATGAAGCATGAGAACTAAAAGACCTGGTGGGGGAGTGAGGGGGGGACACTTTACATCAGACATGTTCCCCCTGACCCCAAACGACCAGGCCCAGGCCAGGAGGCGGGGAGGTGAGCAGAGGTCCTGGGAACACAAAGAGGTTGTGAAGCCCACACCAGGATTATCCAGGAGTGTTGTCTGGGTATCTCTGTCCTGAAACACCACTGAGGACAACGTAGCCATGCGAACACCTGAGCTGCCGTTATGTTACCCAAATAGCGTGAGAGCCTGTTCCGCGGCGGGCTCCAGACTAGGGCCGCAACTCAACAGGGGTCGTTAGAAACCATAAACGAGGCACCTGTCGAGCCTCGGTTGATATGAGGTGCCCTAGGAGGAGTAGGCGGTGCTGAGCCGTGACCCGCCAGTGCCCCCTTGCTCTGGGGCCGCGTTCAAAGGTGCGAGATGGTCCAGGGGGAGACATGACAGGCAAGGCAGCTTGAAATGAAGCTACTCTGGGGTGAAACATGAAAAGTTTAAAGCAAAGTTTCCAAAATGTCACACTGTGAGTTCATTGTTGAATTGAGGCTGCCACCTAAAAGCCGGGGTGAAAAAAGAAAAAAAGAAACTTGCCATCTTAGAGAAAAACAGAGCCTACATGTTGAAAGGATTTAGAGAACAACTTGGTACATAATAAATAAATTATATGCATTTAAATATAAAAAAGTAAATAAACAAAAGCCGGGATGTGGATATAAATGTGAGTTGGTTTAAAAGCCCCTTTGAGTTGTAGCAGTTTTCAGGAATTTGATTACCAGCCTGGAAACATCTACCTGGACTCACAGCATAGAACCTTCCAGCTGGCACGTAATTTCGGGAATACCTAGTTTAGAGAATGTGGTGCTCCTGCCCGAGAGGAGGGTTGACTTCGGGGTGGGTTCACCCTGGGCGCATTCATCAGACCACGGTCTGCGTGACCTTGGATAAGTGGTCTTTCTCTCAAGCCAGTTTCCTTCTCTGCCAAAAAGAATTAAGGCAGTGGTTCTCAGCACACTTGTGAGGGTTCCAGAAGATGGTACTCCCATGCCCGTTGCTCGGACCTTCTCCATCTGATTCACAGGTGAGCGAACTGAGGGGGCAGAGGTGGAGTTCACAGCAGTTTCATCCACAGGTCAAGCAAAAACCCCTCTTTCTCCCTCCTTTCTTCCCTTCCTTTTTCCTGACTGGCTTGTCATCTAATCTCTTTTGCCTCCCCACCATCAGCAACCATCGTATCTTGTTTGATGGGTATCTTTTAGTTTGCATGTATTTTTGCCAAACATGCATTTTGCAGGAATGCATTTTATTTGTTAAAGGGTTTTAGTTTCTTTATATATGCATATATCTGTTTTGTAACATATTTATGTAAATATATTCTTACATATATATGTATACATGTGTAAATATGGATATTTCTTTTTTTTTTTTGCCTGAAGCACTGTATTTACCATCCATCCATGCTACTCTGTGTGCACATTATCTTGCTTCTAATCACTGCTTAGCATTGCCTGGCGTGCACCCAGTGCATTCTGCACAACCTTGCACAGAGACAGACACCTCCACTCTCCCCTACACCTGTCTGCTTGTACTTCCTAAGGCAGGACCAGAAGTTTCCCTCTCCCGTGAGACCATGAGGCCACGAGAGCAGATTTCCTGATTTATGTACAAAGCATCTAGCATATAGTAATTTCTCAGTAAACACAGAGCTGTTGACTTCCCCGGGGGCTGGAGGAAGTGGCTCAGGCCAAGCCTCCTATGGCCGTGGTCCCCAGGAAGAGTGATTAGCATTACCTTATTTCGTAAAGGTTTGTGATCAGCAACGGAAGCATCTTTTAGAGGAAAAAGAGGTGAAATACGATGTATAAATGAACTCCTTGGAACACACCACATTATTAATTCATTCAAACAAAAATCTATGAGCACTTACCCTAAGTGATGGAGGTATGGATTTGGCAGACCATTTGAATGCTTTCAGTATTCCCCAAATCCACAGGAGATTCCTGCTTCCGGGGCACGGAGCCGTGTCCTGTGAAACTGTTGTGGATTTGAGAGGATGCTGTAGGATGTGCACAAGGGTGTGGGGGGCAATGTGCCCCGCAAGGCAGGAGAGGGACTCTGACGGGCATGGCGGGAGGTGAGCTGTAGGCTGACAGTGAAACGGGTTAGGTTTCTCCATTGTCTTTCCTTTTTGGGGGTTGGGGAAGTGGTCTACTTTGATGCTGGGAGGTTTTTTCCTATTGAATTTGGGAATCCAAATGAATCANGGTTTTTTCCTATTGAATTTGGGATTCCGAATGAATCGACATACCTTTAGTTGGCATGTAACGGACTCACTCCAGGCCAGGGATCAGCAAACCATTTCTGCAGAGGACCAGATAGTAAATATCATACCTACAGGCCACATGGCCACTGTCACCGTGTCACGTCTGCCACTGTCACGCAGAAGCAGCTGTTAGATGGCGTGTGTATGCAAGTGGGCACAGCCGCGTTCCGGTAAAACTTTATCTAAAATCTAGGAAGTGGATTGGGTTTGGCCCACGGGCCATAGTTTGTGGCCCTGATTCAGATGCTCAGCCATTTACTACATCTTGAAGTCCACCTAAATCATGCAGGTGTAATGAGACAGATCAGGGTACTGTTCCTTCCTCCGTTCACCCACTGTAACCGGAGGGGCCGCTCCCAGCCCCACTGTTAGGAGTGACACAAAGAGAAGATAGAAGAGGTTCTCACACTGTGTTAATCTGAGTTCAGAACACCGAAAACCACAGTGACTGATATAAGTTTGGAAGTCAGCATCCAGGGACGCTGTGGCAAACTCCTTCTCACAAGGTTCTCGGGTCTGTAGATGCTTCCCAAGGCTTGGTCGCACGAAGCTCAAGACTGCGGCAAGCATTCCAGGTAGAGAGATGGGCAAGGGAGGGAGGAGGAGGAGAGGAAATTAAGAACGTGAAGATACTGCTACCAGTCGCTTCTGCTTATAGCCTGTCATAGTTAATTTTATGTGCCAACTTGGCTGGGCCATGGGACCCAATTTTTGGTCAAACTAGATAGTGATGTGGAGATTTTTTCTTTTTATTGTTGTTGTTTTGGTTATGGTTTTGTTTTCCTGAATATGATTAACATTTAAAGCAGGAGACTTTGAGTAAAGCAGATTATCCTCCTTGATGTGGGTGGGCCTCATCCAATCAGTTGAAGTCATTAAGAAAAAGACCTTCCCCAAGAGAGAGGGAATTCCACGTCCAGATGGCCTTTGACTCAATCTGCAACCTCAGCTCTTCCCTGGGTTTCCAGCCTCCTGGCCTGTCCTGCAAACTTTAGATTTGTAAGCTCCTACAACTGAGTGAGCCAAATCCTTAATATATAAATAATACAGAATAGTGTGTGTGGGGGTGTGTGTGTGTGTGTGTGTGTATTACATAATATATATAGTATAATAATATAGTATATACTAAAGTAATATAGTATAATACATATAATACTATATAATATATATAGTACTGTATAATGTGTGTATATATATAATATATATATAAATATATATATTATATATATATTATCCTATTTGTCCGTTTCTCTAGAGAAACCCAGTCTTCAGGAAACTTATCCGCATTCTCCTCCCCCTTGGTAATGCTCAGTGTTTTCTTTTATTTATTTATCTTTAAATTGCTTCATCGGATCTCCGCTTGGCTCTCCAGGGAATCCTACCTTGCTGCCCACATTTCGTATTTTCAGGGAATTGTAAGTTGGCTTCTCTTGCAGATGGTTGATGCTGAGAAATTCAGACTGTTCAGAGAGTCCACCCTGAAGACGTTCTGCTCTCAGCCTTGTAGCAGCATGCCAGCCCGTGTGCCTGTTTCTCGGGGGCTTTGCTGTCTGCACATGGGAGGGACCCGGTGAAGCCTTGCGGATCAAGTGGCTCTCGATGCAAAGCTGCTTCAGCGGAGGGGCTTCTGGGGCAAGGTGAGCCGACACCAGAGTGGGAGATGGCAGCAGCTGCAGAGGACCCAGGCCCGAGCGNGGGTGAAGCCTTGCGGATCAAGTGGCTCTCGATGCAAAGCTGCTTCAGCGGAGGGGCTTCTGGGGCAAGGTGAGCCGACACCAGAGTGGGAGATGGCAGCAGCTGCAGAGGACCCAGGCCCGAGCGTCTGCACACGAGCCCACTCCGCGAAGCCTGTGCCAGCGCCCCAGTAGGACACACCTGGGGGGGGGCAGCAAGGCTCAGTGAGCACGCCTGCACGAAGAAGCCTCTCTCCAGACTCACCTGCACAGGCCTGCTCTGCCTCAGGTTCGTTCAGCGAGGCTGACTGCAGACCTGAGAGATTTCTGACAGCACTGGGCCACAGGGCAGGTGGGTGTGGGAGGGAACAGCATGGCAGGACACGCAGCTGCGGGGGAGGTCCCCACAGGCAGGCAGACCTGCCGTGCGCTCCGTTAGGCTCCAGCTGCCCGTGACCTAGCACGCCAGTGCAGAGCTGGCCGGGCCGAGAATCAGGCCCCAGCCTAGTCCTTGCTCAGGGCATTTTGGCTGCTCCCCGAAAGCACCCGGCTGCAGAACGATGAGGGTGTGTCAGATTGCGGATCCTTCTCTCCCTGCCCCCTTGGCCCAGGAGTGCTCACCTCCGAAGAGCACTTGTGCTCCATCAAGTGGGATCCTTCCTAGACACAAAAGGGAGGGAATCACCCATAGTAAAGGCCTTAGCGAGGCCCTCTTAGCTGCCTGCTGCCAGCAGTAGCTGGGTTCTGCTGGGGTCCTCAGAAGCCGTATTCTCCTTTGGAGTTTAGGGAATACGCGCCTCCCCAGGCCCCCGGCAGGTGTTTGAAGAGGTGCAGGGAGTGTGTGTGTGTGTGTGTGTGTGTGTGTGTGTGCATGTGCATGCGCGTGCATCAGGGTTTTGATAACACCACTGGATCTAAAAGCCCACTCTGCCACTGACTACTGACTCTATGATTTTGGGAGAACTTATTAATCATTTTAAGCCTGCTTTTCTCATAAGTAAAAGGGGCCTAACAGTACATGTTATAACTGTGCCCTCCCATTCATACATTGAACCCTAATAAGCAGGACCTCAGAACATGACTGTATTTGGAGATGGGGTCTTTAGAGAGGTAAGGTAAACTGGGGTCACTGGGGGCTTAAGCCGGTGTGCCTGGTGTCCTTATAAGAAGTGGAGATCTGCACACACACACACACACACACACACAGAGGGATGACCAGTGAGGACACAGGTCCAAGGGCCATCCACAAGCCAAGGAGAGAGGCCACAAGAGGAACCAACACCTTGATCTTGGACTTCTGGCCTCCGGAGCTGCGAGAGAGTAAATCTCGGCTTCTGCTGCGGCCGGAGCCAACTAATGCCGCATGCATCGAAGAGATTTTCAAGGGTGAAGATAATATGTACAAAATTCTCAGTGTCGTTCCTGGCACAGGGACTCTGAATATTTTCAGTATTCTACTCTCCCGGCATTCAAGGCAGGGCAATATGGTGGTCCCGGGCCCGAACTGCCCAGGTTTATATCCTGGTTTAGCTACCTAGTCTCTGCGTAACCATGGAGTTCAGATTTCAATTCTCTGAATATCAATTTCCTTTTGTCATGGGGGGGAAATAGCGGTGCATGCCTCACAGAGTTGCTGGGGGTCGGGTGAACGCACTTACTAGCAAAATACCAGGGAGCTGCCCTTATTGTCATTGCTATCGGGGTCTTTGCTAATAAGTATGTATGACATTGACTAAATATTCACCGAGGAAGGGGCAGGGAAGGAGTGCATACGATGTGCTTTTGGGGGCACTCCTGTTCCTGCTGGAGTCACCCTTGACTCTTTTGAGTTGTATTTCCCACAGTGTCTTAGAATTTGGAAACCATAGTATTTATAGATGATGCGTTCCAGAAATTTATCCACAAATTCCTTTTTTTTTTCTTTTGGTCTGCACTGCCGGGGGTGGGGGCACCGGAGCTGGTGTTGGCTGGCTGTTGGCCCTTCCTCTGACTGAGGAGTTTGAGACAAGAGCGCTGATGATGCATGGGAGAACCGAGTCCTCCTCCCCCTGGAGATGTCTCGTATTTGGAGTGATACTTACCCGCTTTCAGCCTGACGATTACCGTCAGCGCAGTGTTTGTCCTCTGGAGGGATGATTAATTTTTAAATATTGATAAAATGCAGCCCTTTCTCTCTGTGTTTTTAAATTTTTTCTTGTGGTCAGAACATTTAACATGAGATCTACTCTCTTAACAGATGGAGTGAGTGGTTTTTCTCTACAGGCTCAGTGTAGAGAACTCTCCAGAACTTGGTCGTCTTCCGTAACAGACATTTTACGTGCAGCAATTCCCTGTTTCCACCTCCCCCAGGCCTGGCAACCCCCCTCCTGCTCTCTGTTTCCAGCGGTTGGACTGTCTTCGGTTCTTCGTCTAAGTGGAACCAGGCGGTATTTCTCCTGTCCTCCGGGTCCATCTGTGTTGTTGCATTTGGCAGGAGAGCCTGCCCTTTCTCTTGGAAAAGCAGTAAAGTCAAGTATGCAGAAAAGTCAGCCGCCCGGGGAGTGGATGCCAGAAAATCCCACCGAAAGGTTCTGAGTGGCACAGTCTGGCCTGGGCCTTGAAGTCTGATTCTCAGAATTTTCCACCCAGAGGCTCCTGAAAACAGGGGCGACAAACAGGGGTGTGGGGCTGGGGGAGGGGTGGTCAGGCAAGGACACAGGTAACCTCATGACCGGATGCCAGCAGGAGCTTCCTTTGAAGTATGAGGTATAATCTTGCAGATGTGGGTGAACCCTACTTATATCCATATTCATTGGAGATGCGAAATAATATGTAAGGTCTTTACTGAGAAGTAAAAAAACATAAGTGCCAGAGGGGGTTTTGTGTCCTTCCCCACCACACACCCGAGTGCCCCCAGGCTACGACTCATCTCACCAAGTTAGACCCAGGGCCCTGGAAACAGTGAGGAGGAGGCAGGGCCTAGCTCCCTTCACTTCTCCTTCTCCTGCTGTTGTCCCTGTCCTTGGACGTCCATGCTAGGTGGCTGACCTGACCTCTGTGGGTTAGCACTGGATCCTATCGGAGATGTTAACAGGTGGTGGGTTAAGATTTGACGCCCCTCTGGAGTTTCATTCAAGAGGAAACTCTGGAGGAGAAAGTCTGAGATGCTCAGGAATGAGACTAAAATAGTAAAAGGGTGTTTTGCAGCTGAGGCCACTGTGGTCCAGGCATGGCCACACACACTTCGCTTATCCCCAAGTCCCCCCCTCCCCTGGGGCCACTGTGGTCCAGGCACAAGGGGGAGAATGGCTGCTCACCTCACTGCTCAGCCCTTCTTGCCGAGTCTTTGCTGCTGGGATCCTGAGGGCAGGTTTGCTCGCCCACTCATGATGCTGCAGTGGCCTTCTGAGGCCAGGGAGGTGACCAAGTGGGACAGACACACCCCACTTACGAGCCTGGAGCTCTATGAAGACTCCCCTGAGAGTCTGCTTGGCGTGACACACTCCTTGGAGCCAACACTGCTAGTAATTCGTGTGCCGACACTGGGTAGTGGGGCCACAAAGAGGAGTCAGACAAGGGTCCACACCGTTGCTGTTGTCACGCTGGAAATACCCTGTACTGTAGGGAAGTCTAAACAAAAGCAACGAAACACAAACCAAACCCTTACTGTGTGACAGGGCTTTACATGGGGTTTTCCGTGTGTGTGTGTGTGTGTGTGTGTGTGTGTGTGTGCGCATGTGTGTGTTCTTAGGCAAACCGCACAGAATCTCCCAGCTGCCTACCCTGATGTCTTAGAGTCTGTGCCATGTAAATCCTTAGCGCAGAATGGAGTTCAGGCTGTGGCAGAGGGCAGCTGCCATGATCTGGATTCATCTGTCGACTCCAAAGAAGGATACAGTGCATTGGATTTTGCAAGTGTGTGTGTTCTTGTAAAATGACTAAGGGGCAGGGGTATTGGGAAAGTTGAACACGAAGTCTACTATCAAGCAGCTTTTATGTGGAAATGTACCCACGTTGTCTGTTCTCTGATGCTGGACTTGATAGACGTGCAGGCCGGACGTTCTTACTGACAGTGTTCATTAGTGCTGAGTGCGGGTGGCTGTGCGCCCCCAGCCCAGTGAAAGCCTGTGGACTCAAACCCTGTGGGTGGAGGTAGATTTAGACTGGAAGCAGGTAGAGCAGTATTCGCAGAGGGCGATGTTCACACACACACGGGCAGCAGAAGGCTCTGGCACTGGCTTGGTCTGCGTTTTCTGGAAGGCCACCAGACATTCCCACCTGTAATCTAGTGGCCACTCAAGCTTACTCAGAGCTAAACAGCTCTGCCCACATTGCATTTCTCCTCTACCAGCCAGCCTGTGTCCCCCCAAGGGTAGGGGTCAGGGGCGGTGCAGCAGTGCCCAGAGGCAGTGCAAGGTGGCAAGGAGACCAGGCAGGGGACAGCAGGACTGCCCTGTCTGTCCTGCTGTCTCCTTGAGATCAGGACTCAGCAGGGAGCTTTGCTCCTATAAGGTCACCCCAGATGATATTTCCCTTTTTTTTTTTTTTCTTTTAACTGATAGACACCCTTGAGGTTCTGGTTGATTTTTCAAAGAGAAACAGGAGATTCTTTGAGTAGAAAGAGGAAACATAGTAAGTTTTCTGAATTTTAAGGAAAATAAAGGCCAAGATTTCCACATCTAGCATTCCTGCAAAACCCACCTGGCAAACAGAAAAGATGCCATTCCTCTGTGCCCACTGACCATCTGCCTTCTCATATGCACGGGGCAGTTGCCTGGCAGAAGGGAAAAACAAAGACAGACCATCTCCAGCGCGTCGCCTTAGTGCCCCCCTCTCATGTCCGGGTGTGACCTGCGGGGCGGGCGAACGCTGCGGGGGCAGGGGCTCGGCCACACAGGCTGGGAAAAAAAAAAAAAAAAAAAAAAAAAAAAAAAAAAAAAAAAAAAAAAAAAAAAAAAAAAAAAAAAAAAAAAAAAAAAAAAAAA
>NC_048218.1:208966857-209004197 GCF_002007445.2 Ailuropoda melanoleuca
CCCCCGGCGCCCCCTCCCCAGCCGAGCCAGGCCCGAGCATGCGCCGTGCGCCGCGGGAGGCGGGCGGGAGCAGCGCGCATCACTCGGGGCCCCTTTCTGCACCGCGCCGCCAGTTGCCGGTTGCTAAGCAGTTACCATTGTTTCTGTGGTTTGCGGAGGCTGCTGCTAATTGGAGAAGCCCCGCGAAGCCGCAGCATCTCCCCTGTTCGGATCCGCTCTCTGCTCCTTGCATTTACAGAGAAAACTAGGCTGGTCTACCCACTCTCCCTCCCCCATCTTCCCCCAAATAGCCGTGTGATTTCGGAAGTATGGACTAAATCACACCCCTCCCCGCCGATTGGACTCTGGCGGCTCGGAACTCACCGTCAGACCGCACCTGCCCCTGTGCCGGCGTGCGCCCTGGGCAGCGGATCATGACTACAGCCAAGGAGCCAAATGCTTCAGGGAAATCCGTGCAGCAGCAGGAGCAGGTAGTGCTGCTGTAGCCGCGTGTGCGTGTGCCTGTGCGGGATTGTGTGCGGGAGCGGGGGATGTGTGTCTCCTGGATGGTTTCCTGTTTGCCATGACTGCCCTCACCTGAGCCAAAAGCTGGAGGTGAAAGCAGGCACCAAGTGAGTGCCCCTGGGGTCCGCAGAATGCCTTCTCCTCTCCTGACTTCTGTTTGTGAAAGATCCCGGGTCTCTCCATAATGCAGGGGCACAGGGGGGAGCAAGCATCTGGCGAGGTAAACTTGCTGTGAGGGGACCTTCCCCCAAAGGCCTCTCTCCGCGCAGCTGCCTGATTGTGCATGTGTCAGTTGTGAAGGTTTCCAGCTACTTTGTAATTTGGGGGGGGGGGGAAGGGGTGGAAGAGGTGGGTAGCCCTGCCTCAAATTTCCCTGTATTCTGACCCTCCAACAGGACTTTGATCTGGTTGTAACACAAGTCAAAAGAGGACATAAGAGCTATGTTTAAAGGATTTTCTTTTGATACCTGTGTCTCTTTTCCTCCTCTTCTCAAGTATTTCTGCAGGAGTGGAGACATTGCTGCTCATGCTGGGCATTTAGAGAGGGCAGACTGCCCCTGCTAGGACAACTGCACCGCTAGGACCCAGTGAGACACACACCCCCCCTCCGCCCATCTTGAGAAGTAGCAGGCCTTGCAGGGCTGGCCAAGGATGGCCAGGACTGCACGGTGTCCCCATATGGCATTGCGTGTCCGCTCACCCTGCCGCTGGGGCCTGTCGTCTGCAGAGGCTCCAAGCCTGAGTCTCAGGGGTGAAGGGGAACCAGCAAGCTGTGTTTTACCACTCCTGTAGATATTGTAATTCCCTTCTCCAAGATCATGAGGGTTCTTATCTTTTAATCACTGCTTGGTTCTCCTCAGGCAGATCATTAAAATAGATCCTGGGAGACACCAGTAGATTCCCAGAGCAGTTTGCTTAAGCTTGGTAAATCAACAGCATAAGCTGATTTCCCCGATTTATTTTAGGGGTGCTATTAGCTCCTACTTGCTAGGATTGGGGCCAAGAAAGGAGAGCCCACTCAAGTTCAGGAAAGCAAAGAGCCTCTTTGGGGACAGTGTGTGATAGTGTCTTTGCCAACTATTCAAAACAGCATGAAGACAACTTTGGGTTTGTATTTAGTGGGAGATGCATTTTTTTGGGTCATTTCCTCAAAGCCCATTTTTTGATTAAAAAAAGAGAGACCCCCTTATTAGCAGTATCATCATCATTACCATCATCTAAGGAACTTAAATGCAATTTTAGTTTCTTCCGGGAAGAAGATTTTATGAATACAGAAGTCTAAGAACCCTACACTCGGTGGGCGAGCTCGTGTGAAGGTTAAGGCTCACTGTAGCACGGACGCCGGGAGATTCACAACAGGCCAACCAACCCCTCCTCCTTTTAAAAAAATTCTACAGATTATCTGTTCAAGAAAGAAACATGTCCACCCTAAATTAGCATCCTGTGACTAACTGGGCTTCCTTTTATTATAGTTCCCCTCCTCCTCGCTAGGCATAAAGGAAATGTGCCCTGGGCTTGCAGGCTCCAGCAGGCAACTCAGGGAGCATTTCTGACCGAGGCACAGTGGTCATAATTATGGAGAAAGCACACTGCTATTCATAGGTCTGAACCCGAAGGCGGGCACTCAGAAGCCCAGTCTGTATTATGTGGACGAAGGCCCATGGCTCCTGTACAGATCCGCCCTGCTTTCCTCTACATGTCAGGAGAGTGGAAATAATTAGGGCGTGGGTTTTGGAGGATGTGCAGGGTCTTGCTTGATGTTGCACCTTTTGATCATTGGAAACCGCCCCCATCCTTGCCCCTCGGGCCACTGTGGCAGAAGTGAATGGGCAGAGCACTGAGGACAGTGTGGCTGTGGCCACGGAGAGCTGTCAGGAGGCCCTCTTCCCGTTCTCAGGCATCTTCTTGACCCGGAGAAGGACACAGTGCCTACCCTGTGAAGCAGAACGAAGTGAGGGCCGACAGCAGGATCAGGACAGGAGAAGCAAAATGGGCTGGAGCGCAAAGATATCACTTCTCACATTAGCGCACCTGTAGGGGACGTTGGCTTAAATCTTGACAAACTGCTCAAAACACAAAGAGGTAAAGGAAATACTTAGTCATGAAGACTATTTCCTCTCTTCCACTATTTATTAATTTTTCAAAGACATTTAAACTCAGTTCCCTGGGCTCAGATTGCAGAGCTCTGAGTGAGTTCTCCCATTCTTGATTGCATTTCATCCTTGTTGCAAGCGGAGCTGTGGACATAGCCCCATCCCAGGTGGGGGGAGGCTATAGGGAGGCCAGGACAGAGGGGGACGCTCAGCATGTTTTTAAGAGAGAGACAAAGAGAAAGAGATGCTGGTTTGTGGTTTGGTTTGGTTTGTAGATTAGGGATCTTTAATTGTACTGACGAAGTTTGTGGCAGTAACACCTCATGTCTTACGTTGGGAGGCATTAATCTGAGGATTTGGATTTTCTGTAGCTTGATATTTATGTCCAACACTCTTTAAAATTTATTTGGTTATTGCGATAGACTAACAGTGCTTAGCAGACTAACAGAAGCATGGTACAACTTCTTACCTACCTTGGGAGTCGGAAGCTGGATGGCAGCTGGAAATAACTTTTGTATGTTGAGGATTACTGTAAATTAATGAAAAACAAATCTAGGAAAAGGTATAAAACCAAATGATTTTACCTGTTAATTAGAAATTGCTGGTTTTCCCCATTTTTTTTTGCTAAAATATGTACTAAAAATAGAGGAATACGTGGGCTTTTTTTGTTGTTATTAAGATACTGTATAAACACACTGGAAGGAGATGGAGAATAGACTTCCAGAAGACCATTTCCCTTTCTCTTTGGATGTGCCAAAATTTATTTTTAAATGAAGTATTAACAATCCAGAGATGTTTGGAAACGAAATATCATTTAAGCTGAATGAACTGTACTCATCCTTTGGCTCTGAAACTAATCAGATGGTAATGGTTCCTCAGTAAAAACCAGGTCCACGGCGGCCAGCCCTCGGCCACACCAGCGCGTCCAGGGTGAAGCTTAGCAGGTGAAGCAGAAAACGGTGAGGCTGATTTGGTTAACATTTATTGTATTCTCTCAAATGAACTGAATCCTTCCATAGAGAACCAAATTAAGGATTTTTTCCCCTTACGTAAAAGCACAAATTTATTTTAAAATCTACTGTCCTCATTTCAAATGACTTAGAATTGAACACCAGTGATCAGTAATACTGTTGAGAGTAAGAAAAGACAGAAAGATTAATTCTCCATGCTTCCCTTGAGCCAGGATATATTTTTGCTCAAATGTTGAGCAGGCATAAGTGTTTCTTGGCAGGTTCTGTATCTGGAGTGTGTGTGGATATGCGTGCACGTGCGTGCGCATGCGTGTGCACGAGCAGGCCTCTTACGTCACAGAGTCGGAGTTGGAAAAGACCTCACAAGTGCACCCATGATCAGGTCCACCTGTTGGGCTCAGGAATCTCACAAATAATTGAGGATATGCCTTTCCTTCAAAGATGTCCAGAACACCTCCTTGCGTGGGGCGATATTCGGTGTTCTCTTGGGGAACTCGGATCTTTTGCGCTGTGTTCAGTTCCAGCACTTCTGTAGCTTCTAGACCCCTCCCTGGAAGCTGGCTATCTGATAGCACTTCATGTGGGAGAGCTATTTTTTGTTGCTTTTTACTCTTCCTTGAGCTGCACAAGCCCAAATAAATATATATATAGCCCTGATGTGTCTATTCTCCTATTAAATTAGAAGCCCCAGGGTCTAGTGTTGATTGAGAGGTTAAATTATTTGTCTGGACCTTTGTGATGATAATGCCACTGCAAAGAGTTGTAAACTGAATGGAAATTTTATAACCAGCATACTCTGTAAAGCAGAGATGAACACGCACAGAGCTTGGGATTCTGGGAGAGGACAGACCTTGCCAGGAGCACACAGGTTATGATACCTGGGAGCGGGACTTCGGACATCTTCTGCCCAGTGCTCTTTGCCTTAGATCCTGTTGCTTCCGCCGTAGTAAAAGTAGATACTGAAACAGAGGAACTGCTTTGACCATCAGGAGAGTTAAATTTTTTATGAAACTACTTTACAGGGAAAGTCAACATAAAACAACTGTAGTAAAGGTAAACGTGGTATTTAAAAAAAAGGAAATAGTAAAAGGAAACCCAGAAGAACAAGATGCAGTGTTAGGAAGTGCAAGCGTGACTTATTTCTGAGGTGGTCTGTCCACAACTGAAAAAGTGGCAATGGATGCAGTGATCGTACCAGTGCGTGGTGGATTCTATTCTGCTCGTGGTCGGAGTTACTTAAGACTCTCTGGATAAAAACAAGACTTGAAGGAACAGGACAAGAGTCAGAACAATGGGTTCTTAAGATCGTGTAGAAATACATCTAGGACTCTGGCGAAAGAGAAACATTCCGACTGCCAAATGGGTGGATGTGCGAAAGGGAGAACTCGGAAGTCGGGCATCCTAGAGGGAGCATGGGCAGCATGAGAGGTGCGTGCCTGCCATCTCTAGGGGGATCCTGGCGAGGGGGGTGGGCAGTGGCCAGGGACAGGAGGGGGGTGCAGGAGTGGGGGGCAGCAGAGCCTTCATGCAGGGGAAACAGGGTGGCTGGTGTGGTGCTCTTCTTAGACGAGGGACACTTAGTCTCATCAACAGAGAGGACAACGTGCAATGAAGCAAGCCACGAGCTTGGAGCCGTAATCTTCCGTGCTCTGGTGTCTACAAGGAGTTCCCGTCTTCTGGGATGCAAGCTATGTGACAGACTAAAAGATGCCAGTAAGCAAGTGTCACTCAAGAGGCTAAGTGAAAACCCACACAGTCCCAGATTGGCTGTATGCAACGCCCAAATTCAAAACAAATGGAAAGCAGCTGACTTTTCTTTCTGAAAAATGCTTTCGCTGGCGTTAGACACATTTGATTAAGTTACACTGACATTACATCGAACGTAACCTCGCCCCTCACTTTCGGTCCTGGAGTTACCTTGGAAAGCTTGCCCAAGACCTTCAGACGCTCCACAGAGGAAACCTGGGGGACTCTGAGGGTTGAGGATGCTTCCCATTAGCTTCCACCAAAACGTCGTCAGCTCCAGCACGCCTGTGGGCAGCGCGAAGCTGCTCGGCACATACCATAATGCACAGTCTCCGTGTTTCGGCTGCATCGGGACTCGTGGCATTATTCTCCTCCAGGGAAATGAGCCGTGTCTGTGTGTGCCATTAACTGATCTGGTTTTGCAGTGGACATCTTTCACCCACTCTCAGGAGAAAGGGCAGAATGAGCATGCTCATCTGGCGTTCTGAAAGCCGAGGAAAAGGTTCGGATTTGGGGAGGAAGCAGGTCTGTAAGTGTGCAGAGATCGATGGTGGTTTGAAGCCTTTGCTTTAAAGGATGGTGCACAGAGGTTTCGTATCCTCGTCTCAGTTGTGGTTTGGAAAGCCAAAATGAGCTAAAATGTTTTGTATTTCACGTGCCAGGTTTGGTTACCTGGTGGCCTCAAGGTGTAGGAGGAGTAATGTTTGTTGAATTCTGCAGGAGCCTGGCGTTCTCATGCCCCTCCTGCCTTGGGTAGTGTGTGTCCCTTGAAGTGGGGACATGAAGGAAAAGGGAGATGGGGACGGTTCAGGAAAGATAGCCCAGGGTATGTGATCTGATCTAGAAAGTTTGTTCCGCGTCCTCCTTTTCCCTCCATCTGTTGTCCACTTTTTAGGATTCCTTGTGTCAGGTGGGCCTCTGATCTCTTCTAGTCCCTGCGACAGTCCATTATTTGCTCAGAGTTGACTGTCAAAACCTTCAGGTGTGCTTCTCTACCTGGACCCTTGTTAAATGCCTGCGACCAGCCAATCCCTACGAAACGTTTAAGGTCGTCGGTGTAATGCGCTACTCACCTTGACAGCATCCGCAACTCCACCAACAGCTGTTGGCGATGAAACCCAGCAGAGTTGTTCATGCTTGGAATTTCAGGTTCAAAGTTATAGCACAGCCAATGGGAGAAAAAAATAGGGTATTTACTCACAATCGTTCATGACAAATTAAGTGGAGGTCGTGGTGAGGACAGTCTCGGCACCTGTGAAATCACAGATAGCTTGTGCCCGTCCTGTGAGTCCCTCTGATTTCTGCATTGATGTTACATCCAGCCTTGTATCAGGCAAGTCCTGAAGAACAGATACTGTTGCTGCTTTTGGCTTCCAGTTCCAGGAGGATTTTGTGGCAATGGAGTAGAAATTTGCAGCAATCCCTTCTTAGGAAAAATTGCCAGGAGCACAGACGTTAAGTCAGCGCCGTGGGCCAACTTTGATGGGGGTGTCTATCTATTTTTAGCAGTGCTGGCTGGGATTCCAGAGGGTCCGGCACACAGTCCCCCCACCAGGGGCTTTACAGAACTCATCAGTGATACACTCAAGTCTTGATAATAGAATTTTCCATGACAATTTATATATTATCCCCTTATTAGTATCTGATCAATGTTTTAAGAGACTTCACTTCCTCTGCCAGAACTCGAGACAAACTGCTTTCCTCCATCCAAAAGTGCATGAGACTCCGAGCCTCATCGCAAGCTGCTAAGCTGTTAATTTGGAACACAGGCTTCTAAAAAATGTCCGTGGGCGCGCCTGTGAGTGTGTGTGGTGGGGGGGGGGGGAGACGGACCAGAAGGCACCAGCACAATCTGTTGAATAAAATGGGGAAACTGGGCCTGGGGGCTCTTTCAAAACATTTTAAAAGGTCAAAGTCTGTGTCCTGACTTGCTCATACGATCCCCCCTGAATATCACGGGAACTCATGCCCTGGAGGGATAGAGCCAGCCCTTCACGTAGGGTGGACATCACAACCAAACGTTCGAAACACACCCCCTAGATTTTCTCTCTAGAAATCAATATGCAGCAGAGATACCCTTGAGTGGTGGTGACGAATGTTTTCAAATCAATGAAAGAATTTACTTCTCTATTTTGAAGAGGCAAGTTTTTGTCTCCGTGTGAGAATAGTTGAGGTTGTTAAAGAGTCTACTCAGGGAATTCTAAAATTATGAGCCTCACTACCTATCTGAAATCGGGTCTCTAGATGGGAGAGGGAAGGAAACATATTTTTAAATGTTAATAGCCCGCCTGATACCCCTTCCACTTATTAGACAGATGTTGGGTCAGAGGAAGATTTTTATTTTGATGAATAGGAGACACAGAAGAGGAGAGAGGCCACGTGGGAGAAAAGGGAGCAGGCTAGGGCAGCTCAAGGTTGGGAGAACAGAGGGATTCCCAGCAGTGCCATTGCAACCCGCGGGCTGGCCAAGCAGTCTGCTACGGGCGATAGAGGACCACTGGGGGCATGGAGGTGATCCTGGAAAGCCGGAAACACTTACATGTGAGAGTTTCAGAGCACGGCAGCCTGGAAGGTACCACAGTGGAAAGCAGTGGAGGGTTAGTGAAATTCTAGAAGAAAGAAGAGAAATCTGAACTTAGGACAGATTTCTGCTTAAAAGAACAGGATTTGGGGGAATGTAAGAAACTGGAAGAATTGCTCAGACATAAAAATGACACTTTGTGAGGGTGATTACTTAATCTAGCATGTCCTGAGGGACTGAAAAGGGTACTGGAAGCTTCTGGTTTTCAAAGTACTTCAAAGGGTCTGTGACGTCCCAGTAAAATTCAAGTTTACCTAGAAGCAACAGGTACTTTACGGTGGTAAAGTACACACATACACCTGTTAACATCTGTATGCAGTATTTCTCAAAGTAGCCTGAGAAATTTCTAAGAAGACTTGAGACAATTAGAATATCTGGTGCTGACTTTTGAAAAGCAAAATAAACACTCGATTCCCCCAGTTCCACATCATAGGATACAGGTAAAGAATGAGATTAATAAAGAGAGCTTTGGTAGGCAAAAACTGAACTGTCATTAAAAATCATAAAGCCTTAACGTCTCAAACTCTTGTATGCATTTTATGGACTTTCTCTGCTCCTTACAAGGATGGGGCGGGCACTCTCCCTTCTTCTTGCCAAGAGCCTTCTTTGCCGGAAGGTGGGAGAACACCGACTCTGATCCCGTCTCTTCCCCCTGCTAGCTGAAGGACCTGGGGCAGATCTGGGCTGAGGTCCCATCTGGGAATAATGCCCATCACACTGGTGCTTGGAAGAAAACATTTCAGCAGAGCAATGCTCTTAGCATGGAGATTTCAGGCCACTATTTAGTAAGTACTAACTATGTGTGTTGACACCAATGATATCTGAATGGGCCTTATTTTCAAAATTTGGTGAGGGCTTAGAATGGTGTGTCCATTCTAAGTCTATAAGATCAAGGAACGTTTGACTTTTAAGGCATTTTACAGACCATCTTACCCAGTGATTTTTTGACTTTTGTTTTAGTAACAGAAACCTTTTCCCCAAAGGAAAGAAGCCAAGCTCAAGGTAATAGCACTTCCCTAATAGCCCCCAGACAGGTCAGCAGAGCACCCCCCAGTTAGCCCTAGATATGTCAGCAGACCACCCCCCCATTACTGGCCCCCAGACAGGTCAGCAGAGCCCCCCCCCAATTAGAGGCCCCCAGACAGGTCAGCAGAACATCCCACCTCCAACAGTCTGGACCACAACTTATGAACCAGATATCGAATTCAGCAGTCTGATTTTACATAGGAGGAAATAAGGCTCAGAGAGGTTGAGTAAATTAACCCAAAATCACACAGCTGGCAAGTTGGAGAAACAGAACACAACCACTGCCCTCCCCCCCCCTTTTTTTCTCCAAATCGAGGAATCCTGGGTAAGACATGGTAAAAATGATATGCTAAGAAGATTAACACAAAAACTGATACTAACAGAAAACTGCAAAGGTAATAAAGTGAGCAAATTAAATGCAATTTAAGAAATCCTTGTCTGGAGATCAGTTGAGAAAAGGCATATACCTAAGGCCATTTTCTGTCTGCATGTCTTATGGATAGATGTAGCTATTTCTTCTTTTTATTTTACCATCCCTGGAGGCATTAGGGCTTTTGTAGTAATTTTTCATATTTAATTAGTTATTTAATGAGTTGCTTTGGAAACAAGGAAAAAAATGAGGATGTAACAAATATTTTTCTCCTGACTTTTAAAAGTAAGCAGCAATTAATACATTCTGTGTGCTTTGGAAGTGTGCAGTAGGTAATTTTCAGTCTCATCTTACACTTGAATAACTTCAGAGGTAGTAGTTATACAACAGGTGTGGAAAGGCAGCAGTGAAGGAGAGAGGAGACCCAGCATACCACCTGTACAAACTGGGGATTCGGCCCCGCAGGAGTTCAGACGTTGAAACATCTGGAAGTTGTATGAGCTCATAAGCTCAAACTGAACCAAAAGTACATTGATCATTACCCGTAAATCAACAGATCCCTTTGGAGGATCTGATGAAAGCCAAGGACCTGCTGGCCAAAGCCCTATAACCTCTCAATTACGCAGGGCTCACAGACACCATCCCACGTCTGTCAATCCCTCAGTTCCAATTTCCGGCAAGCTAGCACGGGCGTCAGACACATCAGTAGAAATGTGCTCACTGCTCAAAACTCATACAGATATGAACTGAGTAGGTCTCACCTCTGGGTGCTGTACTAGGTACCGTGGAGGCACTGCACCCAGCAAAGAGTGGAGATGGGGTTGGGGATGAGTGGTTGGGAAGAAACAGGTATGATGTCCCAACAGTGGTGGGAGCTGTGAGCCATGCTGGGTGGTCAAAGCTTAAAGAATGCAGATACAGGACTGCAGAAATAAAGTGTGCCTTTCATGTTTAAGGAACTGTTAAATATGATTAGAAGAAATGATGGGATTTTGATTTTATTTCCTGGGTTACTCTAAAAGGCAAGAGACTAGGGCAACGTGGGTTTCAGGCCCTAGGCGGCAGCTTTAGCTCATGCCAGCACGCGTTCTTCCAGCCAGCGTCGAGGACCCTCAGCCTGGGCTCTGCCCCCGAAAGCGCACGTTTGACGAAGGGCCCTCCTACCGGAAGGTGTCGAGGCTTGACTACCTTCCCTGCCGCACAGCTCTGAGCCTGTCATAGACACACACACGCCCTGCTGCGTGTGTGCGCTCCAATGCCGAGCGCAATGCCAGGCCCGCCAGTCTGCACGGTGAATCCTTGAATGTGTGAATCGTGCGCTCCTCTGTCTGCCTCCTCCAGTGAATGACCCACAGAATTAGAGGGTGTGTGGTTTCCTTCATTCAACAAATGGAGGAAAATAGGATCCAGCTCCTTGGGTGACCAACTCCCCTTGCCTTCCCTGACGCCTGGGACATCATTGCCCATTTCCTTTCCCCAAATCCTGCCCACACCTGTTTTACCTGAAGCCCTTTCTCCAGCACAGAGGCATCAGCCACGTGCCACCGTCCATGTGTCAACTTTCAGTCCTGCGGGGCCTCCTGTCCATAAAGTCAGCAAATATCCTCTCGTCACCAAGCAGGTGGGTAAAGAAGAAGACCCACTGATAGAAAAGGGCTGAAAATCAGGCATTCTGCATCCCCGCGCCCTCTCCCTGTTGCTGAAGCAGACGCACCACGTCTTCTTCCAATACTGAAGCGATTTGCTGAAATGAAAATGTACGCTGCGCCCCCTTCTCCCAGCTGCAGAGGAAGTCGGGGTGGACCCTCTCAGACTCAGGGGAGACATGCTTTGAGGGAAGAAGAAACAAAGTGGATCAAGATGAACATAATGGAAAGGTCTGGAATGTTAGCTCTGTCTGCCCTGGATTGGCCAAGGTTGTTGAACTTTCTTCTGAGGCCATATGAGTTCAAGGGTGACTTCTGGGGTGACAGGATGAAGTGCCCCCCTAAGGAGAAAGCAGCCGTGGAACGGTGGCTTACAGCGCCCAGGCCCCCGCGGCTGCGGAGTGGGAGGAGGGGGCCTGGCTCTGGGCGGACGTGCAAATGCCAGTTCGGGCGCCGGCCAGTTAGGCAGCCTCGGGCTGTCGGGGTACGCTCGGTTCCATATGGCACAGGAGCTGACTGGTGGCCCCGAATGTCGTCCGTGGATGGTTCTGGTTTCATCCCACGGGCAGAGGAGGAGGCTGGAGGACGTGCTCTGAGCTGGGTCGGCGTCTTCACTGTCGCTCTGGCTGCTGGAGAGACATCGCCAAAGGGAGGGCAGGGCTTGCTTCATGGAGAGCATGCTCGCTGTGTTGACTGAAGTGGTTTACTTTTCCTTAACTGCCGCCGCACTTGCAATCGCGGAGATAATACGGCCACTAGAAGCAGCGAGCCTGCAGCTTTGACTCGAGTAAATCCACTCGGGCGTGTGGCTGAGAAGTTACGCCAAGGTACTTGAGACTCGGTGGTGGGTGAGTTGTCAGAAGTTCGTGTTGGGACTTAGATGGTTACCTAACTTGGTTCGCTGGTGACACTGAGCAGTCGTCGAACACCTAATGCGTGCGACTTTTCACGGAAGCAGACTCCGAGTTTTAAGCGTATTAAAATCTTCACAGCATGGCCAAGTTTTCAGAATACTGAATTTGGTTTCTGAAGGATTGGGTCCTTGTAATGAATGGATATAGTAATAGAATTTTTTTTATTAGTTTATTTCCGTGCTGTACTATGTCTTTTGAAAATTTCATGTTTATGTAATTGTGTTTTCATTGCTCGAAAGAGGAAATTATACTTAAAGTAACAGACCCTAATTGAATCCAAGAAAAATGCTGAAGAAAATAAAGATCCTTCGGCCTGGAGAGGGGGGCTTGTGCCTTTTGTGACGCTCATGGTGGCTTACGGAAAATAATCTCGTTGCGTGAGTACCCAGAAAAGAAGTACTAAGCTCACGTGTGGTTTTTACTCAGATCTTAACTTCATGAGAGAAACTCAAAATATCTTTTAATTCTGTAGCAGTGTCTGAGCTGACTGATTTTAGGAATGTACAGAGAATTTAGAAAAACATCAGATTTTAAATTTTCAAACAGTAAAATTTTGTGACCTTTCTCTGTGGGAGAATCCTCATGTCTAGACTCGAATCACCTATTTGTTGGTGTTGAAAGTATTCACCGAGATTGTGTATTACACAGTTTTGTTTAGAAATGTGTGTGAGAGTTTCTACTGCTGTAAGACTCATTATCTGTCTCTCTTATGCTCACTCTTCCGGTGCTTAGGAATGTCAATTATTTTTTTACTTTACCTGGCAAAGAGGTGTCATGACCTCAATGAGGGGAGTCTTGGGGGAAATGATCACAATCAAGCCACAGATAGTCACACCCATGTCAACCACACTCCTGTACTCTCCACATCTCCTCTGCCCCACCCCCAACTACCAGACCAAAAAGCTAGTCAGAGTTCTTTAAAAAATGATTTGTACACTGATAGAACTTTGTGGAAAGATGAACCCCTTGACTGCATTTTGTTAAGCAGCCTGATGACTCCCTACTTCAGCAGATCTGAAGTCACTGACAGACACAGGTTACGCCAGCAAGGTGGGGATGGAGAGATGCATTTCTGCCCCTTTGTTCATCAGGGTGTATTATTTTCTTTCTTCTGGGGCTCGGTGGGTAGAGTGTCGTAATGATCCAATATTATTTGTCCCCTGCCGTATGCATGAGCGTATATATTTGAGAAGAAAGAAACAGCTCGAGTGTGGTTGACCATTTCAGAAATCCATCAGCTCTTAGATTCTTTGTTGGCCTTTGTCAATGATGTGGAAGGTGTGTGCATACAGGTGCACACATGCACCCTTCCCACCACCCTGTCCTCCCCAGCCCTCTGGCTCAGATGGACGTCGCTTTGGGCTGCGTGCTGCTCCTTATCTGGTTCCCCAGGCTAGCAGCTAGGGAAGGAGGCTGTTGTGTCAGGGGAAAGTAATAAAGCGTAAACCCCCGAGCGCTGCCTAAATGCAGTCTCTCTAGAGCACTTGTCATCATGAATTTCCTCAACAGTCTTCCTGATGTTTTTAAAAGCAAAAATGACGGCCTGATGATTATCTATTTCATGTAAAAATACGAAGAATGTTTTGATGTAAGGATGGAAATAAAACAACCATGTTTTGTTTTAATTTGTTTGGTTTTGTCCTCAAATCGATTTTGCTGTTATCAGGTGAAATTTTTGCTTCCAAAGACAAGGATAAAACTCCTAATATTTCTCCGTATAATTTTAGCATCTAGAATAGAGTAATAATACTTCTTTATACTTGTGTAACACTCAACACCACTGCTAATAAAAATGTAACATAAGCTACATGTTCTAATTTTCTTCAATAGCCACGTTAAAATAGAAAACAAATATATGGAATTAACTTGATAAAATATTTTATTTATCCCAGTATATCCCAAATCTTATCATTCCAACATGAAACCAACATAAAAAATGTATTAACGGGGATCTCATGCATTCTTCTTGTCCATACCATGTCTTTGCGATTGGGTGTGTATCTTACTTACCCCTGCAACACATCTCCATTCAGATTCACTCCCTTTTAAATGCTGGATCTCTGTGTGTGCTTCATATCCAGCATTTTGGGTAGCAGCTTTGTGCTGTACTCGAGTTTCACACAAATTACCTTATGTCCTCTAATATCTTCAGTTCTACAGTGAAAGGAAGGACTCATCTCCTGGTCAGAGGAACTGTGTCTGAGTCCATGTTATGAAGAGAAGCATTTACCACTCGTGCCTCTATTTGAACTTACAGTGGCAAATGCAGTAATTTCCTAAAGTTTCAGAAAAGGTGGTGTTCTTTTGTACAAATACTGAGAACTGAAAAAAATATGGTATTCGTTCAATATAAATATTAATTGAGCACTTACTGGGTGTTAAGCACGCTTCTGAGTGCAAGGATCCAGAGGAAATATAAAAATATTAAATTTAGCAAATTTTGATTATGTGCTAGGCATTGTTTGCTGCATGGATAGAAATTACATATGTTGCGATTTTGCAAAGCCTACATTCCTTGTGACTCTTCCTACTCTCCCTGAGCTGAATACTAGCAGCCTCAATTCTTGTTCTCCCATTCCCTGCAGACATTGGCCCGTGGACTTTTGTTTGAAAGGTGCTGGGGTTGATGGTATGGAATTGCAGACGGCTGAGAGCTCTAGCCTCAGGGAGGGCTGCAGCCTTCTTTCATGGACCCTCTTTTCCTTCCTGTGGAGAAGCCAGCTGCCAGCAGCTTCCACATCCCTACCCCCCAGCTCAGTCCCCGCCGTCTGCAGCCAGGAAAAGCCCATAGAAGGACTCTGCCTGGCCTTCCTGAGTCACGAGTCCATCTGTAGACCAGTCACCTGATTTGAGGACAGTGGTGCTATGAGCCCACATTCTGAATTATAAAACGTAAACAGTAGGGCTTTAGATGCTCATCCTGTGTTATGATGCTATGCACATTTGTGTTTCTAGAAGGAAAAGCATTTGAATGAGGAGAAGCAGAACAGCTTGGTTTCCCCTCAGTTCTTTGGAGACCGTAAGCACAATCTGACTAAGCCTCGTTTGCAATCTGCACGCTCGTCGTGCTTTGACACTTCAGCAGGCAAACTAGGTGAGCAGAAGGGTCAACAACAGAAGCAAGACAGTTTTCATTCTTTGATCCAAAACTTTGTGCCTGGTGATATCCTGTGCCATGAAGAGAACCACGCTTAATAATTCATTTTTCAGCTACGTTAAGCAACATGAAGTGTGCAGCCTCTGCCTTCAGGGCTTAAGTAGGGGAATCAGAGCAGATTCATGAAGCTGGAATAGTCCAGAATAGATCAGAAAATTTCCTAGGCTCTAACAAACTTTTTAATTCCAGACATACTTGGGATGATAGTGGCATTTATTGGATTTCACCACAAAGAGAAAAGCATCAAATCCTGAGAGAGGTTTCGTAGGCAGTAAATCTTATAGCTCTAGTTTTTAAGATGTTTAAAATATAAAACACATTCGTGTTAGCTGGTGGTGCCTACTTTAAATGCCTCTACTTGCGACACACGGCTGTGAAGTTATCCACCTGGTTTCCAAAACCATGCCCAAAAATCAAAACCAATGATGTGTGTGAAAATTCATTATAAACTGTAGTACAGTAGCAACTGAGATGGTCATACCATGATCCCTCTTGGTTCATAGTCCATTGTGGAAGCTGGCCTACTTGCAGAGAAAAAGGGGTCCATTAGCCCTGTTTGGGGAAAAAAAATGGAAAAACGAAGAAATTCAAAACTGAATACAATGCCATTCTGTACACATCTTGAAAAAGTTTATAGAGTCGTTGAAGTATAAAGGACTATTATGACAATCAACTGGAAGGATATTGTTTCCTTTCCAACATTCACTTTTTCAAGATGGCCCTAATGAGAAAGTCTCTTTTAGAGGTTAGGTGTAGTTCTTTGAAGTGGCACAGTCAGCCTAAAGCCAACACTCTGTAGTTTGTATTAAAAAGGAAAGAAAAGAAGGAAGCTAGTTTGCACAAAAGGCTGTGGGAAACGAAGGCTGCGTATAAGGAGCGTTTGCTTGGTTGATCGCACGTGTACGGCATCCACCTGCCATTTGGCGTTTGGCCTGTGTTTGGGGGGAGCTCTGATCTTGGTGATGGATGACTTTGTCAAGCTCTACACAGAAGGTACATGTCTATTTTCATCATCAACTAACTTCTATCAGGCACTTGCTGCTTTTGTTCCCCCAACCGTGACATTTTATTGACCCATTTGCCATCTCTCATATAAGTGGATGGAATCATCTTTCTTGATGGGAGAACTCCAAGAATATTATGCTTGTCTCTGAACAGTTTGAGCTTGCCATGTTTACAGATCACAGTGTTAGCTCTGTTCTTCTTCTCTGAGCGGTAGGTTGTCAAGAGGAGGGTTGGGCATGCTGACGTTAATTGCAGTAGAATTTCCATAATCAGTGTTAAGTCTCCTCTTCCGGTGACACCCATGAGTTTGTATTAGTTTGATTGGAGCTGGTTAATGTATTTAATAGATGAAACCAATTTGATTTAATTATACCAAAGATCTAAAGGATTGGGTCTGAGTGACAGTTGAGAGGTACAAATGAGATAATTACAGGTAAACATTTGACAAAAAATCTAGTATAACAAGTACACACACACACATATATATGCACATACATACTCATATTTTCTATTTAGTTAGGAGTATGGAAGACACGAGCTAAGTACAATGTGCCATTTCTGCAATTGGGACATAGCCTTGAAGGAGGATCAAGAGGGTGGGGTTCCATGGAAGAAATGGAATATACTCTTTCCTATTTGGAGATGTCCTACAGATTGATTAAATTCTGCTTACTATAATAACTCTTGGTTAATATTTCATGTTCATAATTACCTTCCATTTGTATAGTGAGTTTCTTGGGACTATATCTATTCCTAGCCTTAATGTTCCAATCCCTCGTTGCTTGGTTTGACTGTTTCCAATAACTTCTAAAAGTTGTGTTTGCTACTGACTTGTTTTTTTCATTTTTGCCCCTTCAGTATAAACACAGCTTAATACTGGCTGCTTTTCCATTTGCCTTTTTGCTTTACTTCTCCTTGGTCCGCATCAGAACAAAGCTTCAGGTAGCCCAGTGTATGATCTTCCCTTGTGGGTCCTACCAAACATAACCCCTTTATCTCCCTTCTACCCTGCTCAGTCATCCCCACATCTTTGTACCCCAGGCCGCCATACTCTGTATCAGTTTTGTGAGTTGTTCCTGTCCCATCTGGTACTTTTTTCACACAGGTAGGTGGTTGTGTCTTTTATGAATGTTCTGGATTTCAACAGGATGTAGAGACATCATGCTAACTAACATTGCATGAAACTACAGATTGCTCAGTTCTCATAGGGTGGCATTTATCTAGTCCTCCAAGCTCTGGGGGTGGGATTTCCCATATCCATTTTCTGGTGAGGAAATGGAAGCTCAGTGATGGAAAGTGTCAGGACCAGAGGGCTGGTAATCGGCAGGGCCAGCCCTCAGACGGGTCTCCTCACCCCATGCCCAATGCCTCACCAGCCGTTTTGCTTAAAGAGGAACTTAGAGCACATAATGTTTTTCAGGAAACCTCTTTGCAACAACAACAACAAAAAATATTTTTCTTTCCAGAACATTCATGCTTGGCCTTGATAGTCTTGAGTCCCCACTGCCCAACATTGCCTCTAGGACTTGGTTCATAGCTTTATTTCAGATACAAACATGGTTCTCATTATTCAACATTACAGCTGATCTCTTTATACACTGCCCTAGGAATCACTTTCAAAATCGACAGGCGTGTAGCTGAAGTCTCTCTTCTGTGATGGAAATTTCATTTCCAAAGAGAGAGAGCAGTATTTCTTAATTAGGTATTTACTCTAATCATCTAGAAAGAGAGTCGGTTGGTCCTATTTGCTTTATTTTCATTATAAACTAAAGATTTGGATGATGTTTTCATGAGTCATTGAGAACTGCACCAAGACTGTCGTTATTCAACAAATATTATTAATAATCAGAAGATAGACACTTACATTTCCTGTCACACACCCGTCCCTAAATGTTTGGGCCAAGGGCACACTTTTAATAGGTTGAAATAACAAATATAAATTGTCTCTCACTGTTACCTGAATATCTTACCAGTGTGGAGTTTTTATTGTCAGGAACCGCCAAATAACCAGCATGCATCATTTTAATTGAACCTTAAGCCTGACACTTTTATTGAAAAAAACAGATTTCAAGTTATTTTTCATACATAAAGGCTGCTAAGCCTATGCTTCATTGGTGAAGGCTATCTCAGATAGGGATGACCTTACCTCCGTGCTTCAAGGAAAAATAAAACCTCACTATCTCATATCCTTGAGATTTGGCAAAAATTGACCAATTAACTCTCCAAAGACATATAATGAAGAGACTGCAGGAAGTGAGACAAACTGAATTGTGCCCCGTTCTACGTATCAAAGTGTCTGTGACCCCGTGCCAGAGGCATCTGGGCATTCGAGCCTTGGGCTCTGTTCATAATGATGCCACCTTTGTGTGGCATTAGTCTCTGTCCAGAAACATGATGTGGTCACATCTTTGACGGCTCCTAATTCACATGAAACAGTCTTTCACATTCTTAAGTCATCCCTGGAGGATCAAAGTCACCGCTCAAGATCCATACTTTGGTGAAGCAAGGGTGGAGATATAATTATGGTGACCTTGAACCTATGACCTCAAAAACACGATTTAAAAGATTTGAGAACTCTACCTAACACCAGTGGATTAATTGGTATCTCTTATCATTGTAAGAGACTTCATCCAAATCCAGAAAGGCTCACATTTGCTCCATGTTACATGTTTATAAAGAATGTATAATTCTGACATATTTTATTGTCGACTTTGACCTGTAAACATAGAAACACTTTACAGCATCTGGCGGCTACTATAATCATCATCGTGTGATGTGTACAGTTGTTGCGTGGAAATAATACCACTTTGTTTTCCCATCACGATTTTCTTAGGCTTAGCTGTTCAGCACTGATTCATGTATTTTCCCCGAGATATATGGTCAACAAAACACTCCCTTGATTTTCATAAGGAAGGAATGAAGAAAAAGAGGCATCTGGTCTCTGGTCTGCACACGGTATCCAGTGGGTCATCGGAGGGTAGGCATAGGTAAGGATGCAGAAAAGCACGTGTGTCAGGGGTCCTGCTCCCAAGACATTAATGGTACTTTCAGAGAGAGAAGAAAAAAAGGGATCTAGGTTTCTTTGGTTCAGTCTTATGTGTTGCTTGCGGTCTGTTTCCTGGAGGCCATTGTTGGGGTCTATATGAAGATAGATGCTTCTGGGGAAGAAAGCTGCAGGCATCTAGGCAACATAGAGAATTAAGAGCAGAAACTTGGGATGAATATCAGGAGAAAATAGAAAAATCTATTAGTGTTAGAATTATGAGGATAAAAAGCAGTTTCTAGGTTTTTTTTAAAAGTGCTTTCTAGGTAGGACAACCGTATATTCCGGTTTGCTCAGGGTGGACTGTCCTGCTTCCTGACGATTGTCCTGGCTTCAGCATAAATAGCATTTCCTTTTACTCTCAACAGTGTCCCGGTTTGGGCACTAAGCTGTATGGTCAACACATGTATTGATGATGAATCAGCATCTTAAAATAGCAAGAGACTATGAATGAAAATTTTTGGTGAAATTCATTTCAAGCTTCCCTTTTGCTAAAAACCACAATCTGAGATCTGTGTCCATTTCTATTTTTATTGGAGGAGTGGTGTTTGACCTTATTTCTTAGAGAAAAAATAACAAAACTTTGCTCGCATGTTGTGAAGTTTTATTTCCAAGGCGGAGCTAGAATTCAGAACTCGAGCGCATCACTGCCTGTGCTAACGCCCAGCCCGTATGCTGGGGGACAGGAAAAGGCAAAGAAGTAACAGGGCGTGAACTGTGTGCATCCCTTTGCTCTGTGATGAGCGTGTCCCTAACGAAGGCCATTTACACTGGATATGTGATTTGGTTTGCCAGGACGGCAAAGAAGGCACACAAATATTATAAGCCTAGTAATGATTTGCAAAAGAAATCTCATTTGCCCAGACTGCTCCGTTCTGTTCTGCCTTCCGTGGAAATAGGCATTGCTGTGAGCAATGCCCGACACGCTACTGCTTTGAAAACAGGAGTGCTGTTTGGGTTTTTCCTGGGATCCCCCTGATGGCGGTGGTTATTATTCGTGTCTGCTGGAACCATCTTCGCGAGGTCTATGAGCTCAGGGAGGTCACGGTCTCAGAACCACAGAACGCCAGTGTCAGAGATTAGAAGGAAGGGGGAGAATTGTGTCCTCAGATGTCCGTGCCCCTCCGCTCGCCCTGGGACTGTGATGTGCAGTCGGGGTTAGAAGGCGGTCCGCGGCTCTGAGAGCGTCCCTGACGGCCACTGAGTCCAAACGAGGGCGCGAGAGGGAGGGACAGCACGAGAAGAGGTTCATGAAGAATGGGGGTTGGCACCATCCTCGTGCTACATCCCAAAGCGGGAGAAGTAAACTTGCGGGGGGGGGGAGGGGGGGCACACTGGGGATTCTGTTCAATCAGCGGACCACTGGCCCCAGGGGTTTTGAAGATGAGTCTACCTGACGATGTGCGCGTCAAGTGAAGAGGAATGAGGGGAGAAACAGGGGTAGGGAGACGATGCATTCGGCCCGGATATGGCCTTGAAAGCGCGCTATGTGGGTCTGCCTGTATGGTCTAAAATAGGGGAAGCCTTGGAAATCCTATCCATTTTCAGTTACTACCAAGTATTAAGTAGAAGGAAGTCTTAGGAATCATTAAGTTCGTGTGAAATGGATAAAAGGCAAGCCCATAAAAATAAAAGGTTTACTTGCCTCCCAAGAAGATATGCTCATTAGTGGCAGAAAGCCAGTTTCTCACAAACCCACCATCTCCCTGACACCAGCTCCGTTTCCTAGAGGGCCGAAGAGGACTCTGTGGTCACAGTGTGACAGAGACCCAGTGTGGGCCAGGCCACGTCCAAAAACATGGGAAGGAGACTGTCACTCCAGGGACGTTGACAAGGTCTGGAATCGCCCCTTAGATTGTTTATTCCTAATTCTAATCAAGAAGTGACCTCACTCCTGGGCTAGCACAGCCAGCCTTGTGTAGAAACACGGAACATAAATATTTCTCCATGCATACAGCCCTGCTCATGAGCTCTTGCTTCTTGCCAACACCTATGGCAGTTTTTTTCCTATAATAATTTTGAATGAGAAGTCTAAACCACTGGTTTCAATTTTGGGTATGTCTTAGGGAAGGGTAGACAGTAGGACACGGTTGCTGGGTTTCTGGGTTTACGTCACTGGTCCCCATGGAGGCCTTGGCGTACGCGTTTGTTTATTCCTGATTTCAGCACATGTATACCGGGCATCAGACACAGTATTTTCTAGATCCTCATGGCCCAGTGGAACTGGATGGATGGTGGCATTCTTCTGCGCCTGCAGCATTCAGCCTGGTAGCCACAGGGGCACGTTGCTGTTACGTTCTTCCGTGCCGCTAATGGGACTTGGTAATTTTAGAATTAATAGAATTTGTAATTTTATTTAGTTTGTATTAATTGAAAGAGTCATATGTGGCTCTTGGCTGCAGTATCGTATGGTACAGTTCTAGACAGTGATACTGGGTGGGGGGGAAAATGATGAATTATGACCCCTGACTACCAGACACTTGCAGCCTGGAGTGGTAGGGAAGGGCGGGAGATGGGTAAACACATCAGGACATTGGAGAGGGATTCATGTCAGAACAAGGGTCTCTGGGAGCATGGAAAAGAGAGTATGACTTTCCCTTGGGGTGGGAAGCATCAGGGAAATTTTGACGAAGAACCGATATTTGAATCTTGGTGAATGAGCTGAGTCTATTCCACACATCAGAAATGAACAGAAATAGGACGGAATTTTCAGCAGTGGTGAAATGTGTACAAATTCATAGTGCCATGAGAAAGTGGAAGGCTCTGGATTCTCTGCAATTCTGGGAGACATATATATATAGATAAAGATACGGATAGATATGGAGATATCAATATAAATGTAGATATGCACACACATATATGTGTGTAAGTTTTCTGCCCACGGGGAGGCGAGCTAGCAGGTGGTTCAGGTAAAACAGTACCCTGCACTATTCACCTGATAGCTGTTGTTCTGCCTTAATGTGCTGTGGGACCTTGGACAAATCAATCTACTGTTTAGGCCGTCAGCCTCCTCCCGGAAATGAGAATGACTTGAAGTGTGAGGCAGGGATGGGACAGCTTCACCAGCCCACCCCGCCCCCATCTTGTAGCCTTTTAGTAATTATTAGCTTCAGTCCAACTGGCAGTTCCTGGATTCACTGTGATGGCCTTCCTTCAAGACCATGAAAATATTCTTGGTGATGTCTTTGGCACTGGGTAGTTTTAACTGAGGATTCTTGGAGCTCCCCGGGAAGTTGAGCAGATTGCCGTAATGCCGATGGTGGCTGATCTCCTCTAGTTCGTGTAACAATTTTATGCTCCGAATGCCTGCATTATTCCCTTCCCTTTCAGGGATCTTAGGCCCCAAAGATAAATGGCTTTCTGTGGAGGCTGTGTGGAGACTGAATGGTATTAGGAACTGGCAGGCAGAGGTATGATTTTGGAGATTCATTCATCTATCATTACCTCAATTGGCAGCACTCGGCACAAAGGGGCTGTGTGGATTTTTGTGAGAAGAATACAAGATGTATTTTTTCCAGGACCTACCTGCTGGCAAGCTGCAAAAGGTTTCTGCCAAGCCCTGAGGGATCCCACTTGAGCTCCACGAATAGGCAGATGAATAACTGGTAGACCAGAAGAAGAAGGGTATGCGCACACCTGTGTGTGTGTGTGTGTGTGTGTGTGTAGAAAGAAAGAGCTCACTTTTATAAATGAACCTCTCAGGCTTTTGATTCTGTGATGCTTCATTTCTCTGTTCATCCAGGATGGTCCCACTAATCTGTAGGGAAGCTAATTTTACAAGAAATGAAACAGAGGGGAGTTGCTGTTAGATGAGAAGGATCCAGCCTTGGAAGATATCCCCAGGGGGGAGTGGTCGTCAGTCTGCCGTTCTTGGGGCTCTCCCAATCACTGCACATCCAGAGTGCTTTGTTCCTCTTCTCTCTCAGGGGGGACAGAGCCTCACACACGGTATGATCATTAACTCAGCCGGTGTGCTTAAATATAGAGATCGACGCTGAAATTAATAGCCTGCTGAAGAACAGAGCCACTTTCTGAGGGTCCATGAAAACATACTCTTTGAGTTTTCCAAAATAGGGTTATTAGACATGTTCCTAGTAATAGCCAGGATTTTTTTTATTATGGTGCACATATCTAAATACCCATGCTTGCGTGTATGTTTATTTGGAAGTGGACTAAACATTGCACCTTTCATATTTCCACATTTGTGTGATGGGGTCTGTTTTCAAGGATCGTGGAAAGTAACTGTTGGAGGGATCAAACCTGTTCTTGGAAGGGTGGTGGGCTTTAAGGCGGGCATTTGTGGTGAGCGCTGGGTGGTGGTATGGAAGTGACGAATCACCAGCTTCCACTTCTAAAACTAATACTACCCTGTATGTTAACTAATTTGAATTTAAAATCTTAGAGAAAAAATTATAAAATAAAAGAAAAGTGTTCTTTGTTATGTCTTAACTTAGGGCTCTTCAAATTTTTAACGTGCATACAAATCACTTGGCAGTTTTTGTCCAAATGCAGAGTCTGGTTCAGTGGGTGGTGAGGTCCCCTGTGCCGGCCCCGTGGTGAGCTTTGTAGGACCAGCAAAATCTGAAACATCAAGAGGGACCATTGTCTAACTCATGGGTGTGGGCTCAGAGAGCATGCAGATTTTGGGATTCTGGTTTTTCCAGAGAGAAGCAAAATGAAGTCTTCCGCTGTCAAGTCCTCTGAATAATTTGTTTCTCTCCAGCGCATTTTTGGGAATGTGCTTTGGCCCGTTCCCACTCCCGTGGCGCTCCCGGGGTCTGTGGCAGCACGCTGGCCGCGCCATCGTTGGGAATAGGAGCCCCTCTGGCCTTGGCCGTGAGATTGATGCTTCTCTGGTCTGGGGCGCTGCGGAGCTGCCGCGGTAGCCGGGCCTGGCGACAAGTCCCAGGAACAGCTGGTCCGGCCCGCAGGAGGAGATGCCAGCTTCCGAAGGCTGGTGATGGATGCAGGTGCGGTCAAGCCCTATCTCATTAGAGGGGAGCGCGCCGCGTCTCCTCGTAATGATTGCAGATGTTCCCCTTTGGCTCTTCTAATAGTTCCACTCTAAGCATATTCATTTTTCCTTATTTTCTAGTGTCTTTGAGGGAAATCTATCTTCTATGTAATCCAGTTTGGAGAGAGCTGACATGTCTGTGAAGAAATATACATATTTCTCGGGTTTTTTTTTTTTTCTCAGTTAAGTGTTGTTGGACTTTGATGTTTGATTTCTAGGCAGTCTTTAATGTGAGAGACAAACACATTTATTTTCTATCAATTCCTGGAAAATGCTCTCGACTTTAAAGACCTCTAGGCAGGTCTTGTCAGTACAGCAACATAGTGACAGTTTTCCTTCTAAAATTCGAGTGCTTATATCACGAGCAGCTGGTAGTATAGATTAATGCTTTATATAGTTTGAAAGCTGAAGTCCCATGCCGCATTTAGATGGTTTAAAGCATTGATTTTTCTCTCTCTGACAACTCTTAAGATACTGGCTGCCCCCAGATGGGAGAAAGTCAGTTCATCTCTACAGCACGTGTGTTGCTTGCTATAGAGAATATTGGAGAAACGGATAGTTTTTCTTTATTATAAGATGCACCACAGGTATGAGGAGTGTTTTAAATCATTGTGAAAATTGGAGTCAGTGAGACAAAATGTCCTCATTAAACTCAAGAATTTGGGATCCGAAACAACACTCAATGTGCTGTTTGGCCATTTATCCAGCATCTGGCTTGATGTCACTGTAACTGCTAAGGTCCGTCATTGGAACTACATCATATTTTGTAACGATTTCTACGAAGCCTGTTTTACGTGCTCACTCTTGTGGACAAACTGTTGCAAAATAGAAGAGGCAGGAACTAAATTCTTTAGTATCATCTGTGGTAGTTAGAAATCCCATTTCTGTAAACTGTTTCCATAGTATGTTCCCAAATTGTTTTTATAAGGTAACAGGACAAATACAAAGTGATTTTTGCGAGGAGGAACAGTTTCAGCATTGTCATTCTATCATGTGCTGTGTTCCTTTAAAATATTCTGGTCACGGGAATATCATCAACACCTCATCTTGAGAGAGAATCTTAAATATGGACCAACTGAGTTTGCAGGGAGTTTGTGTTTCGTCACTTGTTTGAAAAGGGAAGGGAGGGATGGAAAGGGAGGAAACCCTTATCGAAGATTCTCTATTGAGCACTTCCTTTTCCTGAGGCCGAGATATTCTGATGCCTCTCCCAGGGTTGTTTTCCCCATGCCCTACTCCCCAGGACAGGAAGTTCCAAGGTGCGGGGAGTGGGAGGCAGAGGTAAGAGGGTAGGTGATGTCCATGCCCATAAGAGTAGCTGTTGCTTGTTCCTATCGTGTGACACTGGAGCGGACACATCTGATTCCGGATGGTGGCTTCACGTGTGAGGAAAATGCAGCGTATGGAGTTCAAGTGGCTGTGGGATTTAGGCGAGGCATTGAGAGGCAGGCCTGGGGTAAAGGTGGATGGCAAATGGAGAAAGACCTATTCAAATCATTTACAGGTAATTCACAGTATGGTCCAAATAAGCCCAGATGCAAATCCAGATGCTGTGTTATTTCACACCAGCAGCAAAGATCGTGCCTGTGCTATTTCACTTTGTCTTTTCGCCCATAACTCGGAAGCCACAAAAACGTTGAATGATTGCATTTGGTCTCTCATCCTGAGCTGTATTTGCAGGACCTCTGTCATTTAATTTCTGCAGTTGCTAATTAGCTCACACATGATTTACACCTCCCTCCTTAGAGCCTGGGCTGAAATACTCCCAACCTGAGGCATATCCTCTGAATCTCTCTCAGAGCACATTCTCTGTAACATTAACAGTGGGCTTTGTGGAGGGGACTCTGCGTCTTCAAAACCAGTCCAATAAAATCGATCGGACGCTAGCTATGCGCAAATAGACTTCTTATTGACTACGTGACCCCTGAGATGCCATTGACCAGAATTCCATTTCTTGTTATTTAAGCTGAAGAAATAATCACACCGTTTCACCACAGCATCACTTCTCTGTGTTGAGAACGTAGGAAAAGGGGCAGCGTTGTGCCGTATGTTCAAGGGCAGCAGACACGCAGGGTGGAAGGGATCCTGGTGACATGGAGCCCTCAGCCAGAAGTGACTGTGACAAACTGTGAAAATAGTAGGGGGCGTGTCTGGCCGCCCACAGGTGTTGGGCGGCTTCATTTCATATATATTTTTAGGGTCACTTTATTTTTTTTATTATGTCCCGTTAGCCACTATATAGTTCATCATTAGTCTTTGATACAGTGTTCAGTGATTCATCAGTTGCATATGACACCCAGTGCTCGTCACATCACATGCCTGCATCCTTAATACCCATCGCCCTGTTACCCCATCTCCCCACACCCCTCCCCTCTGAAACCCTCAGTTTATTTCCTGAAATCCAGAGTCTCTCATGGTTTGTCTCCCTCTCTGATTTCTTCCCATTCAGTTTTCCCTCCCTTCCCATTCAGTTTTCCCTCCCTTCCCCTATGGTCATCCATACTATTCCTTATGTTCCACGCATAAGTGAAACCATATGATAATTGTCTTTCTCTGCTTGACTTACTTCACTTAGCATAATCCCCTCCAGTTCCATCCATGTTGATGCAAATGTAGGGTAATCCTCTTTTCTGCTGGCTGAGTAATATTCCATTGTATATGTGGTCCACATCTTCTTTATCCATTCATCTATTAAAGGGCGTCTCGGCTCCTTCCACAGTTTGCCTATTGTGGACGTTGCTGCTATGAACATTAGGGTCCAGGTGCCCCTTTTTTTTCACTACATCTATATCTTTGGGGTAAATACCTAGCAGTGCAGTTGCTGGGTTGTAGGGTAGCTCTATTTTTAACATCTTGAGGAAACTCTGCACTGTTTTCCAGAGTGGCCGTACCAGCTTGCATTCCCACCAACAGTGTAAGGGGGTTCCCCTTTCTCCACATCCTCGCCTTGTCGTTTCGTGTTTTGTTAATTTTTACCATTCTGACTGGTGTGAGGTCGTATCTCAGTGTGGTGTTGATCTGTGTTCCCCGATGGCTAGTGATGTGGAGCGTTTTTTCATGTGTCTGTTAGCTATTTGTATATCTTCTTTGGGAAGTACCTGTTCATGTCCTCTGGGCAACTTCATTTTAAATCTTAGATGAGGAGGTGGCCTCGCCCAACATTTAGGTAACTGAAGTCACATGACACACAGCACCTAGAAAAAAGTCTGGAGAGATATAACCATGTTTACGAGTCTTTGCTCTAAGTATTAATATAAATGGTGTTTAGTTTCTTCCGTTGTGTTTTTCACACCTTTGCAAATGCTTTACGGTGACTCATACTATTTTTGAAATGGGGGATGGGGCAATTATGCACAAAATTATTTCACAAAGTTGCAGAGAACTTTTACTAGATGCTGAGCTTTTTCCCCAAAGATTACTCCTGGTTCTGGGTTTATAAACTTTCATCAGGCCTTCACAGATAGGATTTTATGAATTTGCAAAGCCTCCGTTCCTACTTGCCTACATACACTCTGCCCCATGGAATGCTCAGACCAAGACTGGTCGTCTGTCAGGATTCTGTGGGAATCGTAGAGCAGCGGAAGACAGGGAAAAAGGCAGGGGTTGTTTCAGACGTTCCTCGGATGTCCTTCCTGGGTCCTCCCTGGAGCCTGAGATCAGGGACACACGCTGCACTATTTTATAACTGCTATCAAACTAAGACAAAATCACTCCCTGCAATTTAGAGGCGAATAGAATAATCCCAAGGCCGCTTGGCAAACTCCAGATCAGAGCAGATATTTTCCTCATTTTAAAGACAGAAGGTCTAAGGAGGTAAGTTGATATCCTGAAGAAAAAAAAAAGAAGAATTCACTATTGGACCGGGTATGTAGGTGGAGGACACCGTCCATCAGACCCCATCTCCAGCACTGTTCAGGATGTGTCTGAACTCGATGCTGGTGAACCATCCCCAGGAGCAGGTTCCATTCTCCCAGAGCCCCAGGGAGCACATGTGGAGTGGCCCCTGGGCTCCCAGCCCCGTGCCTTCCTGTCTGCAGCTGGCTCACCAGGCTGACGGCCCTGAGTGCGGTGAGGGGAGGACCCTGCCAGCTCGCCCAGGAGCACCAAGAGCCATTCAGAAGAAAGCCAGTCAGGGCACCTGGGAGGAAGAAGGAATGAATGAAGTTGCATAAGTTAACTAATTAGGTAAAAACCTGGGGAACACGTGTGGGGAGAGGATGAGAGGAGGAGCCTCATGGAATCAGAGGCACGAGTCATTCAGAAAATTCTAGGGAGGTGAGATAGAGGGGCTCATGTGAAGGTCCGTTGGACACTGGGGTGCCTCTTGCAGCTTTTGGAAGGTGTGTGTTTTAGTCACCAGTGGTAACTTGGGCCCCTGAGTCCTGCACGGAAATCTCGCGTCTGCTGTCTGAAGTGTAGGACTCTCACCCAGCTGTGCAATGGGAAGAGTATGGGCTTCAGGTTCTGACCACACCTGGAGTCCCAGCTCAGATGCTGGCTGGAGTCTGGTCGGGGGCGGGGGGGTACACAGAAAGTGCCCACAGCAACAGCTCCTATGGCCAGCCAGCCACGTTCTGCGGAAGCACAGACATCATTATAGGGAGTCCTTCCCCTCGCTCCAAGCTTATTTCTGCCTCAAAGTGTTTCTTTAAACTTGTATTTGTTACTTCGGGCTTCATACACCAGCACATCCTGTTCCTGAGATGGAAATGATTATTTCATTGTTTTTAGTACTTCACCAGAGAAAGTATGCAAGAACTCGTGATGCGTAAAGGAAGGCAGAGAACCACGTGAAGGAGAAGCTGGCAGAGATAAGCAGTTGATTTCATGCCCTGGCTGTCTAAAATCGCCACGTTAATTGCATTAGTAAGGAGCAGTGTGTATTCATTTTAACACTTTTCCCAGCAAATGCGGGATAGAAGACACACACTTCTCTTACGTCCTTACATAGCTGTTTCAGCATAACAAGTGAAAGTATTTCTTTTAAAAAAAAAATTTTCCAATGCCCCACACCTGAATTGTGAGTACTTATCATTTCACTGAACAAATATCAATACTTTGCCACTTACGGGTTGTATAAGTGACCATTAAGATGATTTGTGGGACACACATACATTATTAACCCATAAACAATGTGCAGATATAGGCAGTAAACTGTGACACTCACAATCCAAGCAGGGCCCATGGTGGGAAATGTTCCACGTCTTAATAAACAATTATGCAGTGGACCAAGAATACAGAATCAATCCAGGAGGCTAATAAAATGGAGTTAGAGACCATAATCCGTGTGCAGTGTACTAACATTACAACAAGCAGACTGCAGGCTGTCCCCCCGGGATGCAGGCTTCCTGAAAATCCTTCGTGTTTTGTGTTCTAAATTGGAATTCTGCAGGTATTTCTCAGAGAGTACCAATCAAGATGTTAATAACATGTATGTAGTTTGCCGTGTTGATGGCTTTCAGTGAGGTACTCTGGGATTTAAGAAAACGTAACATGGTTTTGGGTGTTTTGGGTCCAGACTGCTGTAGATGGACAGCCCATGCCTGCGGGCCTGTACAACAGAGAGCTGGCATTATAAACCTCTCTAGCGGTACAGGCTTACGGATCTAGAAGGAATTCAAAATGATGTGCTTGATACAAGTGGGAATTGCATCAGACGATGGGACATGTCTAAGATTACACAACGACAGCACTGGGGCTGGATGCCTTTCCAATTCTGCCTGGAGGGCTCTTAGCCATGTCACTTCAGTGACAAGTGTGACGTGAATGGGAAAACAGCAGGTGCCGCAGCCATGCTGAGGCAGGAGGGAGTGCCACGGCTGCTGCTGCCACTGCTGCTCTTGGCTGCGGGGGACCCTGTCACGTCCCCTAGCACGGGCTGCAGGATGACCAGGGTCTCTGAGAGCCGTTGACCATCACACCCCACTCTACACTTGGGAGTATGATTCAAGATGGAGTGTAGAGTTAATTCCAGAACATATGCGATTCAACCTAAATGTCAGGATCCCCCAGAGTTGTGGGGAAAACAGCACCATGTGGGACCGATGAGTCAGGGAGGGAGGCGTGGAGGACAGGATAGATGGGGGAGGGGGGACTGTGAGTAGAGACTCAGAAAGCAGCAGGCAGGGAGGGCAGGTGCAGGACCACCCTGCCGAGAGGGCCCACACTCTGCCCACTAGAACTGATGGGCGCTAAGAAGGTGGCTCTGGGCTCCCTCCACCAGGGAAGTCACTGGCCATAATTAGTGACAGCAGGGATGACGGTCATTTGTTCCCAAGGGGTGTCCAGCTGTTAAGTGCAGAGTGGGGGCCATGGGGGCTCAGGTAGAAAAGAATCATGTAAATGTCAGAGTGCCTCAGATCTCATTCCAGAAAATCCCAGGCAGAGAAAGGTGAGTCACTCCTACTACTTGATTCATCAGTTCTCTTCATTTCAAAGGTGAACTCGAACTCAACTCCTGCAAGGGGCAGAGGAGGGACTGTTGGCCGTGAACAGTGTCAAACCCTGTGACCGAGTCACTGGTTCCTCTGTATCCTGGAAATCGGACCGTGGTTTGCACAGGTGGCCCAGGCCGGGAGCCCGCATTCACACGCGTCTGCACAGCACATCCTTGGTCCTTTCCCTACCTGGTCCTATTCTTTTTGCAAACATAAAAGTAAAATAAACCCAGGTGGAAGTTTGAATTGCAAGCCACTGAGTAGTTTTTGGTATTGTAACAAAAAGAAAGAAAGAAAGAGCGGGGAGGGAGAGAAAGAGAGAGGGAAGGAAGGAAGGGAGGGAGGGCCAGTTCTTTACTTCTGATGCCCAGCATCTGAGCTTTTAGAAGACATCCCTTGGGATGCCCTGAGTGGCTCAGTCAGTTAAACATCTGCCTTCCTCTCAGGTCATGACCCAGGGTCCTGGGATCAAGTCCTGCATCGGGCTCCTTGCTCAATGGGGAGACTGCTTCTTCTGCCTGCGGCTCCCCCTGCTTGTGCATGAGCTCTCTCTCTCTCTGACAAATAAATAAATAAAATCTTTTTTTAAAAAAGAAAACATCTCCTAAAAGCTAGCTGTGTTGGCGTGGTGCTGTGCGCACAGCAGACGCATGCCGCCAGGCTCCGTGGCTGGTCCCGACGTCGGTCCAGTTGGCTCAGCAGCAGCCCATCATCTCTGAATCCCAATAGCTCTCAGAGGTGCGCTCCGTGCACCTCCTCACCCAGGCAGGTCTCGCCAAGCCCTGTGCTCAGGGAAGGATCCCATGAAACCTCCCCCCCAAAGCTTAAAGGATGGGGAAGTTCCCCAGTTCGTCAGTGTTTGCGTTTCAGTAGGAAGCAGATAGGGTAGAATTTTAAGCACCAGCTGTATGGTGGGTGTTTTTGTTTCCCTGAAGGATTTGTTGTTTGGGGACTGTTGTTCGGTGCCCCTGAGGTGGTGCCGTCCTGCCTGTCCACCTGTCCTGCCCCTGACCCACGGCGTCAGCCCGGCCAGGGGCAGGTGCGTCTGGATGGCTCCTCCACGGTCTCTGTGTCTTACTAAGCACATATTCGTCTTGCCTTCTGGCAGCTCTTTTCCATATGGCGTTGTGCTTATTTTTATCCTGGATCCAACTTGTTTCCCTCAGTAGATGACATTCCTTGCCAAGATGCTGCCAACGAAGGTGGATGGCAAAGTCAGAGTTGCTTACATTTTTCGAAGGGCTATAGAAGCATAGCTTTATTTTGACAAACAATCACTCCAAATTTGACTCTCCACCTGGCCTGACAAGCCTCTCTCTGGGCATCTTCCTGTCCCCACGCTCCTCTGACATATGATCTGAAGGGGCCTCTCTCCAGCAGGTGAGGAGTGCTTTTGTCTGAGGGCCTTTATCACGAAGGCAGGTCTCTGCAGGATAATGAAACTTCGTGAAACATCAAGAAGAAAAAAATCTCAGAAAAACTTAGAAGTCACCCACGATTCAGAGAAATTCAAAATCCACGCATATGCAATGAAATGAAAGTGGCAGGTGCAGGATCTGACTGATTCAAGCCCGGAGAAGAAAGGACAAGGAGCAAGAAGCAGCCGTGAGCTTGTCAGAGTCCGGCGATCTCACCAGGGCCAGCGCGAATGTCTGTGCCCGTCCTTACAGATAGCCTTTCGGGTGAGGGTGCTCGGACTCATCCTGCTATTTCTACCTTTACCACCAGAGAGTGGGACCACGGTACTCCCGCGCCATCCACCTCCTTGCAAATGTCGAGGCCCTTTGATGAACAGACCGCCCATTGAAGCCCACGGGACAGCCACGCTGTGCGCACAATGTCCCCTTTAACACTTACTCGGCAACGGTGCCTCTCCCCCCTCACACTGGCCTGTTTTTCCTCCTGAACCTGATCTGAAAGCAAACACTGGCGGACTCTTTTGCCACAGCGGCACTGGCCAGCTTCCTCCATCCATCGCTCTTTCTTCCCGAGCCCGGCCTCACTGCTCTAGAAGGGGATCAGTGCCAACCTGTCTCTCCCGGGTGATTAAGCATCCGAAGTTGCTATTTAAATTGCAGATTTCTAAACTTGCACCAGACTGGATAGGAACCGGCCAGATTATTTGTTTCCTTTTACATAAAGTGCTGGATGGTTGGGCTGTGTGGGGTCGGTCCTGGGTGGTCAATGCCAAGGTACTAAACTTGCATAGACTGTACAAAAATGTGATTTAATAAAACATCCTGTTGCTTTTCCTTCTTTGAGATGTTATTCAGGGGCACATGTTATGCATTGAAAATGCCGCTAATTGAGATCTCCAGGGAAAGGAAGGAGGGCGTGGGGATAGACGGCGTGGGCAGGACAGCAGAGCAGGGGTGTAGACGGCGTGGGCGGGACAGCAGAGCAGGGGTGCAGCCTGCTTTATTCTTTTTTTTTTTTGAAAGATTTTATTTATTTATTTGACAGAGAGAGAGACAGCCAGAGAGAGAGGGAACACAAGCAGAGGGAGTGGGAGAGGAAGAAGCAGGCTCCCAGCGTAGGAGCCTGATGTGGGGCTCGATCCCAGAACCTGAGCCGAAGGCAGACGCTTAACAACTGCGCCACCCAGGTGCCCCAGCCTGCTTTATTCTTAACACCGTAGTTGGGCCGATGGGGATGGCGAGTGGGGAAGAGGGGATGGCTGGCAGCCCGTCCCAGTGGGGAGGGGACTTCGCAGCTCTCTCAGCACAACTGGTGGATCCCAAGTGGCCGTTCATGAAGACCGCACAGGATAGGAAACCTCACTTCCCATAAGTTCCCATTGTCAACAGACATGTTCTGCATGTCCATGGGAATTCAGTGATCATTTGCAGAACAAGTGATAAGAATAGACCACGTCGAGTCCAGTCCTCACCCGACGTGCGGTACTTTGACCCGAGAGTTCCCGTTTGTTCTCATCATAGATTAGGGACATCATTACGTTTGGTGAGTTGAAATAGAAGCAGCCAGTGCTCTGGGCAAAAGAGGTCTGTTTTAACCTCCTCGGGATGCACCTGTTACGACTGCCTTTGGTCAGCAACTTAACGTGTTGACCGCTCTGAGCACAGCATCAAATTCTCTTTGGACCAACTTAGTTGATCAAGATTGATATGCAAAGATCACATGCTGCATTTGGTGATTATAAAAGGACATACTGTAGATTTTAATTTATTTTAGATAGAGAGCTGCAACAAAGTCCTAATGCCTTTAATGGGACAGAAATTAACACTCTATAATCACTATGATGTATCTTCTGTGAACTATTGCAATGTGTGAACCACTTAGCAATGAAATGAATCAGGAATCTCTAAACCCTTGCCAGTCAGCTCAGTCCCCAAAGGCCTATCTGGGTCTGTTCAGTCCTTTCCCTTTTCCAGCTTTTGATGTGCCGTCGTCCGCCATCTTGCAGAAATGTCCTTAATTCTCTTGACCTTCCTTCAGGTAACCTGTTCACCAGCGATGGTGAATAATTTATCCCTCTGGTTTTAATGTGGTATATTTTCTTGTCTTTTTAACAACTAGAGACCCAAACTGCTGTCATGTGGTCTCTTGATTTAAAACCATCTTTTAAATAACATCCCCCTTTATTTCCTAGGTATTGTATGTAGAGGTATGGGCGACATTGCTGATGTGTGTTTATCACGTGGGAGGCGCCGGTCAATTCACAGAGCATATTACGTGCAGTATCGTACCGCAACAGACATCTATGCTATGGTTATTACACCCACCGTCCCACTGAGGGGGTGAAGCTCGGCAGTCACGGGTCTTGCTTATGTTCTCATAGGTAGACATGACAGACGGGGGCCTGAAATCTGGCATTCAGCCGATCTTCACTGCAGAAAGGGGGCTTCTGCTCTCGGTGGCTGAGAGTACGTGCTTACATTACAGTTTTTCAAACTGCACTTTCCTTTCCTTACAGTATTGGGACTTCTTTCCATATCTGGTAATAGAAGTACATAGATTGCATTCGCTAACGAAGGAGTTCACAGCTGTGAGCATAGACACTAGTTTTAAGCCCTTTTATTACTAGTAATAAATCACACTTAAATATTATTCCATTTAAATTCTGATAAATACCTCTATCCTCCTTTTGGTATTTAGAAAACACCAAAAACGTGTTAAGTAGCGTTTTGAAATAATGGGGTTAGACAGTGGGAAGGTGTTACAGGGTAGACATGAGTCTTTACACGTGTTTTGCTTTACACCAGGATGCTCACATCCACTCAGGGGGAGGTTCTCTGGCTCTGTCCTCCTCCCATGTTTGGGGACTGGGCCAGATGGAGGAGGTGGTGACAGAGGAGACTTGGAAATGAATCACCGTGAGTACATCCATTCAGGTTTTAGAAATGAAACCCACAATCAGAGGTGTCTTTCTAAAACTCTCTCTTCAATGATCTGATGAAAAAAGCCAGAGGGCGGGGCACCTGGGTGGCACAGCGGTTAAGCGTCTGCCTTCAGCTCAGGGCGTGATCCCGGCGTTACGGGATCGAGCCCCATATCAGGCTCCTCCGCTATGAGCCTGCTTCTTCCTCTCCCACTCCCCCTGCTTGTGTTCCCTCTCTCGCTGGCTGTCTCTATCTCTGTCGAATGAATAAATAAAATCTTTTTAAAAAAAAAAGCCAGAGGGAAGTAATATGGACAGACACCAGTGACCCGAGATCACGACAGACTTCTCGTCTTTTCACCTCCTGCCAAGCAGAGTGCAGACATGACGTCTTTCTTTTTTCCTGGAAGCAACTGCATCACGTTGAAGAGACAGAACGCCCTGTTTCTTACTCAGTTTCCCGTTCCTTATGTTTAGTCTTGAGATGCTTGTGTTTAATTTTTTTTCTCCTTAATGACATTTAATTGCACTCATTTCCATATTCCAGGCATCGTAGATCTTGCCAAAGCGACTGGCTCTTCCTCGTGCCTTCTCATAATATAAATTCACAAGAACAGTTGCTGAGTTAGAGCGGAAGTCACTTCAGCAGTTAAGGGGAACATTTCAGTGCACGGTGTGGCGCTCACGCCGCATTCTAGGGGAGGAAGAGGGCTCTGACCCCTGGTGATGGCCCTCAGGGGAGGGTCTATGGGAGCAGTGGGCAGGTTCATTCCTTTAGGGACTCACTTCCTCAGGGCAAACCAGTAGATCTGGGAGTTGGGAGGACAGTCGATGTTTCTTACCCAGAAATTGATATGAACACTCAACAGCTTCTGTAACTTTCAGTCTTCAAGAACCGCACGGTGACTATTTTGTTTTAAGGAACCATAAATGAATTGGACCACGTCTTTCCATCCAAGTGTGAGGTGCCAGATGACAGCATAGTTACCATCCACTTGTCGTAACTTGAGGGCAGCACCACGGCCGGGACGATGTTGGTGCCGAGATGGCAGACAGCTCACCGTCGGGTCTGAGGATGAGCCAGACGCTGGAGTGGGCACTGTGCTTATCCTACGTTAGCTGGTAATTCACCTCGTAAAGAAACTAACATGGGGCAAAGGACATCAGGTGGCCAGCATCGATGTGTTTCCAGACTCACCTCGCTATTAACTGAGATGTGACCAGAGTGTTCAGCTTTGCTGAGAACGACTATGGTCTGTTTGCATTGGAGCAGAGGGAACGTGAATGGCTCACATGAAACAGGTTTGAATGGCCCTGACAGGTGGAAGGGCACAACAGCTTCTGACTGCCTGAGTGCAAGATCTCGTGTGTCCCCTGGCGTGATCATCACCGTGCCACGCACTGCTCAGTTCTTGGTCCCATCTTCCCTTCTCCCCGAATCCTGGGCGTTTGTATTACGGTGACTTCCTGCAGCCCTGGCTGCTCAGTCTCCCGCACGCAGGCGCGTCCGTGCTCCGCCTCCCACCTGTTCCCTGGCTTCTCTCAATAACACATGGAGTTTGTAGATGCCTTGAGTTAGTTTCCTATGAGTGGAAGGTGTTAAAATGAGTACTGCTCCCAGCTTCACTGGCGTGGGATACAGATGAAGGACTAGGGTCGGACCCCAGCTTCCAATCTCACACGGATTACTTGGCACCTCTGTATCTCCTTTTTCTCATTTGTAAAAGATGAAAAATAACCTCAAAGGGCTATTGCAGAGATTAAATAAGACAGTATGTTTCAAGCGCTTAATACCTGGCACCTAAAGAGACTTTAATAAAGGAGAAGAAATCTTCTAACGTAGCCACTCATCAGTCATCCCCGGTGCGGTTTGCATTACACCCCTTCTCCTGTGCTGGCAGAGGCGGGTCTGGGCCTCCCTGTTCTTAGTCCTGACAATTGTCACCACTCCCCCGAACTGCTTGGGCTTTGCTGTTCCTCCTTCTGCCACACGGACCCAGCTCTGCTTGGCTTCCCGCGCAGACGCCACAGTATGCCCCCACAGGAGACGCTGCAGATAAGCTCCTCGATGAGCCCCTCCCCATGGGTCCTAAGTCAGGGGTTCTGAGTGTCCTGCTTCATGCTTTTCCTGTCGTTTCCAATTGCTGGGGGAGGAAAGACATTCTGATTGCTAGACCAAGTCTGACTGTCCGCTTCCTCGGTTCATCATTTTTTTCCTGCAGAATACCTTCCCAGTGTCATAGGAAATTTACATGTGTTAAAAGACATATGCTTTTTTTTTTAAGATTTTTTAAAAATTTATTTGAGACAGAAAGAGAGAGTGCATGAGCAGGGAGGGAGAGGCAGAGGGAGAGGGAGAAGCAGGCTCCCCGCTGAGCAAGGACCCCATGTGGGGCTCGATTCCAGGACCTCAGGATCATGACCTGAGCCAAAGTCAGACACTTAACCAACTGAGACACCCAGGAGCCCCAAGAGACATACTTTTTTTTTTTTT
>NC_048218.1:209004211-209020451 GCF_002007445.2 Ailuropoda melanoleuca
CATAACGCCGGGATCACGGCCCTGAGCTGAAGGCAGACGCCCAACCATTGTGCCACCCAGGCGCCCCAGGAGACATACTTTTTAATTGAAACAGAAATACTTTGATCTGGGAGTGGGGAGGGCTACTCCTCTCCATTATACCTGTCACCAGGTTATCTTCTCTGAGAGGTCAAACACCTTCCTCCCTGCTTCCCGACCCATTGGTCAGTTCACCGCAGATGAGAATAAGAATTCCATAGGCATCCCTATTAACAACCCCTCTGCACTTCCTAATGGTGAAATTAACTGCAAATAAAGTATGTCTCAGGCTTCCTCCGAGAGCAGCTCAGACTCCCAAGATAAAGCAAAGACACTTGGGTCTTCACACACTGAGGGCAGATGAAACAGAGGACTTCCCAGCATTTCATACTTTCTTGCACATGTTCCTTCACTCCCTGCTAAGTGGAAACGTCCTTTGTCCTGAGGGTCCCAGACAGGCATTACACCGGAGCTTCCATGTCATCAGTCCTGTCGCTCAGAGCACTGAGTCCAGGCCATCTGTGCTGGAAAGTCACTATGCAGACTCTAAATGCATCACCATGCCTCGTGGGTCATTATTTTAATACAAAATAACAAGTGTCTCTTGGGAATATACAAAAACAGTGCACCTTAATGTTGACTCTGGGAACTGAAAACCTACGGATCTCAGTGAGGACTGTCACAGTATCATTTATCCCCACCACACAAGCTATCCTGGGAACGTCACTTGATGTCAGATTGTTGCCTTTGACCAAGCCCAGTGAATTTAAACCATTCCTCCTGTTCAAGCCTGAGTACAGAGGACGTGCTCAGAGGCTGGCACTGTCCTCCCAGTCTTGGCTGGGGTCGAGTATGCATTCATAGGCTATAAACTTTTGATCTGGGGGTTTTAAAAATCTGAATGGTTGTATATTAAATGAAAAGGATCTGACATAATCCCTAGCCTTGGATAAAACTGTTTGTTTAAAGAGCGATGTTTTAGGCAGAAATTAGTTTTCAGAACATTAAAAGATTTCAGCGCTAGTATTTACAAATCCTTTCATATGCATGAAAAATTAGCAACTAAATCTGGCCATTAAAGCATAATCTTTATTTGACCAAAGCATGATATAAAAATGGAATAAACTATAATTTATCTTAGCTGACAGCTAATTACCTGCAAGTCTGATTAAAGGGAAAACTAAGTTCACTTAATTAGTGTTTTGGTGTTTAGTCTGCATACACATAAACATGCCCATCTCTTCCTCATGAGCATTGCTAGAAATAAATTACCATTTTTATTTTGTCCCATTCAAATGTTGCCAAACTGAGAGCAACATTCGAAGAATGGGTATTTTACGAACAATGGTAACAGGTGCTCGTGGACTGTGAGCCCGAGAGAAGGGAGAGCCTGAGAACACAGGATGGGGTGTTCATGACTAAGTAGATTTCTTTCCCCGGGGGACGTCTTTTCAGTCGTCAGCGAGATGAGCCAACTCGCAGAGTGAACCCCGCCCGCCGGTAATCCTGGCGCCGTCCTGGAGAGCCCCGCGTAGCCCCGCGCCCCCTGAGGCAGATGGGCTGGCTCTTTGGAAAGCCTCTCCATCGCTAGCTCCTGGTGAGGCTGGTTTGGGGGCCTTTCCAGGGTTTGGAGAACTGGCAGCAAACACCGTGGAAGGCACACCCCGTCCCTCCGTCCTCACCCACGTGTTCTGACGCCACCGCCCTCTCCTGGCAGCTGCCACTTACACAGGAGACGTCGGTGACACTCCTCAAATGGCATCATGAAGTCGTCTTCCCTCGCGAGATGCCAGAAGGAAAAGAAGCCTTCTGGTAAGTGATCGGAAAGGCACAGGATGCTATTCTAGAAACAGGGAGGTGTTCCTCCCCTAACACCACACACCTACCAATAGCTCAGTGAGAGGGGTATATACATAATTGGACTAAAATATTGTTTTTAAAAAGCATCGCAGGTTTTCATCAAAATCCGTAAAGGCATGAATGTCTTAATTAAATCTGAAACTCTACTCCCTAGGCCTGAAGTTTCAATATTATTTTTCATTCTCACTGAGCATCCTGTGTGATTAAAGTTGAATGTAAGCCATGAAATAGCCAATTATTTAAAGGAGACTATCACTGAAACAAACCCAAAGCAAATAAAAAAATCATCTCAGGCTGACGGGACACGTCCGATGAAAGAGACACACGGGGCGTGTTCATGTCCCGAAGACTTACGTGCTGGATCGCTGCCTTTTGTGGCCCTCACTCCTCTCCTTTGCAGAATTGTCTGGCGTATGGAAGTTCTCCAAAATAACTACTTCTGACAATATTTCTAAAAACTGCAGAGCGCAGATGTTAAGAGACAGTGTTCTTAATGATAAGTTCAAGCTTCTGTAGCAGCTTCTGGAAGCATCCCTTTGCCCACTGCCCACTCATCTGCCGTTCCTCTGCTCCAGCAGTGGGAGCGCTCCTGTCCTGCACCCCGCTTCTTGGTTTCTTCCCCTCCTTGACCAGATGGCGCTAAGGTCACACAAGTCACAGGATTCTAATGCGTTAACTTACACGATCCTTTCTTACACCATTGACCATACAGGCCACCTGCTCTCCGCCATATTTTCCCAGCCTTGTGGACAAATGCCGTTGTCCTGTAAGTGATAATTAGGTGGTGGTGGGAGGAGTGTTCCTTGTGTCAGGGACTCAGCTCGGTACAGAGCATACACCCCGTTAATACCGTCTTCTAAGCGGGCAGAGAATGTGAACGCGCAGTGTCCGAGCCGTCGGTGAAGGCGTCTTGGGAAACGTGCCCTGAGACGTCTCAAGGCCGGCCAGGAGGAAGAGGACGCGGGTTTGCACGTTGGCTCCTTCTCTGAGGGCAAGTAGAGAGATGCTAAAGTTTCCAGTTCGGCCCCCGAACACTTCATTCACAGACTCAATTGCCTTAATATGGGCTTGGTATGCTAAGCTGTGGGTTGTCATAGTAAAAGTGGAATTGTGTTTATGGGCTGTCTCCAGAAGATGGATGTGAAAGATACGGTTTTTAGGAAATAATAAACTTCTCATAATATGTTCCGCATGTGTGACTTACAGCCGTATCCCTCAGAGTCGGTGCACTCCTCTGAATGATACCTTATATGGCGTCAACACTTCAGAAACCCTCTGCAAAGCTTCCTCCCTCTCTTAACACAAGAGCTCAAAACATGAGTATTGGTAAAGGTCAGAAGTCGAGTTTGGGCCATTTATCCTGTGCATAGAGTAAAAAATAAGTTTTAAGGCTTATTTATGGACCTTTTACGTGGACGGCCCTTTGAGTCAGGAAGCTGGCAATAGCTGCGTCCAGGTGCACTCGGCAAGCAGGTGTCGAATACCGAACCCTAAGTACAGAGTGGCTCCCGGGTTGCCGGGGTGAGTGAGACACCGTCTCCGCCCTCAGGATGAGGACAGGGGACACGGCCAGGGAGTTGGCTGGATGAACCCTGTGTCAGAGCAACAGCCACGTGCCCAGGGTACAGACCACGCCTGGTGACTTCCCCTAGAGAACGTGATCAGGCTTCCCCAAGTGATCAGAGGGGTGGGGTCACTGCTCTGCCCGTCAGGGGTCCAGGCCTGAGCAGGTGCACCCTCGTAACCCTTAGGAGCTGAGGCCTGGCAGGAGGTGGGATCTCACACTCCCTAGCCACACCTCCCTTCCTCCCCAACCTGCTCCCCAACCCCCTTCTCTCACCTCCCTTCCCTTACTTCCCTTCCCTCACTTCACTTCCCACACCTCCTGTTACCCCCTTCACTACCCCTTTTCTTCACCCCCTTCCCTCACCCCTTTTCTCACCTCCCTTCCCTCACCTCCTTCCCCATCCCTTCTCTCACCTCCCTTCCCTTACCTCCTTCCCCCACCCTTTTCCCTCACCCCTTTTCCTCACCTCCTTTCCTCACCCCCTTCCCTCACCTCAGTGCCCTTCCCTCCCTTCCCTCACCTCCCTTCTTTCAATTCCTCCCCACCCCTTTCTCTCACCTACTTACTATCACCTTCCCTCACCTTCCTTCCCCCACCCCCTTCCTTCACCCCTTCCCTCCACCTCCTTTCCTCCTTCCCTCACCCCTTCCCTCACCTCCCTTCCCTCATCTTCCCTCCCCCACCCCTCTTCTTTCCCCCACCTCCCTTTTCTTACCTCAACCGTAATCTGCCTCTTACTCCCAGGATAGGGATGTCTGCTCCAGGCTCTGACCCTACATTTTAGGATGGAGAATTAGAGTTATTAGCAAGTCTTTTCTCAGAGAAACGGGGCTCATTGGCAGCCCTCTTGTCTCAGAGGGGCCTGGCCTTCTGAGTCCTGTTGATTAGCACCTGGGTGTGAATTTTCATTAACAGACCCCTGCTAATGGCAGGATTGAAATAAGGGGTGCTGTCCACACAGATGTTAAGTGGTAGCCTCGGGATCTGAACCCACCTGTAGACTGCAGAATCTGCGTTTGCTCAACCACCAGCCCCGCGGTCTCACTGTAGCTGAGCCCCATTTGTCTCAAGAACAGAGGGTGCGGGGCGGCCACTCGCCTGGGCTCTGGCAGGGTGCCCTGGTGGGGGGCGCTTCAGGCTGTGCCTCTGGACTTAGGGTTGGGAGTGACGGCACCAGCCCGCCAACCCCACCTGCTTTCTGAGAGCCCCTGTCCAAGTTCCGGCCTCCGTCCCCACAGAGCCACCTCCCCAGTCTGACCTGCCCAGAACCAAGTCGGAGAAATGAAGGGAGAAGACGGCTACCTCTGCCTTCATGGGTCCTTAAAAATTGGGCTGTCTGTGGGCTGATTTAGGGGGTTAACAGTAAGACGTGCTTTTGTTTATTTGTTTCTGTTTCAAGAACCAGAGGACTGGACAGCCTCCTTCTTGCATCCACTAATTTCTTGCTTAGAAGTAAAAGCTCTGAACAATTGTCAGCAACGTGAGTCCCCAGAGAGGTGCTCAGACATGCGCCCTGCTGCCCTGTCGCCGGACCGGCAGCACCAGGATGGCCTGCATGCTTGCAGCGTGCGGAATCCCAGCTCCCCACCCCCACCCAACACACTGAGCCAGGATCCACATTCGAGCAGCATCCTTGGGTTATCTGGGTCCACAGAAAGGTGGAGGAGTAGTGTTACGGAAACAGGCTGGGATCTGCCTCATAGTACATTCAGCCAACCTTTTAGGTTAGTTTCTTTTTTCCTCCTGGTGAAAGGGCGTTTATTTCCTTGTGAAAACAAGTTGGACTAGATGTATACTGAATTTTTTGACTGATATAGGAGAGCTGCACCTGCATTCCGGGGGATGTGCCCAGTATGTCAAGAGCCGGAATAATGACCCTGTGGAAAGCGGAAGGGCATGGGAGAGGATGAGCGCACGGAGTTTATCTCCAGCATCAAGGAGCCAGCCCATTACTCTAATCTGATCAGGGACTTCTCCGTGACAACTGAGTGGTGGGAAGGGGAGTTTTACATTTTTTCCTGTGTGCTTCTCCTGGCAAATGGACAGGCCTTTTGATCAAGCCCAGGTCTGATTACAGGGTCTTTAATGTAAAAGACAAAATGCACCGGACATCTAACCTGCTCGGATTGAACCCCAGCCAGATGAATGATGCTTCTGTGCCGCACATCGACAATAGGCCTCCTGCGCGCAGCAGACAGCTCCGACACTAACACTGATTTAGGGGCGGGAAGCCTGCAGTTAAAATTAAGCTGGAAGACTGCGCGCTTTATATGAAAATGACAGGCAAATCTCTGGTTCCCAGAACAAACGTAATATGCTATTGTTGCAAGGCCTTTGCAAAGAAAATCCCTTTTTTAGAAAAGAAGTTTCATTGTTAAGTTTCCTAGCCCATTCTGTTCTGCCCTTTGGTGTCCAAGGGGAATTTCCGGTGAAGTCCATCGGGGAGAGGGGGATTATTCCACTTACCGTATATTTATGAAGCCCTAGCCATGTGTGGAGCACCGTGGGAAGCACGGGGAATTCAAGGCAATCAGTAAGCCACAGTGTGTGTCTCTGGACACCAATCCTGGCTCCGTGCAATCAGTGGAGCAGGACGAAATAAATCGCACCACATTCGCACCTGTGTAAGGATCATCCGCCACGGACTCTGGCTGGCAGCCACCTGAACCCTCCTCCTGCACCGTCTTCCAGATCCGGGCGCTGAGAACACTGGCGCATCCAACAAAACGTCTTCCCACTTCCTTTCCTTGTCGTTTGCACAGTTCCCAGTCCAGTAATCGCAATGGCCAACATTTTTTGTATGTCACCTGACTGGCACTGCTAAGCATTTTATGTGCATTTCCCCATTTACTACAGAGCCCTGTCAGCGGGGAGCGGTCCTCACCCCCAGACCCCCAGTCCAGCCACTCATCGTCTGGCCCTGCTGCCCTGCAACAGTGTGAGAGCTTTCCTGCCTGCTTCCCTTACCGCTCAGCACAGCATTCACGGTGTCACTCCAACGACATTCCCAGCCGGGCTTTCGCTAGATGTCCCTTCTCCCAAAAACAATCACCATTTGGACATCTCTCACCATCCATTTGTTTTTGCTTGCTTTTGAACTTTATAGAAATGACACAAAAAAGTACATATTCTTTGTGTCAAATTCAATTTGCTTAAAATCAGGTCAGAGAGAGTCCTTTCCCAGGCACCAGGAGTCCAGTCTTGCATTTCTGCAAAGCATCTCATCTTGTGAACACAGCATTGTTTATTCCTTCTTCTGTTGATGGACATCCTGTTGGTGGACATTCCTGTTGTTTGGAGACTTGGTTCTTTTGCACCGTGCTCTGAATGCCCTTGTACGGTATGTCTGTGAGCACACACGTGTGTTTATGTTGAGGTTTGCAACCTCTGGGTATGAAGTTGCCAGGGAGTTCCAAAGTCCTCATGCCGGTTTATACTCCCAACAGCAGGAATACTTTTCCTCACATCCTCTCCTCTCCAGTGTTGGCAGTGGTTCAGGCCAAGTCTTGGTTGTGGTAGTCTTTGACATTCTGGGGGTGTGTAATGGGACCTTATTGTCATTTTAATTTCCGTGTCTCTCATGGCTAAGATGCCCCAGCCTCTTTTCATGTACTTGCAGTCTATTTTGGTGACAGTCCTTCCTCAAGTACCTGTGCACATTTTTGCCCATTTTTGTTGCATCGGGGTCGTCTGACTCTCCCTCCCACTTGCTGATTTGCAAAAGTCATTTATACATTCATGACATTGATAGTGTGATTGCAGACAACCTCTTCATCTTCATAGCCTGCCTTCCCAAACAGTGTTTTTCACAAGTGTCTTTTGAAGAACAGAATCTTAAAATTTTGATGAAGTCTGATTTGTTCAACTTTCCTTCTTGTCGAGTGTTTTCTTTCTGTTATTGTTTAATGAAATACTTGCCTTATTCAAGGTCATGAAAATGCTTCCCCTTGGTTATTGTCTAGGAGCTTTAGTATAGTATGTTCGACACTGAGGTCTGCGAGGGAGCCAGGATGTACTCTTGAGTGTGGTGTGAGGTAGGGGTCATGGTTCCTGTCATTTCTGTGTGTGTGCTGAGTTACTCCAGCACCATGATATGAAAGCACCATCGTTTCCCCCACAGCAGCATCGTGACACCCTTCTTAAAGTTAGGAGACATGCGGCTCTGTTTCTGAGACTTCTGTTCCACTGGTTTATGTGTTTATCCTCAGACTGAAGTTACAGTGTTTAGATTCCTACACCTTTAAAATAAATCTTATTAACTAATAGTTTAAGTTCTTCAGAAATCATCTTCAAGATTATATTTACTATTCCCCACCCTTTACATTTTCATAAAAATCTTAGAATCAGCGTGTCAAATTACACACAGTGTGCACAAGTGCACACATACACACCATGGTTGGGGCTTCGGGTTGAGATTGTATTCTATGTATAGAAGATGAAACTGATGAGAATTTACATATTTACAATATAAAATTTTCCAGTCAGTGAATGTGATATACCTTTCCATTTATTTAATACCTTTAATTTCTCTGAATAACATTTTGAAGTTCTCTGTGTAGAGAATTTGCACATTTTTATGAGGTTGATCGTAAGCACTTAGGGGTTGTGATGCTAATATACACACTTTTATTCTTTTCTTTTGGTTTTCTATTTTTTTCCATTTCATTTCTCTTCTGTTCACCTTCTATTTGTTTATATTAGTGAAGTGGAAATACAATTGAGACTAATTTTGTATTGACTTTGCATTTTCTTGGTCTGAATTTAAAACAATGTTTTATATGGTTTTGTGATTTTATTTTTCCTTATGCTAAGAGGACATTTAGGGTTGTTTCCTTATCCCTATAGTACTTAGGCATATAGTGACAAACTAAATACTTAACTAGTTGATTTGTTGACTGATGGTTTTCATAAGGAACTTCAGTCTTTTCTGGTTACTTTAAAAATGGGAACTTATTAGGCCACTTCTTTCAATGGTCAGGTCATTCCAGCTAAATCTAAAACTTTAAATGTAACTAAAACCAAGGGACTTCTCAATCATTTTGTAAATTATAACTTTTAAAACCAAAGAACAGGCTTCTCTTGATAAGATATGTGCATATTCCTGCAGATTTTTTTTGCACCACATCGTATCTTGCTGAGGGTCATTTTGATTGAATTAATGTAAAATTCAGGGTGCATAAAATAGAGAAAAAATAATTAAAAACCAGTAAGAATAAAAACAGTGGAAGTTGCTTAGCAAACTTTGTGAAATTTGGTGCTAATACATTAGCACCTTGTATTTTGAGAAGTAAAAAAATTAATAAATGTTTATTGAGCAAAATTTTCACTCAAACTTATATTATCTAGTGGAAAACTCATTGTTAAAATGAAAGTATTCTAATGCTGCATTTTGTCATCCTTACTGTATATTTTATATGAACAATGAACAGAGAATGTCAGACCTTAATATGTAAAGCAGGAGGTTAAAGTAAAAGAAAAAAAAATTCATCTAGAATTAAAATTTGAAAGCCACATTAGCTCTCCTTGATCTTATACCAAACAGCGCCTCTTTCACTAATGTGTTATCTTTAGAAAGTAGTCCGGGTTTGTCGGAATTCAAATAAGATTCATTTAATCAGCTATCGTAGTTCATCTGTTAAATTACAGCACTTTGCTCTCCATTTGTAAAATAATTTTCAAACTAATGAAGTAAGGTCAATTGCATGCAGTTTTATTCCAGCCAAATTGCTGTTAATTGCATCAAAGGCTTTGGTAAGGTCAATAAATGTTGCCTTTTTATATCCTCTCTTGAAAATGGCAGAAAATAAACTTCTTTTCTCTGTAATGCATTCAGGCTTGGGGCAACTCATAGCAGGTGGTATCCGATTTTNTGGACTATTCGATTTTCATTACCTGATTCGAAAGTGTTCCATTTCTGAGGAATGGTAGGAGGGATTGGAGTTACCAAAGCAGCTTTCGAAAAGACATGTTTATCACAAGTTCTCTTCGTTACTCTTCAGTAATGGTGGTGGTGTCTCTCAGACAGAGACAGGCTTCTACTGAACAACTTAATAATGGTTGTGGGCTTTGACATTTTTGAAGTTAATGGTAATCACTCTGGACCACGACACCCCCTGCCCCTTCACTTTCTTTCCTACGAACAGTAAGCATTTGCAGGTCAGCTCAACTCTACTGATAGCGTGAGGTGTGCAGGCTGGCTGACTCGGTGGGTCCAGCATCCTCGGCCAGGGTAATGAAGGGCAAGGTACCCCATGGGCGATAAGGATCTTGTAGTGGCCTCATGAATTCTGCAAACCTGCCACAGTTCTTAGGATTTGATGGAATTTTCAGTAACTGTTACCCCATAATGTGCCTATTTTTCTAACCATCTCAGTTTGTAAGCTGTTAACACCGTGTGTGAGCACATGTGCATTTGCGCTTGAATATTGCTTCTCTGGGAGCCCGACCTGACCCAGGATCACTAGTGCGCCCTCCTCCTCCTCTCCCAACTCTAGGACCCTCTACCCCGCCTCATTCTCCAGAGCACTCATTGGCTCCAACTGATATTGGAGTCTGTTGTCCACTGTCTCGGCTCACTAGCCCACCAGCTCCTAGAGGGCCGCTTTTGTCTTTCTCTGTTCCTTTGTTGCACTGAGCTATTCCAAGCACCAGGAGGAGCAACACCTGGCCTAGGAAGCTTTCCGGACAATTTGTTGAGGGGAGGAATGAATTCATGAATAAGTAAGTTCATGAACTATTAATATATGGGTAAGAACAGAACTCTGGGGAATGAGGTTTGAGAGGCACTTTCGCAAACACAGAGGTTGTTAGATGGGGGCTGTTTGAATTCAAAGGACATTTACTAAGAATGGTGGTGCCAAATAATCGTTATATACTCGGGATCATAAACACAGTATGAATTATACCTTTTCCCTCATGGAATTAATTACCAAGGACATTAATTACCTGCATATTTACATCCCACATTCTTACAACCCTGGACCACTTCTTGAGATGAGCAAACATTTTTTTCACATATACACTCCACTACTTGGGTTATTGATCATAATAATGGCAGGTAACATTTAGTGAGCACCTATTTTTAGAAACAGTTTTACAAAAGGGTAAACCCAGAGACATTACCCAGTAACTAGTAAGCTGATACAGCCTGCAATCCCAACCCTGACGAGTGAATACGGCCAGTGCAGCACACATAAATAGACACGCTCCTGTGGCAGCTAAATACTTTGATTAATCAAGGAAACCTTCCCGGGGAACGTAAATGCTGGCCTTGAACCTAGAACGTCCCAAAGCTGCAGGCAGGTGCGGTATGACTTCCTCCGGCAGGTGGAGACGACGTAGCAGCTGGCTTGAGAAGGGCTGTGTGCAGGGGAAACTATTTCCTGAATGTGGCTTGGCTTCAAGACGTAAGATTTAGAACTCGGACTCCTCCTGGTTCATGGTACTGTGCCAGCGACAATCCTCTCTTTCCTACTTCTTGGCGAGCTGCAGCTGGCATGCATCTGTTGCAAGCTGCCAGTTAGCAGTTGGAACAGTGTCGTGCGCTCACGTGACTTGTTACTGAAATATGATCTGGGTTCCCCGGATGACACTGCACAGGGAGCTTTCCAGGCACGGGATTCGTGGGGAAGCAGGGCCCTAGACCGCCAGTTCCAAGCCCCCTTCCTCTCTCATGTCTCTACACTTTGATCCAAAATCATAAATGACTTCCTTTAGTTTCTTCATTTTACAGCACCAAATTCAAGCCCAGGTAGAGCCTGTTTCTGAGTCCAACTTTCTCCAAACCAGGACAAGGTGATCTTTTAGAAACAGAGGTCACACAATGTGCTGACACCTCCGAAAACACCTTGGTTTGCTGTTTTCCAGCCGGTCTTTACCTGCGTGCCCGTTGGTGCAGTGTCATATTCAGAAGCCGAAAGCCCCGTGGACAATTCCTGCCCTCTTTCAAATGAGCGAGACATAACACGGAGTCGTTTTCTAAGTGACGGGCAAGTGTGATTTATGACCGTGTTCCAGAAAAATTACATTACATGACATAAACAAGGAGAGTTAGTATGAGGCTGGAAACTCACAGTAAGGAAGTAAGGAAGCCGTATAATTACCGTCTTCCCCCGCCGGGAATTCATCACTGACGGCCTGGGCTGGACCTGCCTTCTGCCATGCACAGAGATTTTCCTGTGCGCAGTAGGACACTCCGCCTGATGAGAGCTGGACGCCGTGGGCCGGTGGCAGGTTGAGAACCTTTGGTTGTGCGTCTTGTACAAAGGTATCTGATGGATGGCTGGGTACCGTTGCAGGATCTAATACTTATTTTTGATCATGATAACAGCCAAGTAACAGGGCGCTGCCATGCCATCTGCTTTCAGACATCAGACAAAATGTATTTGTTCCTCGTTGTTTCTGGAATGGCTCGATCAGCAGGTCAGGGAGAGGCACAAGTGCTCTCCAGGTTCTTCCCGCCTGTCTTTGCAAGGACATAGTGAAACCTATGAAGTCATGTTGCTTTGTTTGCGTTATAACACGCACGTGGGATGGTTATCAAAGCCAACAAGGTACAATTGCACCAAGGATAAATTAATCTTTCAGGTAGACTTGAAAAAACAAAACAATTTGGAGAACACCCGAGCAGAGAGACCCTGAGACTGCTTGCTCACAAAACAGACAGGAAGACCTGGGGTCTTAGCTGACCTCGTGTTTCAAATGCACCAATCTTGAGACAAAACTGCAGAAACTGCAATAAATAGGTGTTTTGCTTAATTGCATCAAATTAATATTAATTAATATTTGTGCAATTTGCTATTATTGAATTTCTTCTGATTTATTGACCATTATGTGGCGGGTCCTTGGACATACACTCACCTGCGTTAACTCATTTAATCTACACACATTTCTACAAAGTAGGTGCTATTATTAACCTGATTCATAGATGAGAGAACTGAGTAAAAGAGGTGTCTCAGGTAGCCTGCCCCAGCAGAGAGGCTGCCAGTCAAGCTGTCGGGTTCTGAACCCACTGAGTTCTCCAGGGCTCTGAACCTCTGTGCCATGGTTTCCCACATTGCTGCCCTCTGCAGTGATTGGCCCACGTCTGGAATGCTGTGTTGGGTGGGGACCACTGGCAGTCTAGAAGCCTTTGATCCGTGGGGGAGGGGCGTTAGGTCTGTGATGGGTGAGGAGCGGCTGAAGGATTCAGAGAAGACTCACGGGACGTAGTGTGATGATTTTCCAGAAGCATGCGAACTAACTCAGCATCATCCTTGTTCGGTCCTTTGGGAGGAACTGACATCAGTGGCCAGTCCCGGACAGGGTGGCATCAGTCTGAGAGCCATGGGCTGCACAGACCTCAAAACAGTGTCCGAGGCTTGATTCAGGAAGAAGCCAGACGGTGTCTCTCAGGAACCCTGAAGTTGGGCTTCTGGGGCAAGGGCTCATGCCAGGGGAACACAGGAGTGATTTCCAAATGATTTGATGTTATTTGGTATTTGATGCAAAGAGGATGCCACTGCCTCCCTACTGGTCAAAGGGAGGGGCAGGTGTGCCTGAGCCAGCTTCCCCCTCCCCTGCACCAGGGGCTGTCCTGGAGTGCTAAATGGTCAGAGGCACACAGTTGGACACTCACAGTGTGACCTCATGACCAGCAGCACCAGCGTCAGCTGGAACTCGTTCAAAGTGCAGCTCAGAGCCCAGACCCCCAGCCCCAGCCGGGGGTCAGCGCTGCTTATTGCGAGCTACAAGGCGGTCCCTGGGTCCGTGATGTTGGGCGCCCTGCTCCAGGGCTGTGGTTGGCAGTCTTGGTGGCACAATCACGTCACCAGAAGAACTTTCAGAAGACCGAGACCAGAGTCCTTCCTCCTGCACTGTTCTGGGGGGAGCCCTAGACATCAAGCATTTCCTGAGCTCTCCGGGGGGTCCTGGTGTGCAGCCAAGGTTGAAAAGCTGGGTCCAGTAACCAGCCCTCTTGGTTTGGCTGCGAACGGATTCTCGGGGCTCTGCTTAGCCTTCTGAATATATTCGAGATTAAGAAGAAGTGCATTTGTTACAAAAGTGCTCAGTATTAAATGGAAGCTATAAGTTTCTGGATCTGGAGATTTTTAAGGCCCTTTCATTCCGATTGGTGCCCAGTTCTCCCAGGGAGGGCTGGGTCAGGCTTTTTGTGTTTTCGGCAAATTGCTGAAGGAAACAGCTGAATGACTGACCCCTTCACTTAGAAAGAGGTACAAAAATGAATGCTGGGGGGGCGCCTGGGTGGCACAGCGGTTAAGCATCTGCCTTCGGCTCAGGGCGTGATCCCAGCGTTATGGGATCAGCCCTACATCAGGCTCCTCTGCTATGAGCCTGCTTCTTCCTCTCCCACTCCCCCTGCTTGTGTTCCCTCTCTCGCTGGCTGTCTCTATCTCTGTCGAATAAATAAATAAAATCTTTAAAAAAAAATGAATGCTGGGGTTGGGGAGACTTGAAGATGAGGAGCTCGGGTCCACTAAGTGGTAGGCTTGCACGTCTTGAGGGAGAGGATAGGGGAGCAGTCCTTGTCTGTGGCCCCTAGATTGGTCATTCCCCGTCCGAGCATGTGCCTGTGATCACGGGGTCTATATACTGGTTTGCTTCTTTGTTTTCAAAATAACTGTCTATTTTTTTAAAACTGCATGTTAGCTTCATTTACTAAGTGCTTTCATTTTAACTTTCGAGTGTATTTAACTAATATGTTCTTACCATTGAATTACTACAAATTATCATATTTAGTCTGTTTATTACACATTTTAAATTGTAGCTATCGTGTGCCTTCTTGTAACCATTTTTTTCTGCCTGATTTTAATATTTTTAAATGTTATTAATTTGGTGGTAATGTACTCGGTTTAAAAGTACAACTCTGGGGCGCCTGGGTGACTCAGTCGTTAAGCGTCTGCCTTTGGCTCAGGGCGTGATCCCAGAGTCCTGGGATCGAGCCCCGCATTGGGCTCCCTGCTCTGCTGGGAGCCTGCTTCTTCCGCTCCCACTCCCCCTGCTTGTGTTCCCTCTCTCGCTGGCTGTCTCTCTCTGTGTCAAATAAATAAATAAAATCTTAAAAAAAATAAAAAAAATAAATAAAAAAAATAAAAGTACAACTCTGCTCTAACAGCTGGTGAGCAGGGAGTTTGGGCAGACGGGGATGGTGGCTGTTTCCCCCGAGCCCTGTGCCTGGGAAATGAGCCGTTTGAGGATTCCCTGTGCACCTATCCGGCTTCAGAGTCCCCTTCCCACCTTCAAGACTGATCAGGAAATAGCAATATAACCAATACATACAAACTCATCAGACTAATCGTAGGTGTACCCTTTCAGCACAGTTTATTGTCTCCAACCTTAAGAAAATCATCATTTGAAGTTCACCATAGTCACATTGATTGTGCTCCCATATCCACCTTCAGCCTCTCACTGTCGGTCTCGGAGGGATAGTTGCACACGGGTGCACATGCAGAGACACACCCAGGACGCACGACACACTTTGCCCAACCGGGGAAACAGCGGCTCGGCCCAAGTCACCTGGATAGTGATCTGCAAGCCCAATATCGTCTCATTCTTCCTTGAAGTACCCAGTTTATTCATGAGCACAGGAGGGACCAGGTCTGTGAAATCCATGGTCTGTACTTGGTAGAACTGCTGGACGGTCACCAGCTGTGCCCACAGCTGTACTGGCTTTGCACATCCATGTAACTGGCTGAACTGGACTAAATGAGTGGCCTGTCATTTGGCCGAGTGTCAAGCCAAGAGAGAGCAACTGGACTCACCATTGTTGCAGGAAGCAGATTCATCCAGGGATTAGCTACCCCGCATATTCCTGTCGAACCACGGGCACCAGAGCGTTCCAGCCAAGCCGCACAGCCAGGTTCCCCCCAAAAGGAAAATAGGAACAAAACAAAAGCCCTATGTCAGCGGCACCCCCGTAAAAGAACAGAAGCATGCACGCAGATGGAGCAGAGCCTGTGAAACCTGCGGGGCAAGCCGTGCCCTCCACATACCTTCGGTCGAAGCTAAGAGACAACCCCGGAGAGACCACTCCATTGCGTCATACTTTCCGGGGAGAGATAAATCACTTCTTCCGTGCACTGCGATCTAACAAAATGAGAACATGTTACTACGGGCTTCAAATCAAATCGGAACAGCGCGTGGCCCAGTTTTGCTGGGAGCTCACTGATCGCTCAGAATTCACAGCTCACATTCCCTCATTGCTACGCCCGCCTCGCTGCTCACATCCACGGCGCCTCTTAGCAGTGGGGAAGGGCAGCGTTCCTCTGTGTCCTGGGGTGGGCGTGCGTGCTGCTGTGTTCCTGAGGGGATCCAGTACCCGGGGCTGCTGCCTTGTCCCAGCTCCTGGGCTGACCCGGCGCCTGGCTCTGAGCCAAATGGTCACACAGCTCAGGTTGTGTGTCCTCGCTGAGGGAGAGGCAGACCCTGTGTGCCTGGCCAGGAATTCGGAAGAGGACAAAGTGCACGGAAGCAGGAGCTGTAGAGAGAGTGCTGGTTCCCACCCAGATTCCTATTTAATTGGTCTGGGGCAGGACTCACGCACTGGTCATTTTAAAGCTCCCCTGCCCCCGCCTGGTGATTCTGATGTGTATCCTCTGTGGAGAGCATGCCTGTGGATGAATGAGCTCACCAGGATTTTTTTTATTTTTTTTATTTTTTATTTTTTATTTTTTAAAAGATTTTATTTATTTATTTGACAGAAACAGCCAGTGAGAGAGGGAACACAAGCAGGGGGAGTGGGAGAGAAAGAAGCAGGCTCCTAGCGGAGGAGCCTGATGTGGGGCTCGATCCCATAAC
>NC_048218.1:209020699-209025100 GCF_002007445.2 Ailuropoda melanoleuca
TTCCCCCAAAATTAGAATAGAATTCTATTCAAAAGGAAGTCAAAGAGGAGTGCAATTGAGTAGAAGAGGAAAAAAAATGGGAAATATCGGAGTACATACATTGCAGGAGTAAATACTGTCTCCTGAAACCCTGATTCTAATCGTGCAGGTATCTAATGAGGTTGTCATGCAATCTCACTGCCCAGACCGTCAGCGTCAAGTCAGTACGCACTCTCCTTTCTCTGATAAATACAGGAACCTGGAGGAATGAAGAGCCCCCGACTTGCTCGTCTCACTCGGCGCTGAGCAGCTAAGCAGCGGCTCTCAAGGTGTGGCCCACAGCCAGCAGCACCGCTTGGGAACCCGTTGGAAAAGCAGATTTGCAAGGGTCCCACCCCAAGTCCACTGAATTAGAAACTCTGGGTGTGAGGCTCAGAAAACTGTCCTAACAAGCTGTCCAGGTGGTTCTGTCCTGATGCGTGGCTGCGGCAGGGACACTTGGCTGGCCAGGTGTGCAGAGGGTCCTTAAGCCATATCTACACAGTGTCCGTAAGCGCCACAGTGGTTTAAGTCCACAAATTAACCTGTTGATGGAGAGCTTGGGGTTTCCCTTCTCTTCACTTTTGTAGCTAAAATTCGTCACAGGTTTCGTGTCAACTGTTACTTGACTCAGCCCTCCGTCCCAGGCGGCCTCGCTGCTCTCAGCCCAGCTCTAGGCCACAAGTCCTGCCTTTCGGAGACACTCCGCCTGACTTTGGTGGCCTGATTTCACAGTCCATCCTTCCTAGCTTCTTTGACTGCCCTGGAAAATGTCCAGTGTGTGTTCGTCCGGGTGCCTGACTGTTTTCATCCAGCGCATACGCCACTGGTCAGATACGAACAATGTAGCAGATATGTGCCATCCGATAATCTCAAGGGGGCAGGCCTCTAGGAGGGGATTTTTTTTTTTTCTTTTTTGGTTGGAGAGCTGGATAGGAGCACAGAATGGACTCGTGCTTGTCACATCAACCCAGGGAGATAATTGCTTTCTCTGTCCCGTCTCAGGCTGGGTCAGATTTTGTGACAAGATAGAGCCAGCAGTCGACTCTTGAGTGGTTGACAAAGGACATTCTGGTTCTTTGCTGAATTCGAACTCTTTGTCCATCTAAATGTGTCCTCTGTCTTGTTCCCATATCCTTCATCTCTTTTGAAAAATGGTAGTTCAACAACTTTAGATGATGAATTAAGATTGGGTGACGGCCCACAAAAAGGCATTTGACCTTTTTAACGTGACTCAGCTCGACCTCTTCTGTTTCTCTCTCAAGTATTTAAATTCTTCCAAATGCTTTTACTCTAGAACCACGTAAAATAATTGCCGAGTTCTCCTGCCAGTGTTTCATCTGTGCTTAGTGTCATAAACACTCCACTAGGAGTTGTTCTTTAAGAGACTGCGTGCAGACATCTGCTTACTTCAGCACAACTCACTTCGTACCCCACCCAGCGCCAAAGCACCTTCCAAACCTGAGTGCTGAAGCCGCTTGAATGCGCTCACCTGAGCACGCTGGTGCTGTCCTCGAGCACTTCTAGAATTCTCCACGTGCCCGAATCCAGGTGCGGCTCGGTTTCAGCTGTCTGGCAGAGGAAATCCTCTTTCAAGTTGGCATGAAATGCTGAAAGGAGAAAGGGTCCCCCTGTATCAGCGTCAGAACAGTATTCCTGTCTGTTCTGAGGGGCTCAGCTTCTGAAGAGAGAGAGCGTGGGAACAGGTGAACGTTTTCTGGGGCTCACCTGTGCTGCGCGAGGCATGCTGGCCCTGGTTCCGGGTGTCCTGATTGGCAGGCCTGGGGCTTAGAGGAGGCCATGGAGACAGATTCCCTCCAGGGGTCCCTGAGAAGGGAGCCAGTGAGTGGGGCTTAGGGACACATTGCTTGTCCTGGCATAAAGGAGGAACAGGGGAGGAGACAAGCCGTGTACATGGGCAAATACACCACGTGACTTCAGGAGTGAGTGAGAACAAAGGAACCAAAAAGGTATCTGTGAAGTCAAGGCCCTCCCACCGCCCAGCCGAGGCGCTGCTGACGGCAGGTTCCCCCTCTGCCGTGTCATGCAGTGGTTCGGGGAGAACACGCGTCCCTGCCCCAAGCCAGAGGCACTAGGCCTCCTGGTAGTGCTGTGGTGTGGACGAGGTTCTCAAGCCCTTTCCCAAGTCCAGTCTGCAAGTAGACATCGTGTGGGGTGGGGTGTAGGGGACGGAACGGTGAGCACACCCCAAAGTGATGGATGCCTCAGCCAAGGTGAGAACACCACCCAGGGGCCAGTGAGTGCGGCAGACAGACTTTGGGGTGAGCCAGCATCAAATCCTTACTGGAGACCCGCCCGGGTCAGCCCACGCGGAGGCTGCTGTCAGCCTTTGTGTTGCTGGGTCATCCTCGCCAGGGAGAAATCATTTCAAGTGTCCCGGGCTTTGAAGGCCAGCACTCTCCAGTCGTGGCCGAGCACAAAAGCATCACACAGAGCAATGGGACACATCTTCCTCCAGTGGCCTTAAAGGAACTCAGGCTGCCATGTTGTCAGTGAAATGATCGGAGAGCAGTGACTCTCTGGAAGGAAAGGCAAGCTCGTGGTCTCTTGGTCAGCACTCTGCTCCCACCACAGGCCACACATCAGCCATGGCCCACTTCGTGGCACTGAGGATATTGGGCTGACCGAACGTATGCGGCAGTTACACGTTGTTTCTCCAGCCTCTTCCCCTTCCGCAGCCTGGGGGCGGAGATGCCGTTGACCCCGTTGGTTTACCTAATGGGACATTGAACCAAGATGCCATGGATGTCCAAAGGTGCTTTTTAATTAACTACTTCCTGAGCAAGAAAAAGGAGATGCTATTAATGCAGGAGATGAGGTGATCAAAATTTAATCTGCAAACAAAAGCCAAAGGAAGTGGCTGAATCTAGAAAGGGAGCTCAAGTTAGGAAGGGAAAAGAGAGACTCTGAACAGGAGGTGGTTGGCCGGACCTGGCCTGTTACTGGCAAGTGTCACTGACTGTGTGACAGTGGAAGTCAGGTACAAGCAAGCCCAGGCCACCGCTGGGGACGCGTCATCCAGAGACGTGTTTCCTGCACAATGACGGCCCACCCTGCCGGCAGAAGTCAGGTTCGGTGGGACTCTGCATGGGACACCCTTCCTGCCTCCGCACTGCTCACTCCCAGGAGAGCCTCCCAGCACCGCCAGGCGCTGTCTCCTTTCCCTGTCCCTCTCCACACTCCCAGGATGGGCACAGAATGACTTCCGCGTGACTAGTGAAGCTCAGGACAGTACTCGCCACACGCTCACAGGCAGGGACTTAGGAAACGAGGAGCCAGAACCGAAGGGTCCGTTGTCTCTGCTCCTTCCCCCGATCATTCTCTTCAAGGGCCAGCCTTGGAGGAAACTGAAACGTGTTTATTTTATCAATAATTGCTGGTGCAGATCCCCATTTCTTCATATAAAGAGGAGGCTATCACGGTGACTCCGTGAGGCCGTTTTGCGGACCTGGCATGCGTCGTGCACCCCACACACCCCGTCAACGGCTCCTCGTCGTAAAGGGAGACAGTTTGGGCTACATTTGGGGCTCTACGGAATTTGCAGGTACATCATAACTTTTTTCAACCATGCTTTGGTATTTGCTGATTTTTTAAAATTATTGTGTTTTTTTTTTAAAGCTTTTATTTATTTATTTGGCAGAGATAGAGACAGCCAGTGAGAAAGGGAACACAAGCAGGGGGAGTGGGAGAGGAAGAAGCAGGCTCACAGTGGAGGAGCCTGATGTGGGGCTCGATCCCATAACGCCGGGATCACACCCTGAGCCGAAGGCAGACGCCCAACTGCTATGCCACCCAGGCGCCCCTAAAATTATTGTGTTAAAACATAGATAATATAACATTTACCATTTGACCCTGGTTAAGTATGGTTAAGCGACATTAAGAACATTCTCCTTGTGCAACCATCACCACCATCCTTCTCCAGCACATTTCCATCTTCCTGAACTGAAACTCTGCCCCCGTGAAACCCTCATCCCTGTTCCACCCCCAGCCCCTGGAGCCCACCCTTCTCCTTTCTGTGTCTCTGGGTGCCTCATGTGGGTGGAATCGGGCAGTGACTGGCCTATCTCAGTATAGAGTCTGCAAGGTTCATCCGTGTAGCATGTGCCAGGATTTCTTTGCTTTTTAAGGCTGCACATGCTGATTTTTAACTGAATGACTTATAAACAAAATTCCTGGAAATTTGTAGCCTCCTTTTATGCAGGACATTCTCTGTGCCTCCAGAAATATGACTCGATCTGTCAAGGTCCTAATGGGCGCACATGAGGAGACTTCACAGGTTTTGGAGTCAGACTCTAGTCGGAATCCCAGCCCCACAACTACCAGCTGTGTGACCTTGAAGAAGTTGTTTTACGCCGTTAGTCT